>NC_067472.1:52108233-52408233 GCF_947179515.1 Apodemus sylvaticus | reverse complement strand
TGGAGCTGAGGCCCACCACAGCAAGAGTGCCCGGTTCCACACCATAATGAAGGTGGGTAAACAGACAGACAACTGAAGGCAGGGTTTTACACAGGATGACTGTATGGGCCAAGATGTAGGTGCCTTCCCACCCACAAGTCCCGCACACGCAGAGGGCCCCTTGTACCATCTCATGCACTAGCTGCAGGAGAAGATTGGGCTGGTCCCAGGTCTTCTTCTGCCCAGGCTCAGGTGTCCCAGAATGAGAATGCAAGGCCAGGCTACAGCTGGGCTCCACACCTGGCCCTGGGTAGGGCTGGGCAGTATGAGCTGTCAATAGGCTCTGGAGAAACCTAGTCCAGCTTGAGTCTTCATTCTTCTGTTTTGTAATTAGGGTGCTGTGGCTGAGTCTATACCTTTACTTCTCACCTCTACAGTAAAGTTGACCACAGGACCTACCTCACCAGGCTGACTTAAATAAGTGTGTGACTAAAGCCTGAATAGTGCCAGCTCTCCAGGGACACTCTCCAGAGCCTGTTCTGGGCTGGGAGGTCCAGGGCTTCCTGGCCATGCTGCCACTGTCCTCTCAGGACTAGGGCATGGGTGATGGCTCCAACACTCATTGCTATGTGGTCAGGCCTTTCTGTGGCTTTGACAACCTGGAGTCACGGGGGTGACCTGGGCCCTTGGGGAGGAAGTGACCTGTGCTCTTATGTGTTAGGAGGAGGGCTGGGAGGATGCACCTCTTCAGTCGCTCATGAGTTGGAACTGTTTTGGCCAAGCGAGAGTCAAGGCTGCACAGGAGAAATGATGGGGCCTCAGTGCCAGCTAGATCTGGAATGACTGAAAGCTAGGTGAAGGGATGCCTTAGTGGTTGGCCCATCCCTCCTCTCAGTGGCCAAGCTGGAAGCACGGATCTGAGACAAGTCGTTTGAATCCGGTACCCCGGGCGTCTGTACCCTGGGCTCAGCAGACCAGCAGTGACAGCTGAACTCCACCCTGGGGACAATCCTGCTAACCTGTCCAGCATGACCTTGCTTACTCAGTACTGACTGCTGAAGTCAAAATGGGACTCTTTTCAAAACTTCCTGGAGGCTAAAGGTATTGGGAACAAGCCTTTGTGGTGCTGGTGAGTGAGCCCCAGGCGCGGTGCATGCTAGTCAAGTCCCTAGCTGGTGGGCATGGACCTCAGGGAGGACATTTTCGGGTCTGAGATGGGGTAGAGGGGAGTGAAGTGGAAGCAAAGTGAAAGGACACCCCAGGGCGGTGTGGGGGAGTGTCTTCTAGAACGATAGCCACAAATCTGAGGCAAGCTCTTCCCTTATAGGCAGGTCTCAGAGAGGGGCCCAACCCCACCACATTGAACGCCCCTGCCACCAAGATGGCTTGCTGCCCTTCATCTTGGGTTCACTCTACTTCCAGGTCTCCTGCACGTCTATAAGCAGAGGCTTAGCTGGATGGTAGAGTGGGAATCCTAGCATGGCCCTAGATGATTCTCCTTACCCCTGGGGCCCTCATGCTCTGGGGCCCTGACTAAGTCACACTCCTGAGTCTGTCACATTCCAGTGTCTGGTACAGCAGGCATGTATTTGGTCTCTGGGATCCAGACTTGGAAGGATGGCCCCTTACCTGCCGGCGCCGCTGCTTCTCCTCCTCCAGGTGCCGGGCGAAGTCCTTAGCCTGCTTTCTCTCCTGTCGCTCTTTCATCTTGCGCTGCCAGGAGGTACGCAGGGGCTTGTCCTGAACCATCTGGGAGAACCTTGGCAGGAAAGGAGGCACTTAGGGGACCTCTGTAGTGTGTCTTCACACCCTGTTTTCACTGGGCCCTGGGTCTGCTTTTTTTCTTTTAATTTTTTTTAATTGAATATTTTCTTTACATTTCAAATGTTATCCCCTTTCCCGGTTTCCAGCTCCCCCTGGAATCTCCCTATCCGATTCCTGCCTCCCACTGTTCCTATGAGGGTGCTCCCCCACCCACCTTCTCTGCATCTGCTTTTTGTCCTCTCCTGCCTGCCTGGCATTCAGCTTTCTACAGAAATTTGGGATAGAATGGGCTGCTAGGCAATGCCGGCCTGTTTCCGCTACAGAGGAACTAACCAAGTCTCCAAGAGTCTTCTCACTCCTGAGTGTAGGTTGGGACTTGAAGCACTTTGTACTCATACAGCCTCAGCTGTGAAGTTTTGCTGGAAACAAACATGGTAACCTGTGAATGAATTCCTCTGGAGATGAGGTATTCATTCCCTAGATGGGTGTGACTTTTCGTCCAAACAGCAATAACAAGGTTTTTCTGTAACAAATTCAGATTATTCTCCAGTCCAGGGTGATTTGAAGGTGGAGACATGGGATTTGGGGATTTCTGTTAAGTCTGGCTTTTCTGGAGAGTCAAATGTTCTTAAAGTCTTGGAAGAATGGAGATGACTTCTGTAGGAACACGCTAGGATGTGCTAAACTCTTTAGGAGGGGCTAAGTGCAGCTGGCCAGGAAATGCTGAGAACTGCTGGAACTGGGGACAGGACTTGGAAAACCCAGCTCTTTCCTTTTCTGTGATAAAAAGTAAAATAAAGTGAAGACACACCTCCATGTCTGCTCTTTCCTTTTCTGTGATAAAAAGTAAAATAGAGAAGACACACCTCCATGTCTGCTCTTTCCTTTTCTGTGATAAAAAGTAAAATAAAGTGAAGACACACCTCCATGTCTGCTCTTTCCCCACTACCCGCTGAGTTGGCCAGGTATCCCACAGGCCGTTCTTTCCCTCATCTTATCCCAAGAACTCTAGGGCTCCTCAGCAGATCCTTTCACAGTGGCCCTTCTGCTTCCCAAACTACAACCTTGATTCCTATAGGAGTTCCTATTTACCTGCCTGTCAGAGGATATCTTGAGGCAACCCTGTCTCTGGAGGCCTTGGTGCATGCTGGGCAGTCTGCTGCTGACCAGACACAGGTTAATACTACATTTCTGAGCTGTCTGCTCTCTTCCTAGGAGTCTGGCACACACAGTCTGGAACTTGGCACCGGGATTATTTATCCTGGTTCTGTCCCCCCTCGCACTGTATGGTTAGCTTCTGATACCAACATGCTCCTCTCCTGCCAAGTCCCCAAGCTTGCTCAAGACCCAGCTTCCTAAAAACAGAGCAGTGGGTACCTTCTGGACTTCCTTTCTACTCTTAAAGACAAAACAAAACCTGAGATTTGAGAATCCTGAAGGGACAGGATGATGGAAGCCTGGAGAAGCCAGAGCCGGAAGACATGATGCTTGGTCTTTCTAGAGCATCAGTGACAACAGAACGTCCTATCAGGGAAATGATCCACACTTCTTCTGTCCTGGCAGGGAGTCACTATGTAGAGGTTCCTGCAGCACTTTATTTGTGGTTCATGTTAAGAAAACTCATAGACTGTTTCATTTTATAAAGTTAATGTAAAAGTCAGATGTGGCTGACGGCTACAGTACTGAGGCAGAGTGATGTTCAGCACTAGTTACTGGAGATGGAAGACAGCCCTGGATGTCTGGTCCCGAGCTGGCTGCTCGCTGCCTATGTGACCCTGGGCAAGGAAGTCTCTCAGCCACAACCCCCTTCTGTGTGCGTGCAGGTAACAGTGTAGAAGGGCAACAGCTGAGAGCCTGTTTGCCTGGTTACCCACGGCCTGGCTACTGTGACTTGCTGGGACAGGGAAAAAGAGCAGCTTCAAAGCTTCTCTGACTGGTGCCTTACCCTTTAAGCTTCCCTTTCTTCAGTTTAAGGGGGCATGCTCGGGGGAGGGGTTATACCCAGGCTTAGGGTTTAAGAGGGCAACAACATGACTTCTGTAAAGAACTTGCACAAAGCCTGGCAGAGTCCACCCTTCATCAATGCCATTTTCTTAAAATCTCATGCCCTGTTCCCTCACTGTTTTACAAGTTCTTGTCTCTGGCTGAAATTTCAAGTGATCCCTCCGTCTCCTTCACTAGAGTGGAAATTTCAACCGAACACCACTTCTCTTTCCTTGCTGCCCAAACAATGCCCTTTCCATATGAATCTCCTTATTCCTTTACTGAAAAATATAAACTGTGCATGACCATGCCCCAGCACTGAAAGGACAAGGAAGACCTCATGTCTTAAGGAGGTTGGAACCCAAGTGAAGCAGGTCAACAGAGCAGCTTAACAGGTTCCCCTCACAGGCTCTGCACTCAAATCTATGCTCCCATCCCGTGTCTCAATTAGCATCCTTGAGCCTTTGGTTTCCCCAGGTGTACAACATCAATACTAGTAACATCTGCTCCAAAGGGTAGATGAAGATTAAATGTGCTTACAGGGGCTGCTGGCTGTGAAAGACTCTTTGGCCAGCCCTAAGGAAGTGAGACACAACCAGTGTCCCAAGATACATTTTATCAAAGACAACAGCTAGCAGGCAGCAGTGGAGGGGACCTCATGATGTTCATATAATGGCTGCCTGTTTGGCTCTGCCTCCCTCACGAGGTGTGGCAGACAAGGTAAAGGTGGGGCATGTCTTTAAACCCAGCACTAGAGAAGCAGAAGCAGGCATATCTCTGTGAATTTCAGGACAGCCAGTGCTAACAGTGAGATCCCGCCTCATAATTAAAAAAAAAAAAAAAAAGGATGGAAAGGAAGTTCAAAGGAACCCCTCCTAGGCCTGACGTTAAAGAAATCACCATTGAGAATCTCCCTCCTCAACCTTGGGGCATTTGACATTATGATCCCGCTTGTCCTTTTCTCTCGGGAGAGTTCTTTCCAGCCCTGGGATTGCAATCAGGTGAAGGCAAGGTCCAAATGCACGGAGAACCAAACACATCGCCCACGCTAACCCCTCTTTACCTCTTCTTGGAGCGGTCTTTCCACACACGCCCGGATTTGGGCTTCCCTTTCGGAATTACAGGAAGTTCCTCCTTCTCCTTCAATTTCTTGGACGCTGGGGCCTGGGGAGAAGTTATAACTCGCTTCTTTTGGTCAAGACTTTCTGTTACTGTCTGTCCTGCCGGAGGCAGCTTGCTTGGCTCTAGCTGGCGCTTTGGGGAGCTAGGTGCCTGAATTGTCAGCTCCTGTGTTGGCTGAGAGGGCTCGGGACCCGGTGCTTGCTGGCCCGGGCAAGGCTCGGGGGATCTTGGGATTACCTCGTCTTCAGCGTGGGCCGCTTCAGAGTCCAGTTCTCCCTGTGTGGGAGATAGTTTGGATGGTTGCTCTTGTTGCGGGGATTCCGGACTCGATGCTGTCTGTCTCGCAGTTGACTCCAGGTCCAGATCTTGATGAAGCTGAAGGGCCCCAGAGGGAGGCTCTGGCTGCCTTGGTGAGGACTCAAAGTATGCATCCTGTCTAGGGCAGGGTGATCCAGGGCTAGTCTCCGGCTGACGCGGGGGAGACGCGGCATCCTGTCTAGGGCAGGGTGATCCAGGGCTAGTCTCCGGCTGACGCGGGGGAGACGCCGCTTCCTGTCTAGGGCAGGGTGATCCAGGGCTAGTCTCCGGCTCACGTAGGGGAGACGCAAGGCCCAGTGGTGGAACGCTCGGAGGCTCGAGCTCTCCTGTTTCTTCTGGGTTTGTCTGGAAATCTACTAGAGCCCGTTTCGCCCGAGGGACCTTGCGGTCCGAAAGGTTCTCTAGAGAAAGAGGTTTTAAGCCTTCCAGCCGCCGGCTGCGCCTCAGCGGTGTATCCATGGCTCACGTGTAGCCTCCGTAGCCTTCCGAACCCTCGGCGCCTTCTTATGACGTCAGACTCTCCCATTTCCGGACCGGGCAGGAAGCGCACTTGAGCGGTAGAACGGTAGAACGTCGGGTGGAAAGGCGGATGGGATGGCTGCCCTGAGGGGCTGGGCTTAGTAGACGCATGCGTGCTGTGCATGAGCTAAGTGTTAGTATACTTATACTGAGTCTAGTTGATGGGTTTCCGCGATTGGTTTTTGTGTTTTTTTTTTTTTCCCCCAAACCGCAAGTTCTAGGTACAAGAGAAGCGGGGATGGGGTGGGGTATACTTTTCTTTCTTTCTTTCTTTCTTTCTTTCTTTCTTTCTTTCTTTCTTTCTTTCTTTCTTTCTTTCTTTCTTTCTTTCTTTCTTTCTCTTCCTCCCTCCCTCCCTCTTTCCTTCCTTCCTTCCTTCCTTTCTTTCCTTTCTTTCTTTCTTTCTTTCTTTCTTTCTTTCTTTCTTTCTTTCTTTCTTTCTTTCTTTCTTTCTTTCTTTCTTTCTTTCTTTCTTTCTTTTCTTTCTTTCTTTTCTTTCTTTCAGGCGGAGGGAGTCTGTAAGCAGAACCGAATGAGCATATTAACTTACACTGGAACAGCTGGGCCCGCCAGAGTGGGAAATTTTCAATTTTTGAGTTGTCTTAAACGTACCCATCTTTGCCACCTCTCTCATCTCTGCTACTGTGCCCAAGAATGCAGTAGGTGGTTCTCTTTGCACAGTTTTAGTTACTAATCAGCGAAGTGTCAGGTCTGTGGCCCAGAAAACCTTGACTGCTTGTTGTCAATGTTGGGGGTCACAACCTGTGTCCGAAGTCAGGTCTGGCTACCACATCCTCAATAAGCCAATTGAAAGAGCCAAATTAAAATTGGAAACCTTTAGAAAAAGGAGATGTATTCAATGTAGTTATACTGGGAAGAGGGGCAAAGAGATCCTGTAAATTACCCAAATTTCGACCTCAGGGTTCTAAAGCTAGATAAAAACTTTAGGTAGAGGGCCAAGGATAAGTATATCTGAGTAGTCCTTATCAAGGTATGACTCAGTTCACCATTGACCCATTATTATCTGGGTTTCAGTCCCATCCTGTAAGGTAGTCTGACAAGCTTTTAGAACTCTGAAATCTCTTTCCAGGAGACAAGTTTCCCCTCCGGCTCGTACCTTTTTCTTCTTCCAGCAGGAGAATTCTGGGGAAATTTCCCATTTCTTTGGAGTCCACTGTCTCTTTAGAATACCCTTTTGTTTGTTTGTTTGTTTGTTTTTGATTTGGATTTTTCGAGACAGGGTTTCTCTGAATAGCCCTGGCTGTCCTGGAACTCACCCTGTAGACCAGGCTGCCCTCGAACTCAGAAATCCACCTGCCTCTGCCTCCCAGAGTGCTGGGATTACAGGCTTGCGCCTCCACTGCCCGGCTAGAATACTTTCATTTCTGCCTGGATGGTTACTCCTCCAGATGACACAGGAGGAGGCAGGGAAGATGAAGAAGACCCAGAGAAAAGTTCCTGCAGGGTAGAAAGCACAATTCTTGGACACACCCTCCTGGCACTACCACACATGGTCTCTTAGGGGTAGGGAATAGCACAGCTTCTCCTTGTCACTAGAAACAGTTGCATCCTGGTGGTGTAATCAAATGTCAGTTCCTGCCTCCCTGGTATGGGCTCAGAGCCCTCATGTTCCTGATTTAAGGAGAGCTACAAGAAGTTGTAGTTAGGTACCAACTCGCCCAGTTCCTCCAGCCTCTCAGTTCTCAAAGGAGTAGGTTCTGTTTGGTTGTGTAAATTCCTGCCCCTGCTTGACTAATCCAATACCCAAAGCCACAGTGTGGGGTGTCCAGGGCTCTGGAGGAGATTATATGTCTCCACTCCTGCCCAGGCTGCCTCAGAACCCCTTCCTGGCTCTTACCTCTACCTGGATCTACCTGGATCTCATCACTAGCAAATGTTGATCAGAGCACATCCTGGGTCTACTTAAAATAACTGAGATCTAATTTTGTCTCTTCTAGGGTGGTGTGTGTGTAAGAGAGACCCGTTTTGGATAGAAGACTTTTGATGCGCGTCTAATACCCGTTCAAGGTTCCACTTGAGCGCAGCCTGCCTTTATCATTGTATGCACAGGAGGCTCCTGAAATTTTCAGAGCAGATAGCTTTCTTCCTCAGTTTCATTGGGTAGGAGGATAAGAAGGGGCTTTTGTGCCCCTCCCCCAATAAGATCTCAGCAGGGTTCAGCCCCAGGCTCTTGTGAAGGTAACTCACATGCTCTCAGGCTTTTCCCTGGCTCACTTTCCCAGTCACTTATTGTTGCTTCTAGGGAAGAGGGACACTTTGCAAACATTATTTGCATATAAATCCTCAGGCTCTTGTTGGCTATCAAAAGATCTCCAGAACCTTGAATCTCCTGGCAGAACCGGGAGAAGAGGGAGGACAAAGGTCTGTCTGTTTCTTTGTATATGTCTGTCTGGGCTTGACTTTCAAACTCCCAGTGCGTGTGTGCGTGTGTGCATGTGTGTGTGTGTGTGTGTGTGTGTGTGTGTGTGTGTGTGTGTGTGTGTGACTGTCTGTCTGTCTGACTGTCTGTCTGTCTTATCTGTGGGTATTTACCCCTGCAAGGGCAAAGTGAGAGAGTACCTGGCCAACTGTCCCTGTGTCTTGACTCAGTACGCATATCACTGTGTGCTCCTGATTGTATAAATCACATGGGCTTATCTGTGTGTGTCTGTACACCGCTATGTGTGCATCTGTCAATGCAGACCATTGTACTAGGGTTGACAACCATCCTCCTGGCTTGGTATTCCAGGGGACTAAAGGACCTCCAGGAGACCCCTGGTAGGCAACAAGTGTTGTTGCTGGGGATTTAAAAACTCAACTGTGCTGCCCCAAGAGGGTGAATGATTGAAGCCTAGGAGACTATCTGATCCACATCATGGACCCATCTGTAGGCACTGGTTTCCTTCAGTCAGCAGATCTTAGGTTATATAAATAAACCAGGCCTTGCCCAGTCAGCACTTCATGGCATGTGTGAAACTCAGCCCCTCCAGTGCATAGACCAGAGGCAGTCAGAGCCAGGAATGTCTGCAGGAGGGGCAGTTGCCAGGCAACTAAACCTTCCATCTCTGTGGCTAATCCTGGCTCACAGTGTCACTGCCTGGCTTTGGCCAACTGCTTTATCCTTTCTGCTGCGTCTTGGTTACCTTCTGGGGAACAGGAAGATTTACTATGAAAAGCAGAGGCTTCAGAGCCAGACTGACCAGGCATGACTCCCACCTCTACTTATTTGCTGCATGATCTTCACCAGTACCCAAGCCTCTCTGTGCTCCAGTTTCTTTATTAATAAAATGAGTCACAAGAACAGCACAAGTGCCTCCTGGGGTTGTGACGAACTGCACGGTACAGACCCAGCAGCTGCCTACTCACAGTTGCTTACACATTCAAAGACAGATTTCCTATGGCTTTTCTAGAATCCTCTTTTAGTCAGGCTGAAATCTCCCATCCCTCCAACTGTCCCCCAGTGCTTCAAGGGCCTCCCTCCTCCCCCATAGCTGCACTCATCATCTTTTATTCCACAGTTCCCAGTAGTATGGCCAGCTCCCCCATGCTCTTCCTGGCAGTAAGCCACCATGTGGGCCTCCTGTGGAAAAAATCCATGGAGCTGCAGCTGTCTCCTGGTGTTATTTTAGATATTGTTTTAAAAAAATATTTATTATTATATGTAAATATACTATTGCTGTCTTCAGACACACCAGAAGAGGGCATCAGATCTCGTTACGGATGGTTGTAAGCCACCATGTGGTTGCTGGGATTTGAACTCGGGACCTTTGGAAAAGCAGTCAGTGCTCTTAACTGCTGAGCTATCTCTCCAGCCTTTATTTTCGATATTGTAAGCTTTCCTCCCCTCTCCTTCCCTTACCTCTCCTTTCTCCCTGTTCCTGCTTTCATCGTCTCTGTTTTTCTCCTTCCCTCTACCCGCCTCCCTGAAGCCATCTTGGTTAGCCTGAAACTCACGGCAGTCCACCTACCTCCTCCTCCTGAGTGTGTGCTACAGATGTGAACCATCATGGCTGGCTAGTACAGGACCTCTGGTGAGTTGTTTTGGGGTCTAGCTCCTTTAATGTAACCCTTGATCTGCCTCCTGCTTGGCAAGTGTGCACAGCTGTTTTCAGATGTGTGCTGTGAGTTGGTTCCACAGAGTACACGGAGCAGGACAGGGCCAGCTCTTACTGCGAGTGCTCTTACTGCGGGCGAGCGCTCATCTCAGCCCCTATCCCTGTGAGCCATGAGATGGGGAAGGAGCCTGAGTGGGAGGAGAAGCACATGGCCATTCGGTTGTGGCACTCACGGGGATCTGGGGAGCAGCTGGGTTAGGGAAGGGTCACTCCAAAGCTCTCTGGAACCCCTTGCTCAGGGTGGAGAACAGAGCTTATGTCCAGATCTTCTCAAAGCATCTGCAGGTTTCACTGAAACAAGAAGGGGCACTGCTGCCATCCCTTGGTCTGCAGAGGGTAGAGAAGCTTGTGTGTGTGTGTGTGTGTGTGTGTGTTGGGGGGAGTCTTTAAGCATGCTCCCCGACGTGTGAACAGGTCAGAAGGGGCTAGAGGTGACCTGAGCCAGTGGAAGAAGGGACTCTAAGAAGGTAGACATTTTATTCCATCCCATCCTCTCCCCAGTGCATCTGACAACAAGGTTTCTCCAGCTTCAGTAAGAAACAGTCAAACTCAAGGTGCATCCAAGCCTTAGATGTTAGGATTCAGTATGTTTGGGCTTGAGTTTCTAGCAAACTCTCAGGTGCTGCTGCTGGTGGTAGTGGTTCAGGCAGTGTGGTGGTGCTGGAGCTGGTGGTCCACAGACCATACCTCAAGGAGCAGCGTACTAAAGAAAGGGAGTGAAGGAACCCCCGAAGAGCCTGCCTTCTTTGCCTTCCACACAGTGCAGAGATTATGTTCAGTAACACCCTATCATTCGCCAAGAACTGATTATTTCCCCTGGGCCCAATACTAGAAACAACCAGGGGCACAGGTCCCTGCCTCGGAGGAACGTCCATCACTTCAGGGGTTCCCCTGGAGAACACAAATCTGAAAGCCCTGAGGTCCTTTGAGCAGGAATGAACAGGGGAGGTAGTGGCATCTCAGAGAGGCCATCTACTCAAATGTGACTTTAACTCAGACCCCTCAGCTTGAGATCTCACCCTAACTGAGCATGGGTGGGAGCCACTGCAGAAGTGCGTGGGGCTGGACTTGAATGGGACAGTGACAGACCCTGTTCATGTTACCGGAGGGTTTCAGCTGGGGCTCATGAGAAAGACGGGTAAACGAGTCCCAGCAATTATACACTCAGTTCTCAGAATCTGGTCAATGGCAGAGTTTCAGACTAAATCACTTCCCTCCTCTCTGTTACTAGCCTACCCTCATTCCCTCCACTTTAGCTTCTTGACAGCTCTGTTTTTCTCACAGTGTTATATCTACTCCAGTGGTGATTGTTCCTCTCAGTCAGTGTGGTGGCCTCATTTCCACAGCAACCCTTGGAGATGCTGTCTTTTTGTGATGCTGGGGATGGTACCCAGGGTTTCACACATGCTAAACAAGCATTGTAACACTGAGCCATACCTCCAGCCTTTGGAGTATTGACTTGGTGACCAAGAAAGAGCATCCCAGAGCAAAGTATGAGCTCCCTTCTCTGATCCACAGATTAAACTGGTCCCTGGTTTAGTGGTGGTGTCTCAGTTCTTCATTGCAGTAGCTCAGACCAGCCCCAGATCTCATCCAACCTCAGCTGGGTGAACCGAGTGTCTCTGAGTCAACAAACTATTTTTTCTGTTTCCATGGAGCCTCCAAATGTCTAGTCTTACAGGGCTGCCTGTGGGACTCACAGGATCCCTGGGCATGGCCTGACTCACCATCATCCTATTGTTTACTTACATCAAGCACTGACTGACTGTTTGTCTTGTGATCATAATTCTGCACCTCAGATGCTCTGGCTCACTCTAGTGAAGGAGTGTCATAGAAACAAACGAGATTTTTTCCTCCGCAAACACCATTTATCTGCAGGTTAAAAGGTATGCTGCTAACAGGATAGTTAGAAACATCGATAATGCCTTTTACTGCAGGAGATTAGAAAGTCATAAAAATGTTTAAGTTCTGCCGAGTTTAAGCCATCAAAATTCTGTCCAGAGTAGCTAGCACACAAGGGTGGTGGTGCTTGCAGGTCTTGTCTGAGTCTCCAGGTAATCTTGTTTTTCAGGGATAGAAGCTGGTCGTGGATCCAGCAAGGGTTTGGATCCAGAGATCTGCTTCTAAACCACAGGTGATTTTTACCCACACTTCTCTGCCTTTGTGCACTTTATCTAAAGCTTGTGTAAGTTCCCACTGTAGCCTAGGCTGACTCTGTCTTTCTAAATAAGCCAGAAGTTGCAGGTCTTTGAAAGTGCCTCTCATCTGGGCGTGGTGGTGCATGCCTGCAATCCCAGAACTTAGGATATGGGGGTAGGAGCATCAAGAGGATCGACCAGGAGGTGGAGACCAGCCTGGATATATAAACAAAATAAGCTCATTAAAATAAATCAAAATAATTAAACAAAACTAAAGCAGACTCCTTATAGAGATAAAGGACAGATTAATCAGAGTGATATTTTCTGTTCTGTGCATCTCAACATAAAACAGCACTCAGATGTTATCCTTCTCGGCTTGTGTGGTTTTAGCTCTCTGCTTTTGAAATGACTCTGCATAAATCTAGACAGACTTTCTTGGAAAGGTGTTAAAGACTGGGATTTCCAAAGCTGGCCCGAGTAGGGTCTCCCATCTATGTGATCATCTTATTGTGTCGCCTGGACACCCCTCAGGCACTGGAATCTATGTCCCTCATTCTTCAGACTCCAGGATAGCTCCCAGCTAATGAAATGCAACAGAGTTGTTGTGCATTTCTAAGGTTAGATCGTGGAGGGCTGAGTACTTCTGCTTGGCTTTCGTGGGATGCTGGCTCTTGGAACTCAGCCTCCATGTTGTGAGGAAATACAAATCACCCTGTGTGGAGAGATCTCCTGGAGCTTTCTTTGGTAGCCTGGCCAAGCTGCCAACACCATTACCATCTAGTAGGTGGGAAAGGAGTTGCTTCTGTGATGCTTCTATCCCCAGTTCATCAGGTCAGTTCTAACTCTGAGACTGGGACCAACAGAGGTCCCAGAAATCATGAGACAGACATACGTTCTCCCTGTCCATATCTGTCTGTCCCGCCAAACTCATCAACAGTTATTTTTACACCACTAAATCTTGGGATGGCTTTTTTCATCTCTCTCTCTCTCTCTCTCTCTCTCTCTCTCTCTCTCTCTCTCTCTCTCTCTCTCTCTTGAGACAGGGTTTCTTTGTATAGCCCCGGCTGTCCTGGAACTCACTCTGTAGATCAGGCTGGCCTCAAACTCAGAAATCCGCCTGCCTCTGCCTCCCAAGTGCTGGGATTACAGGCGTGCGCCACCACCGCCCGGCTGGGATGGCTTTTTAAGCAACAATAGTGTTGATATGGAGAGTCCATCTGTGGCCTTTTGGGGGCACTTTTCCTAGGGAAAGATGATGAGTAGGGGTAGGGATGTCACCTACGCATCACTACATCACTTTATCAGAGGCAGACTGGATGACAAGTTCTGTCTGTCTGTCTGTCTGTCTTCCTTCCTTTTTTAAGATGACTTATTTATGTATTATATTTAAGTACACTTTAGCTGTTTTCAAACACACCAGAAGAGGGCATCCAATCTCATTACAGATGGTTGTGAGCCACTATGTGGTTTCTGGGATTTGAACTCAGGACTTTTGGAAGAGCAGTCAGTGCTCTTAACCACTGAGCCATCTCTCCAAGCTCTTTCTTGATCTTTGGCCATATATTTTAAGATATTCTACTGACTCTCTCTCTCTCTCTCTCTCTCTCTCTCTCTCTCTCTCTCTCTCTCTCTCTCTCTCTCTGTGTGTGTGTGTGTGTGTGTGTGTGCATCCTATAATCCCAGACCTTTCTTGGTGTCAGTTTTTCACTGATTAGAATGTCATTTCACTGTGTAGTTTTTCATTTTTTATTTTCTTTGTTGGTACATTTTTCAAACACAAATCAGTACTTGCTACTACCTACCAATTAGTCATAAATAATCATCAAATCAATGAAAGAAGATGAAATATACATCGACTGGGGTGCTTAAAATGCTTGTTGCTCTTGTAGAGGACCTGGGTTTCCTAGCAACTACATGGTGGCTCACAACTATCCGTAACTCCACCCATGGAGTCTGATGCCCTTTTCTCAACTCTGTGGACACCAGGCCTGCATATGGTATACAGAATGCATGCAGAAAAAACACTCATACAGATAGACTAAAAATAATCAGCTCTTTAAAAAACTGATCCTTGAGCTGGGCAGTGGTGGTCCATGCCTTTAGGGATTTCTGAGTTCCAGGCCAGCCTGGTCTACAGAGTGAGTTCCAGGACAGCCAGGGCTATACAGAGAAACCCTGTCTTGAAAAAACAACAAAAAACCCCAAACAAACAAACAAAAACTGATCTTGGCAGTAGAGAAATAGTTCACTGGTTCGGAGAGAGCCCAGTTCAGTTCTCAGTACCCATGTTGGTTGGCTCATAGCCATCTGTAACTCAAGTTCTGGGACATCTTATATTCTCTTAGGGCCTACATGGGCATTGCATGTAAATACATTCATCCAGACATGCACAAATACACATTAAATAAATAAACATTAAAAACTTAAAATAACCTTTTAAGAGAATCTTGCTAGCATCACCTTGTTCTAGATGCTACGATCATGTAAGATCATATGCTGGGCAGAGACAAGTTCACACTGTGGTGTGGCTAGAGCCTCACAGGAGTAGTTCCAGGTCTCAATGTTTTTGTTGTTGCTTTGTTTTCTCAGATAGAGTCTCTCTACATAGCCCTGACTGTCCTGGATCTCTATGTGTAGACCAGGCTGGCCTCAAACTCACAGGGATCTGCTTGCTTCTTCCTCCCAAGTGGAGGTGCTGACCTCGAGCTCTGCTGAGTCTGGGTGTGAGGAGAAGAGCCTAGTGTGTGTGATCCTTGAGGAATGGCATCTTCTAGGGCCATGGAGCAGGAGGACACTGAAAGGCGATGAGGGGATATTAGAAGTCATTTCATGTGGCTCAGACTTCCACCTGCAGGGCTCACCCAGAGGGAAAAAAGAAATTAGTGCCCCTCTGCTTCGGGATGCTAGTGTTTCTATTTTCCACAACTAGATAATCCCCTTACATAGAAAGACAAATGACTGGCTTCACTAGCTCCAGTGTCTGCCTCTGTGGGAAGGGCTTCATAATGTGCTCTATAAGTTCATGACCACTGGTCTGCCTGGCTCAGGAGTTAGCAGTGGGCAGCCCAGATCTTAATGAACAACCCAGGTATGATATGCAAGGGTCATTTGCCAAGAAGGAATCTATCATCCTTTAAAAACATTTTCTGAAAAGTCACCTGGGGGCTGGAGAGATGGTTCAGTGATTAGGAACAAATGTTGCTCCTGTAAAGGACTGAGTTCCATTCCTAGTAAGGAAGGTAGGTGGCTCACCAGTGCCTCTAACCCCAGTTCCGGGCATCTGATGCCCTCTTCTGGCCTCTGAGAGGTTTTGCACTCCTGTGCTCCTAACACTGCCTGCACATACACATTTTTTTTTTTTTTTAAGTTATCTTTTGAAGAAAAAAAAAAAAAAGGACAGGGAATAGCATAAAAGAAAAGACATAACCACACCACCTGAAAAACAGTAAAATCATATTTAGGGCGAGCCTTAGTATTGTCCCTCAGTAAGTTAGCTCAGTGATGTGTGAGTGGGGAGAGCAGGCTAAGCCAGGAGAGGAAAGACAGTTAGATGGTGTTCTACTGCTGTGTGGACTACAGTGCCATGCTGAACAGAAAGAGTGAGGGTGATAATTTGTATTAAAGAGGCACTGGCTTCCCCTATCCCCACTCAACTAAATCAGATATATTTCATAAGTTACCACATGCCAGTAACTTATAACTTCAGAGTATCCCAAAAGCTACAGCTAACACCTAGAGTGAATTAATCAGGGCAGTAGAGTTGGGTGTGGTAGCAGAAGCCGGAGATACCAGCTTGGTGTTCCAGACCCACGATGTTCTTCTGCACACCCATAGCTTTGTGTGTGCAGCCTTGTGTAGTATCCTGCTGGGCATGAGTCACAACTCCTATGGCTAGGCAGGTACCATCTGGGATTCATGAGCATCTGCAGGGGTCTAGGGGAAAGAGGGGTCCTCCTTGCAGAGTCAGGTGCCCAAGTTCAGTGCCCAAGGCCACACATCACTGCTGGCCTCTAGGCGAAGTCTCTGGGGCTTTCTATTTGTACTCCCAGGTTCTTCAGTGATCACGCAACACACTGAGATCTAATGGGAACTTCTGTGCTGATGGGGATAACAGCTATGAGCAAGGTGTGTGACTTCCTGGGAGACATGAAGAAATGTCTGTTTGCCCTAGATAACAAACCAATGACAATGGAAAAATTCCATGTAAGTATTACTTGGTGAACCAGTGAGTCTATTGGGGTTGCTTGCGGGAGCATGCGTGAGAAGCTACTTCTAGGAATGTGGATGATTACAAGGCAGCTGCATCACCTGCCCACGCCAGGGTAGGTGATGACTTATGAAAAACCACAGCCCCGGAATACCAGAATATATTGAATGAAAAAATATTTTTCAATGAAAAAACTAATTGACCATCTGGGAAAGACAGAAGATCAGGTGCCCGAGAAAGGGACAGTAACAGCTTTCTTCCTTTGGGTCGGGAGAGGCGTAAGGCTGGAAGCCTATTTCGGGGACGCTGGCTTGGGTATTATATAGGCCCGAGTCCTTTCCTCTCCCTGTTGGCCCTGCTTAGATCCCTGCCCCTGTGGCTTCCCACCGGTCCTCTTTAGTGTACAAGAAGCTGTCATCCCATGGAGCCTGCCTTTGTTCCCCTGCCGACCTTGGTGACTCTAACTCCCCTTCAAGTCCCCAGCATTTGTAGTTTTTCTCTTTCCCCAGAGGTCTGTAAGGCTTGCAAGGCTTCTAGAAGATGATTGCTAAAGAGTCTGAGGGTCGGGCGGTGGTGGCGCACGCCTGTAATCCCAGCACTCTGGGAGGCAGAGGCAGGCAGATTTCTGAGTTCAAGACCAGCCTGATATACAGAGTGAGTTCCTGGACAGCCAGGGCTACACAGAGGAACCCTGTCTCAAAAAAAAAACCAAATCCAAAAAACAAAAACAAAACAAAAAATAAATAAAGAGTCCGAGGTACTCAAGGGTTCCTCAAACCTGACCAAGCAGCTTGCAGCTCCTGTCAAAATGCAAAGTCTCAGTACTTTGGGAAGGGGCCGAGAAAGCATTTCTTTCAAGCTCCTGGGGATGCCAAAGGGCAGCACTCCCACCTCCTCCTCCTCCTCCTCCTCCTCCTCCTCCTCCTCCTCCTCCTCCTTCTTTTTTTTTTTTTTTTTTTTTTGGTTTTTCTGAGACAGGGTTTCTCTGTGTAGCCCTGGCTGTCCTGGAACTCACTCTGTAGACCAGGCTGGCCTCGAACTCAGAAATCCGCCTGTCTCTGCCTCCCAAGTGCTGGGATTAAAGGCGTGCGCCACCACCGTCCAGCTACTCCCACCTTCTTAATCATTGTGATTTTTTTGCACTTGCTGTGTGAGTTTCACGGGTGGCTGGCTATAAGAGAAACACTTGTTTCTAATTGGAGACGACACCAACAACACAAAGAATGTCCCAAAAGGTCCAGCCTGATGACTAAGGAGTTTACTAGCTGTAACTTACAGACATGCTGCATTCACACAAAAAGGCCAAAGCCTCCCTCACCTGTTAGCGTCTGTTTTACAGGGCTCTAAGGCTACTGAGTAATCAATGCAAATCTGGACTTAGAGTGCCACCTAGTGTCAGAAATTAGAAAGAACTACAGGTCAGAGAAACTGCCCAAATCAAATTCAGAAATTCTTTCTCATGTGCACTGGGTCGTTCCCAGGCTGAGCAAACATTATTAGATCGGTAGCTGTGCCTCCCTGGGCAAGTCACTCAACTGACCTGAGGGTGAACAGTGGAGGGCAAGACTGCACAGACAAGAAGCCTCATGTGCCAGGCCCTGGGCTTGTCCTTGAGCCAGCAAGTGGTGCACATAACTTAAGTCTAGGCAGGAATGTCTCCTGATTTTCCACTCTATGGAGCTAGTCAAAAATGTCCATAACATACACAAAATGGACCCTAAAGCACCATCCGGGAGCCCAGGCCTCATCCGAGCATCGGGATCCCCAATACTGGAATCAGGGGTCTGTGTGTTTGTTGCTTCCTCATGGGTGGTGGCCCCAGCCTCCCAGACTGCCTGCCCTGTGGATGGCCTGTTCCATACATCCTGGGCTTGTTCTGTTGGGGGCTGTGATCTAGTGTGCCAAGTCCTTACATTAAGTCTCATCTTGTATCCTCAGGGATATTCTTCCTGGCTGAACCCTGATGGCAGACCAAGTTCAATCCTTGGCAGAGGCCTGGGACACTCAAGGCAGGTTGCTTCAGACTCAATGCTGGACATCATGCTAGTCTAGAAGGAAAGGGAGGAAGTGATTATAGCCACAGCGAGTGAGAAGTGAGGGACTTCTCCTCAGGTGGATTCAGGTCTTTTGAGGGAAGAACTAAGTCTCTGTAAGAAAGAAGTAGGACTGAGGAGGTGGTTAAAGTGCCCGTGGAAACACAGGGTGAGGACTGGAGCTTGTATCCTTACTTAGTTCAGGATTCTACCGCTGAGACAAAACAACATGACCAAAGGCAAGCTGGGGAGGAAAGGGTTTATTGGGTTTACTCTTTCACACTGTCATCCATCATTGAAAGAAGCCAGAGCAGGGACTCAAACAGGGCAGGAACCTGGAGGCAGGAGATGATGCAGAAGCCATGGGGGTGGGTGCTGCTTACTGGCTAGCTACCCACGGCTTGCTCAGCTTGCTTTCTTATAGAACCCAGGACCACCAGACTAGGGATGGAACCACCCAGAATGGGCTGGGCCCTCCCCCTCAATCATTAAAGTACAGGCTTACACGCAATACAATATTCTGGACTTCTTAATTTAGGTTCCCTTCTCTCCGGTGACTTCAGTTTATGTTAAGTTGACATAAAACTAGGCAGCAGGACTGGAACCTACGTAAACATTGGGTGGGCATGGTCGCTCACCTGTAATTTCAGCTCAGAAGGCAGAGAGATATGGGATGCCCAGAGCAGGCTGGCCACTGTGCTACTGCCATATTGGACAGCTCTGGGTCAGAGTGAGAGGTCCTGCTTCAATGAAAGAGGAGGAAGAAGGACGGAGGACAAGCTTGAGACCTCTTGATTGGATCTAGGATGATTTCTGACATTAATAGTCTCCATATGCAGACATGCATGTGTACTCCCACACCCTGACACATGTAAACATGTATACACACATGCTTACCCCCCATCCACAGAGTCCAGACTAAAGTGGAAGCTTCTAGTTTCTTTGGAAAGTTAGTTACATCAAATGATGTTTTGCTGGGGCACACAGGAGAGAGGATGTCTTGTTAAAGCAAACACACGAAAGGCTGTTTTCCTGACGCAGACACAAGTGAAATTATGTTCTGATATAACAAACACATGAAAGGACGCTTGATGAAGGAGTAGAAATACGATGCCACAGACGGTGGGAGGTGAGCACTGAGCTTTGGTTTGGTTTGCTCCATCTCGACTTTGCTAATGACACGCATGCCTTGGTCCACCTTACATAGTGTTGTTGAGCTTAACTTGTGAGAACGCCACCATTGAGAGAAACTCACCCAAGAACGGATGTGAGGTTACTGCGGCAGACTTTGGCAGCCTCACCTCAGGCCAGTTGGTGAGCCTGGCAGTTTCTTCAGGATTGAGCTACAGCTACCCTGGTGTCTGCCTGCCTAGAGGACCGGTCCGTAGCTGCTGAATCGTATTTGGTGTTTGCTACAGGACTGCCCAAGAAGATCAACTTCACTCCCAAAGAACTATTTCTGAACAGGTCCACTTCCCCCATATCCTAATAACTTTTCTCTTCCACTACCTCTGCTGGGTGGTGGGCTATTGGAGAGGTTGAACCCTTATTAAATGTAGCTTGCAAAAAATGTATGCCTACACTGGACAGTTAGACCTGTAGGCATCCCTTGACGCCTCCACAGGAGAGGCCTCTGGATTCCTCCCCTCCACTCCCTCTGTTTCCGTCACACTCTCAGAGCACCCCAGTTTCTCTTTATAGTAGTTATGCATTTATTTGTGCGAGTCACGCCTGTGTCGTCACTGGAGTCCAGCCGATGGGAGGTGGGGATGGACTTGGCACTGCAGGAATTCAGTCTTTATCTGTGGGACAAGGGAATAACCATTAGGTGTCCATGACCTGCCTCAGTGCTGAAGTCCACTGCCGTGCTGAGGGAGGAGGCCCAGGGTTGGGTCTTTCTCTCAATGTTTCTGGGCTGGCAGTGGGGTTAGAATGTCAGACTGGGAGAAACAATAGGTTTGGGAGCTACGAGCTAAGGTGGGTGATAGACTCAAGAGTTGGTCTTCCAACTCTCAGGATCCCAGGAAGCAGGTAGGACAGGGCTTAGGAGCCATGGCCAGATCGGTAACAATGTGAGACATGGAAGCCAGCCTCTTGTCCATCAAAGACACCGGGGTAACACTTAGCAAGTCTGCCTCGCCCATCTGGGCATTAGTTTCTCCATCTGTGGCATGAGGTGAAGTGAGATGATTCCCCAAGATTCTCTTAAAATAGGAGTTTGATGAGACTAGAAAGTGGAATTCCAAGTTCAAGGAAATGTAACTGAGGTCAGAGTTCAAATCCACACCTCTTCTGCAAACTGAGTCAGGCAAAAAGATCCACTTTGCTTGTTTCCCAGCTAGGAAAACCCTCTACCAACTGAATTACATGCAATTAGGATGCACATGTAATACCCCTTTCTTTATTTTTTTTAATTTTTAAAAATATTTATTTATTATTATATCTAAGTACACTGTAGCTGTCTTCAGACACACCAGAAGAGGGCATCAGATCTCATTACAGATGGTTGTGAGCCACCATGTGATTGCTGGGATTTGAACTCAGGACCTTCAGAAGAGTAGTCAGTGCTCTTATCCACTGAGCCATCTCTCCAGCCCTATCCCTTTCTTTAAATGGATGTGTGTCATTACAGTTCAATGATGTTTAGAACCAAATAGATGCAGGGACATTTGATGGTTTCTCCAAGTCAATAGCCGGGACTGAGCTCTCCCTGGACCCAGATGCCCAAGCCCTGGTTGTGTGGTACGTAGGCTGCTGGGAGGTTAGGGTTCCCTTGACCTAGGAGGGATGATGTTGTACATTCAAATATACACACCTCCCCTCCCCCACCCTCCATTCCTTGGGGAGATCCAGGGCCATGCCACAACCACCCGTGCATCCTCAGTGGGGCAGGAATTCAGCTTGGAGCTACACTAGCACTTACTGGGGAGCAGCCTTAGACTACATTCTCAAGGCCCTTGGGCCTGTGTGAGGCAGAGCTTGACGGAAGGAGTCAGAGGCCAGCAGCTGCCCAGAGCTGGTGGCCCGAGAAGGCTCCGAGTTAGCTCTGCCAGTATCAGAGACGGAGGGTCCCAGTAAAGGGAGAGCCTGGGTTGTGGCTCAGAGGCAGGGTGTGCTTGCGTGTTAGGGAATCTCAGGGTAGCGTAGGGAGGCTGCGGCAGAGCAAGGGTGAGCTGAGGGCAGCAGGCGAGGTCATGGCAGAGGGGCCGAGAACCTGGTGATATTCGGTCTCACCATGTTTATTAATTTGGGGGCTTACTTTGGTTATAAAAGTTTTTATTGCTAAACAGGGACCCCTTATAATAACATAAGAAACAAATTAACTTAAAGAAACAGAAGGAATCCAGTGTGGCTCTCAAATAAGTCAGATTGGTGAGTGATCGCTGACCACTGAGGGCTGGGAAGCAAGGAAGGCAGGGCCTTTCCTTGACTTTCCCACTAGGATGAATAGGTCTAGCATTCCCAGGCTAGGATTTCATCTTGAACGCTACTTCTAATCTCACGTTTCTGAGCTTTCGGGAGCCTCTGCGTCATGGCCATCACTTCTCCTCTACTTACAGACGGAGACACTGAGGTCCCAGAGACAGAGACCTTGTGTGGTTTTTGGTTTGATGTTCCTCTGGCTTGTTTGGAGTAACCCAGTGATTCAGATTCATGACTATCCTAGACATAGCCTATGCCATCCACTCCAGCCATGGGCAGCCACTGTATACCTGTGGGTGGGAGGCTGGGAGTGTGCAGGGGTCACCTAAGAGCCACCCTGGGGGTGGGCAAGGAGCACATCTGGTTCTACCTTGATTCAGTAGAGGAGGCTGGTATCTCAGGCACTGAGGTATCTGGGTCTGGGATAGTATAGGGAGGGGACCACCACCTGTTCCTTGGTGAATTGTTTTAGAAACATCAGTTTGTCCCTTTCCCAGGGGGAACTAGCCCTTGTCTAAGCCAGGGAGAAGAGGCCATGGTAGCTGGGTGGTGGTGGTGGCGGCGGCGGCGCACGCCTGTAATCCCAGCACTCTGGGAGGCACAGGCAGGCGGATTTCTGAGTTCAGGGCCAGCCTGGTCTACAGAGTGAGCTCCAGGACAGCCAGGGCTATACAGAGAAACCCTGTTTCGGAAAAAAAAAAAAACACAAAAAAACCAAAGTCCAAAAAACCAAGAGAGAGAGAGAGAGAGAGAGAGAGAGAGAGAGAGAAGGCCAGGATGAGAACCCCTTCACCTCTGATTTTGCTCATGCTGTGTGTTACCTTGAGGATGGTGGTGGCCCCAGTGATAGACCTTTAAGTTCCACAGGTGTGTCAGGAATGAGAGGGGTGTCATCCTTGTCCTGCAAAAGAGAAATCCCTGTCCTTATTGGTCCAGTCCATGGTACGACCAGTTCTTTATGAAGCGTGTCTTGGCAGGGTCACTTTCTGCATCTCAAGCTCTCCATGAGGTGTGGTGAGGGAACTTCTAGCTGTCTATGTGTGAACATCTTCCCAACACTGACTGAGAAAGATCCACAGGGGTTAGGTGGTAGGGTTGGAGTTCTAGATTTGCTCCAGAGTCCTATTGACTGCAGGCAAGTTGCTTATCCCAACGTGGGCTGGGCTGCTCTCGCTTTAGGAGATGGTGTGATTTCTCTAAGCCTCGGTTTACTCAACTGTGTAGTGGCAAGTACACACCTGTCTGAAAGAAGTTGAAATAAGGCTACGTTTATCTGTGTCATTAGGGCTCATACCTATATAATTATATGCAGATCAATGCAGTGCTTCATGTCTCCTATGTGCCCAGCCTGTGAGCCTTGCCTGCTGCCTGTCCATTCTGAGCTCTCTGCTGTCTAACCTGTCTCCATGCCCCAAAGGTTTGTCTGCAGGAAGGCCTCACCTCTGCATACAGGCGGTCCATCCTACAGGCTGTAATGGCTGTGGGCCCCGACAGGAAGATCTCCAGGAAGGCGAAACAGAACAGAGCCATCTCTAGTCTTTGGATGTAGATCTGCGGGGAATGACAAGAAGAAGGATAGGGTATCTTGCCTGTTGCCTCAGGAGAAACAGCAGGGCTTCTGCTCCCTTCAGAGGGCAGGGAGGGATTCTGAGGGGTTGGGACAGTGTCCGTTATGTCCCATGCCCAATGCTGGGCGCATGGGGGGTTAGGTCAGTGTTTCCTGAAGCAGGACGACCAGAGAGTCTCTCAAGTCCCTGGGAAAACTGGCAGTGGCCCTAAGGCTCATCTGGGCAACTCTACTCAGTGGATGGAGTTGCCTAGATGTAGAGAGAAAGTGTGTTTTATAGGGGGATGGGCGTGGGGTGAGCTGAGAGCCACTGGGGCAAAGTTCCTGACCCCTCACCCACCAGGCTGTGATGGCTGTGGGCCCTGACAGGTGGATCTCCTGGAAGAGATCTACAGGCACCGGGGAAGCATGTGTGCGGATGCAACTTGAGTCACTTTGGAACTGGCCGAGAGGCGCCCTAGAGTGGCGGTGTGTCTCCTGCTTAGAGGAGTGATGGTGAATGAGAACGGGGCTGGCTGTTGCAGACCAGACTTTAAGCCTTCACTGTACCCTGGACTTGGTGCATGACCTCTGGCCACTAACTTATCCATTTAGAATCTCAGTGTTCACTCCCATAAGATGGGGGCAGCAAATAGGACGTAGCCCATTCTGCAAGGCTGTTGGTAGGAGGTGCTTTAGCTGTGGAATCAGTAGTTCTGGGGTGTGGTCTAGCAGTCACCTCGCTGCTCAGCACCAGGCAGGGTATTCCCTCTCTCTGAGCCTCAGTTTTCCCATGTGTAACAGGAGGACTGGACAGTTTCCTGCTGTGGACTCATGAGAAGGCCAACCATGCCGCTCCCACCTTGCCTCCAGAGGGAGGTGTGTAGATTGGCGGTGCTGCCTGGTTCCGGGACAGGTTTTCTGAGCATTGGTTGCTTCTTCTCAGCTGAGCTCAAGGCTATTCCCTCCTTGGGCTCAGAGGACTCGTGAGGGGAGGGGAACTCACTGTATGGTTCGGGTATGGTCTCCAGATTGGCCATGGAAAAGGACTGCCCAGAAAGAGGTCCTTGGCCATGACAAAGAAGCCGGCCAGTGCGCAGAACAAGCTGGTGACGTTTGCCAGCACACACAGACTCTTCTGCAAGCAGAGTTGAAAAGTTAGAGCCGGCGACCAAAGCTTAGTGATCCAACTCAAGGACCCTCGCCCTCCTTCCAGGAAATCGTGACGCTCTCACCCCCATCTGGAGGCTCTGCTAACATACCAGGCCCAGATTGCTGGGAAGGGCCCTGGCATGCTCATCCTCTGTTGGATACATTGGAAGGATCAGGAGGTGCTGTCAAATGCATGAGGCTTCTACTAAAGAAAGATGGATCACGACACACTTCCCAGTGGCCATCCTACACCAGACTCACCAGCTCTCAGAGTCTAACATCCAGAGGACGGCACAGGGAAGGGCAAGAAGAACCTGAAAGGGTTCTGCCCCTTATCTATCTATCCATCTATCCATCTATCTATCCATCTATCTATCTATCTATCTATCTATCTATCTATCTATCTATCTATCTATCTATCTATCTATCTATGTGAGTACACTGTAGCTGTCTTCAGACACCCCAGAAGAGATTTTATTACAGATGGTTGTGAGTTGCTGGGATTTGAACACAGGACCTTCGGAAGAGCAGCCAGTGCTCTAAACCGCTGAGCCATCTCTCCAGCCCCGAGGGTTCTGGCCCTTAATTCCCTAGGGTCTTCCTTCCTCCCTATCTATCCCGCTGGGGTCCTGAAACAGGCCCCTCGCCCACCGTCAGACAGGTCTCTGCCAGGCATTTCCTGCCCCTGCTGGGTCATGTGCCCATTCTCTATAACCCTCAAGAAGCTCAAGGTCATGGTAGGACCTAAAGTCCAGAATCAAACCCTTGGGCTGTGCTGAGGGGAGAGTGTGGGATGACTTCTCCAGATCACAGTTGATGGGGATAGAAGTAGACACCAAGAGAGGGCGTGGGGTGGAGAAGGTGAGGACCTGAGGGCTATCGAGAATCTGCTTTAGGACCTGGGGAAGGGATGCAGAGCCAGGTGGTCCTCGGGCTGATGGCTTAGGGGTTTAAGTTGCCATGCCACGAATGAGGTCAAAATGTGCTAGATTTGCTCTGAAGAGTGATAGGCAGTTAGGTTTGTGAGAGGAGGAGACATCATCGTGTTTCTCAGTGGTGCAGGCAGGGGTAGATTGTCCTGGCTCAAGTAAATAACTTCCACCCATGTTCATGTAGGTGACACTAATTAAAACACAATGGGACACAAACCCTCAAACAAAACAAAACAAAACAAAACAAAACAAAGAAATGAAAGAAGGAGAGGGACTTGAGTGCTGAGGGAGGAAGGAAGGGTTTGGTGGGAGGGGGGGAAGGCATAAGAGGATAAAATGGGAGCAGAGATATGATCAAAATATACAATGCATATCCATGGAATTGTGGAAGAATAAAGATTTGACAGATTTGGAAGGAAGCCATGATGCCTAATCTTCATTGTTAACTTGAGTAGATTTAGAATCACCCAGGAGACGCGCCTCTGGGCGTGTCTGTGACGGTATTTAGAGAGGTTTGACTGATGAGAGAGGACCCATCCTAAAAGCAGGTAGCATGATCCTGTTGGTGGGGGAGGGGTCAGATGAGCACGGTGTTCATCTCTCTGCTCTCTGATCCACTCAGACGTGAGTGAGCGAGCAGCCTCCTGCTCCTGCTGCCAAGTCACCCTCACTACGGTCGCCTGTACCCGCTTAAACCTTGAGTCACTCTCTGTCAGGCATCTTGAAAAAGCAATGAATAAAGAGGCCAAGGTTTGTTCTAGAAGGAGGGGTGCATTCCTGAAGCTGTTCCTGAGAGGGCAGGAGCTCCAGGCGGGGCGCCCCTTCTTCCCTGTCAACTCTAGTCACCTGGAGCCTCTTAGATGCGTCCTATATCCTGAAGATGCATTCCGGGTCACCCCTGCATGCAGATGCCCTTGTCCCTCTCCCTGGCTTTGAGAGAAGGATCTCAAGGTGCCAACTCACCAGAGAGGTCTTGGGAAATGTCACTGTAGCCATGGCTAAGAACCCTGCAACGAGAAACTGCAGAGCAGGTTTAGAGATCAAAGGAGAGGAGTCGACGTGCCTTGAGACCCCAGAGTCCCCCTCATTCTCTAAGAAAACAGACCCTTGTTGGCAGGTGAGGTAGAGGACACACTTGGACAGAGCAAGCCCTCGCCAGCCTCTGCCCTCAGTGCGCTTACCCATGGAAGGCACAAACCTCCGGACTTCGTGCGGGTCGCAGCTAGGTCACAGGAGCCAACCGTGCTCCCGTACTAGGGAGGACATTGCTTCTGGCTCTGAGGCCTAGGGTGTTTCCAATCTATCTTGCATATGTGTGCTGAATCCTTGCTGTGTGCCCATCCTGGGGAGCCCGGGGTGTTAGGCACCTCATGTGTAGAAATACCTGTTACTGTAGCAGGAATGCCAAGCTGGGGCAGTGGGGCTGGAGGGCTGATGGGAAGCTGGGGATGGGGGTGAAGACGTTTGCCCAAGAGGACACTATGGAGCTGGGGCTAAGTGTGAAGGCAGTATCCAGGGCTAGGACAGTGCCTGGAGTCCTGGAGGAGCGTGGTTCTTCTGGGGGAATGGTGTGTGTGTGTGTGTGTGTGTGTGTGCGTGCGCGTGTGAGTCCCATACCGCCTCTCATTCTGGTTGATGGCCCTGGAAGGCAGGAGTTGTGGATCACAGCTGTGTGTGGCTGCACAAAGAGCTCAAGAGTGGTGAAAGGCTCTGGCCACAAAAGGCCGGGTGTTCAGAAGCCTTGTGAACCTAGCTCACACCGGCTCTTCTCTCTACCCAACATACACGGTCATTTAAAGGAGGGTCCTCAGGCCCACAGTGGCAGGCACTCTCAGGAAGGAGCCAAGGACAGTGTAACTGAGGGGATGGAACACAGAGAGGGAAGGTGGAGGCGGGCAGACCTGCTCTCTGTGCCTCTTGGCTGTACTCAGCCCCCAGCACCAGGGCCTCCCAGGGGCCCCGTGTACCCCTGTACCCACTGATTCGGGCTCTTACTCACAGAGACAGCTCCCCAGAATGGATACCAGCACTTCAATACCACCAAGTGCAGATCCTTGACTGTGGAGACCAGGTAACCACCAAAGGCCAGGTGTGCAAAAGCAATGGCGATGTGAAAGCCCTGGGTGGGAAGCCAGAAGTAGCTAAAATGAGGCGGCAAACGGCTGGCCCTGCACACCTACCAGCACCTGGACCTGCTGGTGGGAGTTCCTTTCCTTACTTCTCAGGGGTCTTGGTCATCCCCAGGGCCCACTGGAGGGACAGGCAAGGATGTCAAAACCCCACTTAGGGCATGACTGGCATCTTGGGCCCTGTTCACACTCCACAAAGCACCAGCCTCCCTGCTGCATATGTTTCACTTTTAGGATGAGTGTAACTGGGAGCTGGGGGCTCTCCCCGCCATTAACCTCTTCCCTAGGTGTCACCTCCCTACTCACACCCAACTTCTGCAGAAGGTCGCGTCCCTCTAGGGCTTTCTCAAGGTGCACATCTGGAACCAGATGCTGGGGTTGGGCCACTTTCAGTACAGGTTGGGCAGGTCCTAGGTTCTGCCATCGAGAGACTTCTCCAGTAACACTACTGGGAATCACTGCGGGAGCTTGTCCAGCCATCGACTCTGGCAGGGAACCCTGGCTGTAGACTAAGAAGAAGGCCTTGTTAGGGTTGAGCTTGTTGTGTCTGAGGCTCGGATGCAACTCTTGCTGTCACCTCTGCGCCCTGGACAGTGGTGGTCTTGTCCAGTAGCTTGTTTCCAGATGGTAAAGCAAGGCTTTTTTTTTTTTCTCTTACAGCACTACACCAGGCTGCTAGCTCCTCAATAGTGCTTATTCCTCCCTCCTCAAACCTCCTCTCCTGGGCTTAGGTTTTTCCAGCAGTCCGTCTTTTAAAGCCGTGGTTGGTAATGAACCTACAGAATGCTTGTGCCCTGTTGCCTTGCCCACCTTACCTCCAGGATGGGGCAGACTGCCCTGGGGTGAAGGCAGACTGGCAGGATGGGAGGAGCAGAGGGAAAATTTTTTGGTCTCCTCTCCCAGGCTCAGCTAGGTGAAGAGCCACAGACCCAGCTGTCTGGTATCTTAAGGAACCTTAGGGTCTTGGTGATTTAGACTCAGCCTCAGACTTTCTGCAAATATCTGCTGTTTCCTTAGCTGTGGGAGGCAGAGACAGAGCTAGGAGGATCCTTCAGCTTTTTAGTGGGCCAGAGTATGAGTCTTCCAAGCAGACAGGCTGGGCCTAACCCTGGTTCTACTTCTGCATCTCAGTGTCTAAATCTGTTTCTATGGACACACAGGAACACTGGTGCTTGCCTGCGGGTGGGCTGAGAGGATTAATTGGGCCAGGGGTAGAGGTTAGAGTTTAGTAATAAAAGCTAGTGATACCTGCCCTACAGCCCGAATCTCACCAGGCGTTTGTCTGGTTCTCTGCTAAGACAGATCCCAATCTAATCTCCAGGATGGGAAGCTCGTTGCTTCCTTCTGACTCCTGCTTGGAGCTACTGACCCCACCGGAGGCCCTGACGACCCTCCCCTGTTTGTTTCTGCTGTGGAGAGGGGACACTCACCTGGCCCAGGGACCTCTGATGTGGGCTTCAGCTGTGACTTACCACCCAGAGCTGCTCCAGCACAGAACCACGGTGGAAATCAGAATGCCTTTATGGCTTTAGACTTTGGATTCTTTTCTTTCTGGGACCCACCCCTTGCTCACTCACACTCCCAGGTAATCAGAGATGCACGTCTGGACTGGATCCTTCAAACCCACCCGGCTTCCAAACTTGGGCAGGTGAAAATCTGAGTCTCCTTCCTTCGTCTCCCTCCAACAGCCGAGACAATTACTGGTGCAGTGCTGACATTTCAGACAATATATGCACTAATGAAGGCATTTGTCACGTTGGTGGAGGCAGCGTTTGAATGATTTGATTATTAAAATTTTCAAATTTTTATTTGTGTGTGTGGTTGATGTGCGTATGTGATTGATGTGTGTCTGTGTGTATGTGTGTCTGTGTGTCTGTGTGAGTGTGTGTAGGTCAGAGGACTTTGTGAAATTTATTCTCTCTTTCCACCTTTACACGTGTGCTAAGGACTTGAACTGCTATTACCAGGTTGTTGTGCAGCAACTTTAGCTTCTGAGACACCTTTCTGGTCCCTAAAAGAATCTCTTAATTTTTTGCAAGTCAAAGTATCCACACCAGTAGTTACAATGACTCTGCTCCCTCCCCCCCTTGTGTCCCTCCTCAAATTAGCCAGGGTCATCCTAAGTTCTTGGTTGTTCTTGATCTCTGGTGGTAAGCAGGACAGATGTACTGTCATCTGTGTAAGCTTGGTGGTGTTTATCTCGAACAGATATGGGTTTAAAAGGTATGGTCATGTGACCACAAGTCGCAGGAAGCCCTGAGACTGAAGTCCACCCACCACCAAGCTTGCAGCCCATGTGACTCACAGAGGAGAAGTTATCAAAGGCGTGTCTGGATCTTGACTGTGGACATGGTGAGACAGGCAATGTGTAGCTTCAAGCTGTCCAGTCTGTAGCATGCAGAACTAGACGACTACTGTGGTTTTTCTATCTATCTTTTCTCCAGTTTTTAAAACGGAGAATACACATTTAATTGTTAATATTTAATATATATATATATTAAAGTGTATGAAGCATTTTCAGTTAGGTAAATTTGTATGTGTGTCTGTGTGTCTGTGTCTGTGTGTGTGTGTGTGTGTGTGTGTGTGTGTCTTATTCATGTGTACATCTGTTCCTCTACCCATGCATGTATGTTTATGGTTGTGTGTTTGTGTGTATGTGTGAGTGTGCACACATGTACATGTTGAAGCCAGAGATCAATGTTGGGTGTGTTCCTCAATTATTCTCCATCTTACTTTTCTTTCCTTTTTTAAAAATGACTTTTTTTTAAGGTTTTTTTGTTTTTGTTTTTGTTTTTTGTTTTTTTGTTTTGTTTTTGGTTTTTCAAGACAGGGTTTCTCTGTGTAGCCCTGGCTGTCCTGGAACTCACTCTGTAGACCAGGCTGGCCTCGAACTCAGAAATCGGCCTGCCTCTGCCTCCCAAGTGCTGGGATTACAGGCATGTGCGCCACCACGCCCGGCTGATTTTATTATTTAATAAGTACAACTGTTTTTGTTTGTATGTGTGTCTGTGCACCACATGCATGCCTGGTTGTTTTGTTTGTACGCATATCTGTGTACCACATGCGTGCCTGGTACTCGCAGAGGCCAGAAGAGGGGGTCAGATCCCCTTGAAAGAGTTACTGAGAGTTGTGAGCTGCCATGCGGCATGTGATTGCTTGGGAGGAATCAAACCTGGTCCTCTGGAAGAGCAGCCAGTGCTCGTAACTACTGCTGAGTTGTCTCTCCAGCCCTCTTACTGTGTTTGTGTGTGTGTGTGTGTGTGTGTGTGTGTATACACACACACACGTGCGCATGCGTACATGAAAGTTTGTTTTATTAATGTTGCCTCACAGTGGAATTAACCTGGCTATCCATCAACAGGTAAGTCAATTAAAGTGATAGAGTAAAACAAAATGTTAGTAGTATTAAAAATAATAAAATAAAATTACAAGATGTTACAGATAAATCTCTAACATTTCATCCAGTAAAAAGAGTCAGACACAAAGAAACACACATACTATATAATTTCATTTGTGTGATGATTAAAAGCAGGCAGTGCTAGTGAAATAAATAAGAACCCAGCTTTTTACAAAGCTTCCCACCTTCTCTGAGCAGAACTGACTTTATAGTGGGAATAAAGCCAAGAACTTGTTTCTTTGTCTCACCCACCTCTGAGTGTGTAGTCTCAACAATTGTGGAATGACCCAATCGGGAGCTAAGTAAGAGCTCCGGGTGTAGTGAGAGCGCCTCCTACAGATTCTCCTGCTGAACTACCACCCTCTTTGTCATCAATTAGAAACTCAATCTGATGGCAGCTGAGGGGGGTATCCTTGGGGTATGAAGGATTAGAAGGCTATCAGGATGAGGGCCTGTAGTTGAATTCTAGTACATTTATCAGAAACAGAGATAAATCGGACTTGTGTGCAAGATCTTTCTGTCTTTTGCTGAGTGATGCCTTGTGCCGCCTTTAGACTTTGGCAGAAGGCCACCACTATATGTGAACCTTTGACCTTCAATCTCCAGAACAGTGAGGGAAACAAATCTCTCTTAGTTTTAAAGTTATAATGAACCCAAGGTCTCTCATGGACCCCAGAGCTCACTGATTCAGATAGGTTCGCTGGCCATGCAAGCCCATGGGTTCCCCCACTCTGTGCCTCTCCAGAGCTGGGATTACAGACTCGTGCCCCCGTGCCCAGCTACTGGCGTGCACACTGAGGATGCCGACTCAGGTTCCTACCCACGGAGCCATCTCCCCTGCCTCCGCTTAAGTTAATTTTCATATATGCAGTTACCCATGTGACCATCATCGAAATCAAGGCATGGAGATGTCCCTAACTGTAAGAAGTTACCATATTCTGCCTGCTCTCAATGGGGGTACTTACCGGAACCTCTGATTAACCATGGGCAGCCCTCAGAAGACACCCAAGCCTAAAAAGCAAAAGCCACCACATTGAGACCAACCTAAAATCTAAGCCACACTGTTTATTTTTCTCCAAAGTATAGATGACACAAGCCATATGTCAGGACCTGTAAACACTGGGCTGAAGATGTCTTCTTATTTCTATGGGGACCAGCCTGTTCCCATGGTAACCCTCAGGGGCCTCTCCTGCTTTTCTGCAGGGTTGGGGGAGTATGGAGTGGTTCAGTTTCCTCTGCAGCCTCCTGTCCTAGTACGTGGGCAGATCCAGAGTCAAAACCAATCTTCTGTTACAAATAAGGGGAAGGAGATTCCAGGGTGGAGGAGAGAAATGTCCTTAGACCTAAGGACAGCAGGGAACCAAGAGGTGCTGGATTAGTCTTGATGCAGTTTAACTCTTTAGTTTCCAGGTGGGAAAATGAAATCCCAAAGGTGTAACAGCAGATGACAAAGGACAGAGCTGTGTGACAGGGCCAGAGCTCTGTGCCTCTGAAATGCCATTTTATTCTGGAGCATTCTGAGGTCTCTGTGCTTAATGATCTTGAAGGCAGACCCGTGAAACCTCTGTGAAGCCAAGATTTCCCGTGATGAGCAGGGGACTGCTGAGGAGCATATGGGATGTCTTTCAGGTGACAGGGCTGAGGGTGGGGTGGCGTTTAAGGACACACCCTGAACACCAGCTTTATGCCTTTTTTGGAAAGACACTACTGGAGGACTTGGGAAACGGATGAAACACTTCACTCAGTGACACAGTGCATGTGGCTTGGAGAGCCTCGCTGGGGAACCGCTGCCTCGGAAACGGCCAAGGTGAGGGTGGAAAGACGCTGGGTAGAGTGGGAAGCCTGGACTCCAACCTGCAGACGTTGCAATCTCCTACTCCGATGACTCTTTGGGCATGTATGCCACGTTGTCATAGGCAGGGGGCGGAGAGACTGCTGGGCTGGGGATGTTGAAATCCGTGCCAAAGGCATTGGGTAGGAAAATCACAGACTGCAAAGAAAAAACAAAACAAAACCAAACAAACAAATTCTGGGTGTCTCTGGTCTTGGGGGAGCGTTGCAATAATGCCATCTTGTGGACATTCTGAGAACAGCAGCTCACATAAAAACATTTACACAAAAACATCGTGTAATTGACATTTCAGCAAACATTTTCTGGGGTCAGTTATGAGCTAGTGTTTGGACACACTCCAGCTAGTAAAGCAGACAAAACCTCATTCTCTAGGGGCTAGTGAGCTGATATTTCCTTTCTGGAGTCTCTGCTGAGTTCGGGGCTTCTTTAGTTCTTGCCCGAGCTGGTCCCTGGCTGCTTCCACACTAGTAGCCATTCACTGGGCTCCTTGAATCTAGTTCATCCTCCTGCACCAACCTTAAATAGCACCCGCCAGCCCCTGGCTGCAGTTTCCTGCCTAGGCAAGCCTTTGTGCTATCAGAACCCCCTCTTCCCACGCTCTTTTTGTCCATCGTCTCATATTTTCCCCTGGAAAAATGACCTTAACTTCTACTGAGTCAAGATGTCTTTTCTGATGTGTCTATCTGTTGCCAGTCTGTGGGCACCTCTGCGTATGGTGCGCTCCTCGCCCTCCCAAACCCTGTCCTCCGATTCCGGAAGGATCTCAGCTCTGCCAATAGAGTTGGCGCCCCCTGTGGCCATAGGTTGAATAGTCCCATTTCACAGCTCGGCTGCAGGCATAACCTCTTCCTAGATAACAGGCTCCCTTGGGGGCTCTGGACGTGGTGTGAGAGCACTCACTGCGTTAGTTTGGGCACGGGTGGCTTGGCACCCAAAGTGGGTGGCAATGACAGCAATGAAGAACTCCAAGATGGTGAAGATGGTCAACACGGCAAGGTAGCCCCTGCCCACATCCTGAGAACACAAATCCACAGTCAAGGCAAACAGCGTTTAAAAGTAAAGAGACCCCTGGACCAAGAATAACTTTACCAGGAAAGAGGCAGGGGTGTACCTGGATCCAGCCTTCCTGATTCCAGCCTTGGGTCCCACTCCTCCCATTCTACCGGGTCTCATCTCTCTTCCCCAACCCCTTCCCCACCCTTTCCCCACCCCTTCCCTACCCCCTTTCCCACCCCTTCCCCACCCCTCTACCCCTTCCCCACGCCCTTTCCCACCCCCTTCCCCATCCCCTTCCTCACCCCTTCCCCATCCCCTTCCCCATCCCTTCCCCACCCCCTTCCCCACCCCTTCCCCACCCCCTTCCCCACCCCTTCCCCACCCCTTCCCCACCTCCTTCCTCACTCCCTTCCCCACTGGACACTGGGGTAGGGCCAAGGTGTCAGAACACTCGTGAGATCTATTGGAGCAGCAGGCTCTGTAACTAGCCCAGGACAGCAGACTCTTGGTCTTCCCTAGGCCTGGCTATAGCCCCATCTCTCTGGGTTTATCAGCCCTTGGGACGTCTGCCAACACACCCAGTTAGTGACACCGAAGTCCATGAGAAGAATGGCTGTCCCCGCGAAGGCTGCCACGGCACTGAGGATGTTGGTACCCAGACTGCTCCTCACCTGTGGGAGGGAGAGGAACACCAAGAAGAGGCAAAGCAGAGAAAGGACACCCACTGTGCCCAGTCTCCCACACCCTCCTTCCTGGCCCGGGGGCTTGGGGTCATGAGTATTGTAGGAGGCTGGTTTTCCTTTTCCCCATTCTTTCTCTTCTCCTCCTCCCAGGAGACCCCAAGAAGAGCCCTAATGCCTCCCTCACTTCTTCCAGCTTCTTGGGAGCTTCTGGGAGGGAGGCTAAGCCTCCTAGTGGCTTTCCTGGGACATGTTATAAGCATGCATCTGCCACGCCCTGCTCCCATCTGCCTTCCCCCAGCCAGGCCCACCCACTAAGACAACTTGGTGGCTGTTCTCCTGGGGACCCTGCGTCTGCCTGCTCTGAATGTCTGTGAAGACTTTATCTCCAGACCCTTACCATCTTCCTTGGGTGGCATTTTGCAAGTGTTCCATCTCCCCCTTCTGTATGTGGATGTTTAAATTCCTTCTGTGGACACTTAGAAAATCCCCAAGGAGTGTTTGTTGAATGAGCCAAATGAGGGAGCAGATGGGAGCAGGGCCCTGCGTGACACCTAGGGGAGTGGGCACCGTCCCCATCCCTGGTTCTCTGTGTCTAGTCAGACTTACCAGGCAACTGGTGTGGTTCCTCTCAGCTGCTACGGAGAGGGACCCAGAGATGATAAACTGTGTGGGGAAGGAAGAGGAAGCCCCGATGGGTTTTGGCTGAGACACTGAGCAGGGAACATCAGACCTAGGTCCCATTGAGAAGGTAACAGGTAGAGGACCATCAGCTTCCTTGGCTGCAGCCTGGCCAGGCATCTTGGATTCCTAAAATGTCTTAGGGGTTCTGTAAGAGGCCCCTGTCCTTGGGCATGGTGGCACATGCCTTTAATCCCAGCACTTGGGAGGCAGAGGCAAGTGCCTCTGTGAGTTCAAGGCCTGTCTGCTCTACATAGTGAGTTCTAGGACAGCTAGGGTAACACAGAGACCCTGTCTCAGAAAACAAACAAATAAACAACAACAACAACAAAAACAAACACTCAAAGAGGCCTCTGCCTTGAGACTTCAAGCCATGGTTTACTAGCACACATTTTGTTGGCATTGTATTACTAAAGTGTCACAGTGCATTCACCTTTTCATCAAATATTCACTCAACAAATATTTACCAAGTAGCAGTTGGGTGTCATGAACATAAAATGAAGAGATCTTTCTCTCATGTGCATGTGAGGGCATGTGCATGCGTGCCTCTGTGTGTGTGTGTGTATGTGTGTGTATACTTGTGCATGCATACCTCTATATGTATGTATATATGTACTTATGCATGCATGCCTATGTGTGTACTTGTGCATGTGTGCCTCTGTGTGTGTGTGTATACTTGTGTATATGTGCCTCTGTATGTGTATGTGTACTTGTGCATGCATGCCTCTGTGTGTGTGTGTGTATACTTGTGCATGCATGCCTCTCTGTGTGTGTATACTTGTGTATATGTGCTTCTGTATGTGTGTGTACTTATGTATGCTTGCCTCTGAGTGTGTGTATACTTGTGCATGCTTGCCTCTGAGTGTGTGTATACTTGTGCATGCTTGCCTCTGAGTATGTGAGTGTGTGTATACTTGTGCATGCTTGCCTCTGTGTGTGTGTATACTTGTGTATGCATGTCTCTGAGTGTGTGAGTGTGTGTGTATACTTGTGTATGCATGCCTCTGTGTGTGTGTGTGTACTTGTGCATGCATGCCTCTGTGTTTGTGTGTGTGTGTACTTGTGCATGGTGCCCCTGTGTGTGTGTGTACTTGTACATGCATGTCTCTGTGTGTGTGTATGTGTGTGTGTGTATTTGTGCATGGTGCCCCCATGTGTGTGTGTGCTTGTACATGCATGCCTCTGTGTGTGTGTGTGTGTGTGTACTTGTGCATGGTGCCCCTGTGTGTGTGTGCTTGTACATGCATGCCTCTCTCTGTGTGTGTGCTTGTACATGCATGCCTCTGTGTGTGTGTGTATGTGTGTGTGTGTACTTGTGCATGGTGCCTCTGTGTTAGAGTCAACCTTGGGTGTCACTCAGGAGCTGCCCACTTTGGGTTTTGAGGTACTACATCTTGTGTGGACTTGGGCTCACTGATCATGCCAGGTGGTTGGCCGGTGAGTCGCGGGCAGGGTGGCCAGTGGTTGTTTCTCCAGCTCTGGGTCTCCAAGCCCAGCTTGTCTTCTGACAAGGGGGAAGGAGGCACGGACTCAAGCCCTCGCTCGCTCTTGCCGTGCAAGTGCGTTACACACCGACCTCTCTCCCCAGCCCTGGGAAGTTCTAAGATAATGACTGGATTTGGAGTCACACATGCCCTGCCATGGCCTCGGGACCCTGTTGTCTCTCGAGACCCACTCTCAGGCTTTTGTTTATTACCCTGTCCACCACGGGAATGGCACGCATTTTGTGACAGATTTTGAAAAAGGAGGGATCTTAAAGAACAGCGCTACCTTTGTTTCTTGCCAAGGCACTGCCCTCCTTAGATTCCTGATTGCCAGCATGTCAGCGTGTTCCTTCCCCCCCCCCCCCCGCCCACTGTGGGCTACTAGAAGCAGGGCGGAGAGCTTGTTCCCAGACATTTAGCTCTAGCCGTGACGTTCCAGCAATGCTGGCATCTCAGAACTCCACTTTTAGGGGCTTCTGAGCTCTTGCTGAGATAGTTTGGGATTTGCAGAGGGGATTCCACCGTCACGCACCGCAGAGCTTCAACAAAGACCCCATTAAGCTCACCCGAAAGCCCGTGCTTCCTGGAGATAGCTGGAGGCTTCCCATTACCAGAGGCGATGGCACCTTTGGTAAGGCACAGCAGCAGTGCCATCCTGCAAACTCTCTCTCTCAGAGCAACCTCAGAGCAGGCAAGGACGCCCTCATTTGGTTCTCTGGTCAGGTATGACCAGAAGAATAGACATAGGGCAGGGAGACTCCCTGGGGATCAGCTCAGGTAGGGCTGGAGCCCACGGAGGGAGCTGAGGGGTTTCTGGGGGGGGGGGGATGGTTGTGGGGTTAGAACTCAGGTAGCCCAGGTGTGATTGGGACCCTGGCCTGCTCGCTCCTCACCCATAGTTTCTGGTGGAACTCTGCCTGTTTGCTGGGGGGTGGGTCAGGTTGAGGTTTAGGGTGAGTGATAAGTATCAGTCCCACCTCAGTATGGTGGGTAAAACTCTAACGTAGGATGGGCTATGGCTAGGAAAATGTTGGGAGTCGGGCAGGGTGAGGTGACCTGGGCCAGGCCACTCCCTAGCGGAGGATGGCTACTCCAGCACTCACACAAGCTCCTCCCCAGAAGGGGACGCCACCTTCGATGAAGAGCATCCCCAGGTGGCCTCGTCGAACCATAAGCAGGACGCTGCCGAAGCCAAGGTGGATGAGGCCGATCAGGATCTGCACCGTCTGTGGGAAGCAGAAAGGCTCAGGCCACGGACCTGGGGCCGCGAGCTCCACACCGCCCTCTGCTGTCGGGCAAGCCCGGCTTTCCACAGCTCCTGGGGAATGATCTGGAGACTGAGGCCAGACATTTAACCAAGACAGAACCAGCTCTCCTCAGACTAGGAGGAGCTCCAGGCCAGGAGGGATTTGCCACTGGGGGTTGTCAAGCACAGCTCTGAGGTGCTTTTCTGATTTTCTTAGCCTTGGTTCCATGACTCTCAGCACGTTGGTACCAAATGCCTAGTTTGCCTTCTTCCTGTTGTCTTTCTGTAGCCCATCCCGGGGGTGGGGCCGCACTGCTTCCACTGGCTGGCATTTCCACTTGTTTTTCTTCCAACCTCTCTTCCTCCCGCCCCCTCTTATCTTCAACTCCTTCCCTTTCTTCTATTTACCAGCACACCATGGAAACATTCCCAGAAGCTGGATGGTTTTCCTAAGGGTGGGGCCTCTCTGGGAAGTGTGGCTTTGTGGTAAGTTCTGCTATTTTTGGGTTTTTAGCAATTTACATGCTTACTATCCATCACTAATTTTTAAAAACCTTAAAATTTATTATCTATCTTATCCATCAATCGCCACCTATTATATATTATATACTCTATCAACTACTTGTCTTATCTATATATTTATCCTATCTTATTTATCCATCCTATCTGTCATCTACCAATCATATTTATTTATCATCCATCCACCTCTTATCCTCTTAATCAATCTTATTCATCTACCATCTATCTGTCTTTCGTCTGTCTATACCATCTACTAATCTCTGTTTCATTCCTTCTTAGAGACTGTTATCTAAGGCCTTTCGAGATGGGAGAAGGGCTTGGAAGCCGCACTTCTTGGGCTGTCAGCTCTACAGGAGTTGGCCTCTTGCCCGTCGTTTCATTCTCCTCCCTTGTCAGCCCTTCCTTTACTCCTTACATTCCAGCCATGTCAGTATTCTGTATCTTCCTTTGACAAGCCACACCCATCCCACCTCAGGGCCTTTGCATTTGCTAGTCTTCATTATAGCTAATCCTACCCTTCACCCATCCTTTTGCCCATCCCGCTCTTGTTGGGCAGGCTTTAATACGTAAGCTATAGCCTCAATGTCGTCTCCCCAGAGGGATACTTCTGTCTTTGCTAGAGTCGCGGTTCCCCATCCATCATTCTTAATCCTCTTTGGAGTGCTGGTCCTTTATTTACTGACTTATTGGGTGAGTTCCAAGGAGAAAGGGAATCCTTGTCTGTTTAGTGCGTGAATGAATTCTCACACTTGTGCTCTGCCTCCACCTCTCCGCCCAGCAATTTTGTCTCAAGTCACACGACAAGCTGCCCTTACCCCTAAAGCTTTGGGTTCTCCAGTCAAGAACGTCTCCATTGGCCGAAGATCAGGTGGCTGGGTGGCTCTGGGCGCCTGCGCCCCCAGCGGTGACTCTTCGAACTGCATGATCCCTGGAGGCTGGCACATGGAGGTGGGCAGAATGGCTGGAGGCGGGCGGAGGCCGCTGGCGTTGCTGGGCGGGATGACAACGAACACACCATTGCTGGCAGGAGGTGCAGACATCGTGTTCAGAGAGCCTGGGGGATGAAGGCTCAGGAGATAATAAGACAGTAATAGTGATCACACATATGTTTAAGGCTGTCGATTAATAAATGGCGTATCTCCCGGCTCTTGCTTACTGAGGTCTGGAACCCAAATTCTCAGAGCTAGGAAAAGAAGAGACTACAGAAGCGAAGTGGGTTCTTGGCTTTTTTTGACTCGGATCTTAGGCTTTTTGGGCTCTTGACTCTGAACTTGATTTCTCCTACATTACGTGAACGTTATTTTATTTTTAATGCTGGGCACGGAACCCAGGCTACACGTGAGGCAAAACCGCGATTGCTGAGCCCATCTCCAGCCCAAGCGGAGTCTTGGAGAGAAGCATCTCTAAACATCCTCCTTTCCCTAGAGAGGGTGAGTGACGGCTCAAGACCTCACAGCTCGGGAAGGCGGCGCTTAGCTGAAGTATCATTCAAGGAAAGAGCAGGACGGGGCAGGACAAGCCTTTCCCTTAGCTCCCCAAGACCTACTCTGTTGACTGTGGATACAGAACCACCAGGGGGCAGCATCCTGTTCTCTTTTTGACTACCCAAGGAATAACTACCATTGGAGCCAAGATAAACGAGGATTAAGAAAAGCTTAGGTGTGGGGAATACTCTAGGGAACATTGACCTGTTAGCCAGATGTCAGGTGGGAGCCTCCCAGGGTACTGCAGTCACCAATCGAGTGGATTATATAAAGTTAAACTGCCTTGCTGGTTCTCACAAGTGGTGAAGAACCCAGCAGTCCAAGTCACAGCTCTGTGACTGAAGCCAGGATTTGCACTCTGTCCCATGTAGTCACTGTGATATAAGGGGCGAGATGGTCGCTTCTTCCTGCCCCACTTTTCTGACAAAAATGTAGGGGGAAGGGCACTAGAACCTATCTCATTATAGGCCTGGTAAAGGCCACGGTTCACACAGTGAATTGTTGTAGCATCTTCATCTGAAGTATTTTTTAACACATTATCTATCCAGCACACAATGTGTATTTACGCATGGCTTGTAGGACTGTGGTTTGTGTTCATGAGTCATTGCATCTGGAAGGTCACACGGCCTGCGAGGACCAGGCTCTGCTCTGCTCCAAGTTACTCCATATTGTGTAAAAGAGTGGCTTTGGGCTGTGCCCTGCCCTTGGTGACTGCCTGGCCCTCCTGTGAGTTCCAACAATGAGTCATGATGATGTTGTGTCTCACTGTGTGAGTAGGTACCACCACCTGCCCAGCACCGCCCATGGGGGGAGGGGGCAAACAATTTATTCCTAAGGATGAAAAGTACCACCCGGACCCTGTGAAGGAGACACCTGGCACCGTAGCAGGGATGGCCCCATTGACTTGTGACCACCCAGTGTGTGTGTCATGGGACCAACAGGCAGACTGTCCGGCGCCAGCTCAGCTTGGTTTCCACCGAGTGATGCAGAACTCCTGAAATTACTGCCAGTCTGTCTTTGTCTGACCCAGCCCTGCACTTCTCTGTGGTCCTGCATCTCCTCTACACCTCTCGGCTCTGCACTCCTGTGCCTTCAGCTCTCCAGCTGGGGTCCTTAATATTTTATCCAATCAATGCAGTGATGCAGTGCCCCAGCATCTCTAATAGCTCTCTGTCTCTGGTAAGGCTGCTTTAAACTATGCTGTGACCTCTGTACTTTTGAGGTTATTCTTTAATACACACACACACACACACACACACACACACACACACACACTGAAATGCATGATCTGAGAGTTAGCACTAATACTTAAGATCAGAATAAAAGCACACATGTTAGCCCACAGCCAGCTATAAAGGGACACTCAGGAGTATTTGGCAAATTGCAGCAAATGAAACTGATTTGGTTTGTAAATTTATTGTTAGTCAATAAATTCTGGCACTGTGGACAACACAAATGCGCCCATCTCTGTTTCTGCAATAGCAGGCTCTTGACATCACCCACCTTGTGATTCTTTGAGGACCTCAGTGGACAAGCATCTTTATGCTAGATGCCCTTGTCACCTGTGTGTCCTCCATGCCATTTGCTCTGTGATGGGCCTGATTTGTGTTGGTGAATGTAAAACGCAGGGCCCTGTTGGACCTGCCTTTGAGACACATAGCTGAGTCTCCACAAAGAGTGAAGAACGGTTCCCGGGGCTGGAGAACCTTCAAGGGACTGGCAGAGGAGGCACCGGGTGAAATCTGCTGGCATGGGCATTTTCTGTTCACTGTAGGTGTTTAATAAATGTTTCATGGGCTGGGGAGACAGCTTAGTAGGTAAGGTGCTTGCTGTATAGGCATGAGGACCTACCTGAGTTGGAGTCCCAGAAACCCATGTAAAAAGCTGGGTGTGGGCTCACACTTGTGAGCCTAGTGCTGGGGACCCTTGGGGCTCTCTGGCCTGCCAGCCCAGCCTATTTGGTGAGCTCTGGACCAATGAGCTCCAGATTCTCTCTCAGAAAACAAAGTAGTTGTCACCTGAAGAGTGACATGCAGAGTGGACCTCTGGCCTCTGTATACATGCACATGCCTGGGTACTCCCATCAGAGAGGCAGGACTCTGCATGACACATGCACACAGCTACACATATGTGAACATGCACATACATGTGTACACACATACATGTGTACACACACCCATGCATGCACATACATGCAACAGAAGAACATGCTTCAGGTAAATAGTGTTATTGAACAATAATCCCATGCAGAGGGTGGCAGGAGTCATTTGATATCTGGAAGGACTTTCTAATGTTTCCTTCAGCCAAAGCCTGGTGGCCAACATGTGATATCAAGAGCAAGGGTCTAGGAATGGTGCTGTCACATCCCACATGGTGTCGCTGAGTTGGGGCTCTGGCTTCCAGGCCCTCCCACTGAAGTGATTCTTAGCAGACATGGATACTGCTTAGGACAACACTGGCAAACATTCTCTGAAGAGACTCAGCTCGTAAAGGTTTTGGGTTTTGATCAAGTAGTTTCTGTTTTAAGAAGGAGATGCCTCTTGTAGTGTGAACCAGACACAGGCAATGAATGCATAAATAGAAGGCGGGTTTGTGTTTTAATAAAGCTTTATTGACATGGACAGAAGATGGCCTGGATCCAGTTGGTGGGCTGGAGTTTTCCAACTCCAACCTCAGAACACTGCCTGGACCATAGTAGATGGTTACTGAAATTTGCTTGTTGCTTTAGATGTCAGTTACACTAATTTCTATGATTTGGAGTAAGAAGGAAAATAAGTTGAACTTCCAGATATTTCTATACAATGAAGGTAAATATGGCTATGGTAGCTTTGGCCAGAGTTTGGGTCTTGAATGTCCTTCAAAGGCCCACATGTTAGACAAAGGCTGATATGACTGACAGGTGACAGAACTTGCATTACTCTTCTTATTTCTGTGACCAAATACCCTAAGTAAGCATGTGAAAGCAAGTCGGGGTTATTTTGACTTAACACTCAAGGGGACACTGTCTACCACATTAGGACTGAGTGTCTCTCACGTCAGGGACTGAGTGTCCACCACGTCAGGACTGAGTGTCCACCATGTCATGGACTGAGTGTCCACCATGTCAGGGACTGAGTGTCCACCATGTCAGGGACTGAATGTCCCTCATGTCAGGGACCGAGTGTCCACCATGTCAGGGACTGAGTGTCCACCATGTCAGGGACCGAGTGTCCACCATGTCAGGGACCGAGTGTCCACCATGTCAGGGACTGAATGTCCCTTATGTCAGGGACCGAGTGTCCCTCGTGTCAGGGACTGAGTGTCCACCATGTCAGGGACTGAGTGTCCACCATGTCAGGGACCGAGTGTCCATCATGTCAGGGACTGAGTGTCCACCACGTCAGGGACTGAGTGTCCACCTGTGAGGGACTGAGTGTCCACCACGTCAGGTACTGAGTGTCCACCACGTCAGGGACTGAGTGTCCCTTACATCAGGACTGAGTGTCCACCACATCAGGGACTGAGTGTCCACCACGTCAGGTACTGAGTGTCCACCACGTCAGGGACCGAGTGTCCACCATGTCAGGGACCGAGTGTTCCTCACGTCAGGGACCGAGTGTCCACCACGTCAGGGACCGAGTGTCCACCATGTCAGGGACCGAGTGTCCACCACGTCAGGGACCGAGTGTCCACCATGTCAGGGACCGAGTGTCCCTCACGTCAGGGACCGAGTGTCCACCACGTCAGGGACCGAGTGTCCCTCACGTCAGAGACTGAGTGTCTACCACATCAGGGACCGAGTGTCCACCACGTCAGGTACCAAGTGTCCACCACATCAGGTACCGAGTGTCCACCACGTCAGGGACTGAGTGTCCACCACGTCAGGGACTGAGTGTCCGCCACGCCAGGGACTGAGTGTCCACCACGTCAGGTACTGAGTGTCCGCCACGCCAGGGACCGAGTGTCCACCACGTCAGGGACCGAGCACCCACCACATCAGGGACTGAGTGTCCCTCATGTCAGGGACCGAGTGTCCACCATGTCAGGGACTGAGTGTCCACCATGTCAGGGACCGAGTGTCCATCATGTCAGGGACTGAGTGTCCCTTACGTCAGGGACCAAGTGTCCACCATGTCAGGGATTGAGTGTCCACCATGTCAGGGACTAAGTGTCCCTCATGTCAGGGACCAAGTGTCCACCACGTCAGGGACTGAATGTCCCTCATGTCAGGGACCAAGTGTCCACCACGTCAGGACTGAGTGTCCACCATGTCAGGGACTGAGTGTCCACCATGTCAGGGACCGAGTGTCCACCACGTCAGGGACTGAATGTCCCTCATGTCAGGGACCAAGTGTCCACCACGTCAGGACTGAGTGTCCACCATGTCAGGGACTGAGTGTCCACCATGTCAGGGATCGAGTGTCCACCACGTCAGGGACTGAGTGTCCACCACGTCAGGGACTGAGTATGCACCACGTCAGAGACAGAGTGTCCACCGTGTTAAAGACTGAGTGTCCACCATGTCAGGGACTAAGTGTCCCTCATGTCAGGGACTGAGTGTCCACCACATCAGGGATCGAGTGTCCACCACATCAGGGATCGAGTGTCCACCACATCAGGGACCGAGTGTCCACCATGTCAGGCAGGAGTGAGGCGGCAGGTTGCACTACATCTGTGGTGAGGAAGCACCCAGAGTGGGCAGGAAGGAGGGCGAGGCTAGGAAACCTCTAGCCCTGGCTCCAGTGAGCCACTTTCTCCAGACAGGTTCCATCTCCTAAAGCTTCCACAACTTTCCCAAATAGTGTCATCAGCCTGAGACCAAGATGTCAGGCATGTGAGCCACGATGAACTTGCAGGGGCTAGAGTCTGGGGGAGGGTCTTTGAAGGGGACTTGGGGACAGGGCTTCTCCTTTCCTCACTAGCCACATACACTGGCCATCATGTCTTACCTCCCCACAGTCTCACATAGGCAACCAACTCTAGTCTGAGTCAGAAGCAAAGCTGTTCTCTCTCTGTGTAGATCACCTCAGGTATTTGTTATAGCTAGCATAGCTGGCCCTCTCACCTCAGAGCTGGCAGTGATGGTCAGAAGTCAAAATGGACCAGACTGTTCTTGGAAACTGGCAAAGGACTGTGGTGTGTCTGTTTCAAAGCAGTGTGGTTAGCAGTCCTAGGTCATCACTGACCTTTGAAACTTGCTGGACCATTCACAGGGCACAGGATACTTCTGACACATTGCCTCTCACCTTCCCTGTGACCTTCTGATAATTTCCACAGTTTATCATCTAGGTGCACTCACTGCAGCAGAGAGGGGACGTGCGTAAGGCTACTCAGCTAGTAAACTTGAGGGGAAAGACTCAAGTCTAAGTCTATCTGTGTCTCAGCCTGCACCTGACTGTCACTGCTGCCTTCAGGGACAGTCTCTGTCATTTGCCCATTTGTTCTTGCTATTGTATTCTGATCGTTTAGTGTGGTCCTGTGACTGGTTTTGGTTAAAATCACTTGAGTGGCATTCACAACTTCTGAGCTAAGTGTTTAGTGACCAGTCCAGGGCATGATGGACAGAATTTTCCCTTTGTCACAGTAACAAGCCATCTTCCAGACATAGGCCCCTGAGTTCCCGAGTGAGTAAAGTCTTCAGGGCTGCGAAGCAGCAGGAGACCATCCTCTGCTGTCCTAATGATGCTAAGATGGCGATAGGGCATAGCCGAGTTGGTAAAGTGTTTGCAAGCCATGAGAACCCAAGTTCAATGCCCAGACTCCACGTAACAACACTGGGCATGGTGCAGTTCTTAGAGTCCAGGTGCTGAGGAGACAAAGTGAAGCGGATCCCTAGGACTTGATGGCCAGCTCCTCAGGCCGAACAGGCTAGATGCTGGCCAGTGAGAGACACTGACAAAACAAGGTGGGCGGTGCCTGTGGAATGACACCTGAGGTTGTCCTCTGGCCTCTATATGTATGTGTGCACACGTGTACACGTACTCATACATATGCACGTTGCATATATACATACATATGCACACATACACGGACACTAAGCTATGTGTTCCTGAAGCACACTCTAGCTTCTCCTGACCATTCCATCCTCCTGAAGTGGAGAAATATATGTAAAGCACTAAGATAAATCTATGTCCTCCAGGAGTCAAGAGCAGGAAGGAGCAGGAAATATATACAACAAACCAGAGAGGGTCCCTGGAAGTCACAAAGCACCTCAGAGGCTGAACTGTGAGAGATCCCAGAATTCCCACTTCCAGTAAGGACGATACTGACTTTAGACAATTCATCGCTCCTTGGCCTGAATCCTTGTTTTGTCAGAGTGGCTTGTCATTCACAGGTGATCAAATTAAAAACCAAAGGGGGCTGAACTAGCCTGTCACTGCAGTGCTTCCCCAATTAAGGCAGTTTAACAAATTAATAAGGACAATTTAATGTCCCGGAGTCAGAAAAGGCAGACTTTTAGGCTAAAAGGACATGCTTGCTTTTATAGTTGCCATGAACAGGTGAAGATCATGTCTGAGGACAATGAAGGGTCATGCGTGTACTGGGGACATTTTCTGAGGTCAGAAGGACTCTGGGCTCCCAGTGGGCTCAAGTCACCCTGCAGGGGACACTTGCCTCATTAACAGCCTGTCTCCCAGGCGGGTGGTAAGGAGTATGATCACACACAGACCCCGTGATCCTCAGGAGAAGAGAAACACCTACAGAAATAGGTTTTGCACCCTTGGCGGGGTAAGTGGCAAACCCAGGCAGGAATACATCCTGAGATTCACACTCTCCTCTCCCCTCCACCCCACCGGAAGCCGTGACTAACGGACCTGTGCTGTTCCAAGTGACTCCATCTCAGTGCTCCCACTCTTTTTACAAATAATCAGCCAGGATATCCCTACCACTCATGCATGCCTACGAGTGGAAGGAAGGGAGAGAGGGAGGAAGGAAGGAAGGGAGGAAGGAAGGGAGGAAGGAAGGAAGGAAGGAAGGAAGGAAGGAAGGAAGGAAGGAAAGCCATTGTCTTAAGGGAACAGCTGCCTGGACACTCAGGGCATCTAGGGCGGCTGTGTTGATTAGCATCTGCTGAATGAGCTGTGGTAATAACAGCCCCTCATGAAAAGCCCTTTGGAGTTTATTAAAGAGCTCTCCTACAGACTCTTGAGCAGCTCAGGGCCAGAGGTACAATGTGGGTCATTTTGTGGAGTGGGTGGGGGGAGTGGGGCAGGTCGTGGGCCTGGAAGGCTGATGTGTTGGTCGTAGATGTTAAAGCTGAGAGCAGACTCTGAAGGGAGTGATGTCACCAAGGGTGTCAGGGCACTTGCAAAAGGCAGGTGGCTGAGAAGCTGTAGGGTGTTTTTCATACCCTCCCTCTCACGGTTACAAGTAAGGTTAAAAGTAGATTTGACACTGTACCCGGAGGAGGGGACCTATCTCTGGTTATCTTTTGCCGTGGCAGAGAAACTGGCTTTGAGAGCTGGTCAAGCGAGAAAGTCACACGTCGGCTCTTTTCATTGGCTCTGCAGATTCCTAGGTTGGAGGAGAGCTCTTTTGCAGAGGGGAACATGGGAGAGAGATCCCTACAATGGGGTGTGTCTCTGTAGAGACACCCCTTTAGAGAAGTGTCTACCAACTCACCAAGCACCCAGCAGGCACATGGCCCCCGATCCTCTTTCTCCTCCTTGCCCATTGCCCAGCCTTGGGGATGCCATTCTGGTTGGCACACTGTGTGTGTGTGTGTGTGTGTGCGCGCGCGTGCGCGCGCGCGTGTGTGTGTGTGTGTGTGTGTGTGTGTGTGTGTGTGTGCAGTGAGGAGAGCGAGAAACAGCGTGGGAAAAGATGAAAGCCAGTAAACACCCTTCAGACCTGCTGAACCTGAGTTGAGGAGCAGTCCCAGGCGGAGATGTGACAGTACCAGACCAGGAAGGCTAGTTGCTAGTTACTAAATTGCTGCTGTTTGGCCCGCGGGTGACTGAAAAGCCACAAACTGCTTAAGTGTCACCTTGCTATAATAGCTGTGAATTTTTACAAATTAATGTAAACAGTTTTACTTAGGAATAGCTATTTGTGTCATAGCGTATAAAATTTGATTTATACACTGTTAAAAAGAACCAATATTCAAACTGAGAAGAACTTTACAGAGCACATCCACATTAGGCTTGATTGAAATCACACACACACACACACACACACACACACACACTAAAGTCCCTAACACTCCATAAAGAGAATAGTGCCCAGCTACCAACATCTGGCCCCATGCTTGGTACAGAGGAAGGCTCCAGTCCTCCTGGGCTTCAGCTGCTAGCAGCCTCGGTGGCACAGGCATCTGTAGTGATGGGCTGTCCCAGGAGGCTAGTCGGAGCACCCTTGGGCAGCCAGCACGTGTCTCAGGAGCATCTCTAGAGAGCCTCCTCTTCCACCCAGGTCCCAAAGCAGCTTGGCTTATTTCCCCCTTGGAGTTGCTTTTTGGGGGAGGTGTTGGCAGCTTGAAGGGATGGACTCTAAGCGGTGGGGACTCTGGGGTATATGGCAACACATGTGGGACTTGGCAGCTTGGCTCATAGTTAAGTCACAGACCCTGCATTCAGTCTAGTAAGAATCCACATTACTATCTGGTGAGATGAAGCAACTGAGTGTTTGTGAGCAGATTGCCTAATCTCTCTGGGCCTCAGTTTCTCTGAATGTCACAAAGTGGCTGTGTAGTAGTAGGGTGAGGTGTTTTAGGCTTCTAAGGGTTTCCTATACAGACGTCCTGGGTCTGCAGTCATTTCTCAAACTCGGCAAAAACTTGCATCTATGGAAGTCTGGCGCTGCGGCACCAGGCATCTTGTCTCCAGTTTCAGCTTTTCCAGGACAGCCCAGGCCCACCCTACTGTCCCAGAAGTGATGTAAACTGTCCCACCAGATGCAAACATGCCGTGGGGAAGCAGATCTCCCAGCCATTTTCTCCTACCCCCAGGTTGGACCTCACATATCACATGCATTTCTGCCGTACCCCTTACCTCCCTGCCCCCAACCCCAAGATGAACAGCAGGGGCAGCCAATTCCTTTCCTTGACTAATACTTCCCATCTGCAAATGACACAGTATTTGTTGAGAAGACTTTTCTAGCAGTGACCCTAGCCATGTCCTTCTCCTTTCATTAGAGAAGGGACAGGCAGGACACCTGTGCATGGAGAGAATCACCTGACTGTTGGACATCTAAACTGAGCTGGCTTCAGCAGGAAGGGAGTCTCTACTTCTTGGGAGGGTGATTGTCTCCCTGGGGTTCCTGCGTGATCTCTGGTCTTGGCTTTGAGGAGAGACTATAGACAGTCTTCTTTGGTTCCCCTCACTGTGCAGTGGGTCTCTTGTTGCCCTGAGTGGAGTGGGCGGCTCTTATTGCCAGGTAGGTTCCCTTCAGTGATTCCTTCCCTCGCCCTGGGGGCCTCCACAAACCCCTGCCTCTTTGCTGGCTATGTTCCCTGGGCAGCCTCTGTGGAAGGACAATGGGGGTACTCACCGGCTTGCCACGGCTGCTGTGCGGGCTGCTGACTCCCCTCTGCCTCTGCGCTCCCACATTCACACATCATCCTGTGAAAACCTTGCTATTCGTGTGGGGCTTGGAAATCACTGCTTAGGAGCTGCGCCTCTGGTAGGTTCTCAGTTCTTCCCGGCTCAGAGGCCTCCCTCCGCCTGTCTCCCAGAGGTGGGGCCAGAGGAAGCTACCTGTGTGGTCACTGGCCTCCAAAGAGCCCCAAAGTACCCCAGTCCCCTGCTTCAGTCTCTGGAGGGGAACACCAAGGCTCAGAGAGGAAAGTGGGCACCACTACTAGTGTCTGAGTTAGGATGCAGACCCACAGGGCTTTCATCTTCCTCTCCACCTCACCGGGAGGCCCTGAGAGGCTTGAGCAGGCTACCTGTGTTCTGCTCACCCAGGTTTGACCACAGTTAGACAGGGGGCCCAGGAGACTCACAGCTTTCTGGTGGCAGGTGGCTAAAGATCTAATCACAAACATTCCTGTGAACATGTGTTAGTAGATGTGTATTTTGTATACACAGTACCCTTCAAGTGCTTAGCAAATTTGCCTGTGAGTTTCTGGGCTCAGGATCTCACATAATTGCTTCTGGGGAAACTGGGAAAGCCACAATGGTCAGGTAGGACCTAAAGGTTCAGACACCCTGAGCATCCTGGGGACAGGCCTGGGCCAGCCCTCAGCTGATCTTGGAAAAGATCAGTGCGGCAGGTTGAATGTAAAAAACAGCCTTAGTCCCCAGTCCTCTGTGTGTCTACACCTGCCTCAGAGTTGTTTTCCTAAGTCCTCAAAACTGGCCTGCCCTGTGACTTCCTTTGCCAACAGGAAGTGGGTGTGATCAGTCCCAACCTGAGCCACTAGAGACTTCACCTGCTGGGTACTCTGTCGCCTGCTGTGTACTCTGTGAGCTCTACACAGAACACTGCACATTCCCGGCTTTCCCGATGCAGGATGAAGCATGGAACACAATTCAGCTGTGGCCGGTGAGGCCCCACGCATGGTCAGCAAGGCCATGGGACCAGCCTTTCACGGGACACAAACGCATGAGATGGTTCTGCCAACCCCAGGTCAGACCAGACCTGCCCAGGCAATAGCAGACTGGGAACAAAATGAATGCTTTCTGTGATAGCCCAGAGGTCAGCCTCTTTGTCATAGGCATAGATTTGAGTCTAGAGAGCACATGGTAAGATTTATAGACTTTTATGTTCCTGAATAAGGAATTGGGCCAGGGACACATGGATAGTGATTTAGAAACTGAGACAGTTACTAAGGAAGAGAAAGGTTCTTCTGAGAATAGACGTAGGATAGACACCTGGGAGGCTCAAAAATCAAAAACATTCCTATATCAGGGCCCTTGATAGGTCATTTGCATAGAACCTACCTTTTCCTCATTTGTCATCTGTATGAGGCACAATGACTCTGTTCCTTACTCTAGACCTGGTAGGGGGGCTGTCCAGTCTCTGCCAGCTGGTTTCTTCTCTTGTTATTCTTGATGCCTCTTTCTTTATGTCAAAAATCCCCTGTGATAATCTTTGGGGTGGGTGGCCTGGGCATCCATTTCTTCTATCAGTAACCCTAGATAATGGTTGAGGCTTAGAAAACAGGCACCCCAAGGCATACCTTGTTGATGTGGCTTTTCTGAAATAAGAGTGAGTCAGGAGGCCTGGAGCGATGGCTCAGTGGTTAAGAGCAGCAACTGCGTTTACAGAGGTCCTGAGTTCAATTCCCAGCAACCACATGGTGGCTCACAACCATCTGTAATGGGCATCTGATCCCATCTTCTGCTGTGTCTGAAGACAGTGACACTGTACCCACATATATGAAATAAATATGGCTGGAGTGGGGCAGGAACAAGCGGGGCCAGAAAATATAATAATAATAAGAAAAGAGTGAGTTAGAGCCTCTGACCTTCAGCGCTCCTGTGTCTCTCACCCTCCTTTTTGTTATGACTTGCTCCTCAGGGCACTCTTGAAGTTCCAGCATCTAAAGACAGGTTCTCTACCAGGCTTTGTTGTGCCCCCATCTCCTCAAACAGGGGAATTAATGTCACAGGAAACTGTGTCAACACCACAGACTGCCACTCACCATTTGCCTGCAACTTTTATTGCTATAGTTCCTGCCCTGAGACTCTGTCCACCCTGCACACCCTCCCTTCACCCTTCTCAGCCCACAGCTCTTCCCTCCAAGCCTCAGCTGCTTATTTCTTTCTCAGTTACCTGATTCTGCATAAGCCACACCCATCTAGCTCTTCTTCCCAGGATTTGTGAGATTCTGTGAAGGCGTCTAATAAATTTAAATATCTTTTCCCCGTTAATCCATCTACTGTCTGCTCTCTTGAAAGATTATGGAAGCTTCTGGGGAAGAGAAGAGATGTGCTTCCTTTTCCCCTACAGGACACTGAAATTTCAGAATAGGAAGGGAGTCAGGTATGGCGACACATCCGTCACGTCAGTGCTTAGGAGAAGGAGGCAGGAGAATCAGGAGTTCAAGGCTTTCCTCAGCTTGGGAGTTTGAGGCCAGCCTGGGAATCATGAGGTCTGCACTAATTTTTCCTCTAAAAGTACCTTTACTTCAACAACACAAACACCAAGAACAGGAGAAACTGGAGCTGTGGGGATGTCCTCGGCGCCCAGCCTTACCTCCCCCAACCTCTGCAGGTTCACACAGCCCATGAGCCAGGGATAGGGCCAGTATGGTCAGACCTCCGGCTCGATAAATGATCCTTGTCCTTGCCTTTTCTTGGATATGGCTGAATCTGTCAATTCTGTTTATACGATTCTGTTTGTAACACTTTGCTGGGAAATCCTACACAGTGGACTGGGTGCTTAATGGAGTCGCTCTCATCCTGTTATCATATTTGAGAGGTCCCTTCCTCCTTGCCCTGTGATGTTTGCATCTCTACCATGGCCCAACCCAGACAGCTCTTTTTCTTGGGCTTGAGGCTTGCTTGTTACAGTTCCAGCAGGCAGGATGGTGTCCATTTGGGGTCTCACTCAAACACCCAGGAGTGCTGCGTACTTACACCAGGGTTAGGCAGTCCATACTTTCTGTGCTTCTCCTCGTGTTCCCTGGGTAAGGGGAATTGAATTACCTTTCAGAATTAGAGTTTGGGGAGGGGAATTAGAGGCTGAACCAACAGTGTCCTGTCTGTTAGTTTAGAATTGGCTTCTAGCAATAAGTGTACAACAGGAGCAACTGAAAACACAAAATGCAGCGTTTTATGCAGTTTGTTAAAGTTAAGGGGGCTGGAGAGACAGCTCCATGGTTAAGAGCTGTGACTGCTCTTCCAGAGGTCCTGAGTTCAATTCCCAGCAACCACATGGTGGCTCACAACCATCTGTAATGGAATCTGATGCTCCCTTCTGGTATGTTTAAAGACAGCAACAGTGTACTTACATACATAAAATAAAAAAAAAAAATTAAAGTTAAAAGATACCTTGAGTCAAAGGGAGAAATGGTTATGAATTAAAAAAAAAACCAAAGGGGAAGCTTAAGAGTGAAGAGGTGTACAAATGGATGTTCCTCTTGGCCTGGAGGTGACGCCAAGGTCAAGGTCATAGGTGTTTTGTGGTGAAACAAAGATGCTGTTGTAGCAGTGTTTCCTTGTGGTTGAAATGAGCATTGTGCCAGCTATCCCGACAACTATTTCTGGGCATGATCAGCTACATGTTGGTATAATTGTTCAGAGGGAACATCACTGGGGAGGGTGGGCTGGCCTGGGATGTTGGTGGCAGCGTTTGGGCTGGTGGTGTTGACAGGTCCAGTGGTCGTGTTGACTGTGCTGCCACCAAACATGGTTGGAATTGTCATGTTCTGAAAGACAAAGGTCAGGAAGCCCATTAGTGTCCTCTGTAGTGCACTTTAAAAAAGGCTGTAACTTTTTTCCCTTCCTCCTTCCATGCCTTGGGCAGATCCTCTCTCACAGATGCTGGGCCTGGCCACATGACCTTCTTTGGCTAAAGGAGACAACAATGGTAATGGGGATATAAGCAGCAACCTGTGAAGTTTTTGCCTACTGTAGTTTGATCTTTCTCATTGGAACAGAAAACAGCCTGCCTGACCTGATAAATAATGAGATAAGTAGCCCAGTTTTTTCTGTGCCTAGCCAGTTTGCCGACTGCCAGAAATGTGTGCATTTATTCAAGACCACCCAACCACTGGGTATCAGCAAACAACTATAGACTTGGCAATCGCAGCAGGTCAGAACTGTCTGCGAGACCCAGAGCATCCTGAGCTAAATGTCTGTTGTATGAGCCATTACATCTTGGGGTTGTATTTCTGAAGTTACCAGTGGATAAATGACATTCAAACTAAATTTTAGGCCTAACAAACAACAATGTTAAATCAGAGTTAGACCACACAGAAAGGATTGTGTCTAATCAACCCTGTGGCAGTAAGACCACGTGTGTTTATGTGTGTGTGCACACAGTACATGGGGAAATATGTGAGTAGTGTGCACATGTGTATGGAGGCCAGAGATGTTACTGTGTGCTGCTTCAACCTGGAGCTCACTGATTGGCTAGACTGGCTGGCCAGTGAGCTCCAGCTACTCATCTTAGCCCCGCCTTCCCATCCCCAGGTCTCGGGTTACAGACACATGCTGCAGACCTGCCTTTTGATGTGAGTGCTGGGCATCTTAACTCAGGTCCTTGCACTTGAACAGCCAGCACTTTACGGACTGACCCATGTCTCCAGTCTGCAGTGAGGCCCTCGGTTATACTGAAAAGCTTCTAAAAGGCTTTTCTTATGGGCTTGGTGCTAGAGAAGTTAGATCTCAAAATAGGTGTCGGTAGATGTAGAGAGAGGTCTATCTAGAACACAACTAAAGATGAGGCTTTTGTCAAGTTGCAGCATCCATAATCTGGTATATAAAACATGAGCTTTGAGGGACTTGTATTAGCAAAGGGACTGCTAAATATGAGCTGACATTGTTTAAAGTACAAAAATGCTTAGAGAATCGCACGTCTTTCTTAAAATGGATAAGGTGGACTCTTTCTTATGAGAAAAGCAAAAATGTTGCTGACAGAGCCAAGAGACTAGAGATCAAGACCCCAGAGAACGGTGGGCTGGGGAGACACATCTAGGAAGCAGTAGAAAGCAAAGGCAGATCCTTTCTAAAAGCTGAACGGATTCCTATCCAAGGAGTGCTCCCTGCCACCATGTGGGTAATATAGCTCCATTGGATTTCATTAGAAATACTTATTCTGTGTATAGGGGTGTTTGGTCTGCAGGTATGGCCGTATACCATGTGTGTGCGTGGACTTGCAAATGGCAGAAGAGGGCATCAGATCCTCTGGAACTGGAGTTATTTACAGTTGTGAGCTGCCATGTGGGTGCTGGGAATTGAACCTGGGTTCTTTAAAAGAGTAGCCAGTGCTCTTTTTTTTTTTTTTTTTTTTTTGTTTTTTTTGTTTTTTTTGTTTTTTTCGAGACAGGGTTTCTCTGTATAGCCCTGGATGTCCTGGAACTCACTCTGTAGACCAGGCTGGCCTCGAACTCAGAGATCTGCCTGCCTCTGCCTCCCAGAGTGCTGGGATTACAGGCATGCGCCACCACCGCCCGGCTTCAGCCAGTGCTCTTAACCACTGAGTTGTATCTCAAGACTGCTCTATAGGATTTTAGAATTTGTCCTAAACCTCTTTCTTTTTCTCTATTGAATGGGAGAGTGGATTTGAGCTATCTGGTTCTTGTCTCACTAGACTCTGTTGGGAACATTAATAGAATTTTAAAATTTATTCTTGTAACTGTTTTTGAGATAGAGTCTCATGTTTTCCAGGTTGGCCTCAAACTTGTTAAGCAGACAAGGATGACCTTGAATCTTTGATTCTCCTGCCTCTACTTCCCAAGTTCTGGGATTATAAGCCATGTACCACCATGACTTGTTTAAGCAGTGCTGGAGATCAAACCCAGGGTTTCCTGTAAGCCAACCAAGCTTCTTGCCTACATTCTCAGTCCCAAAGTTGCTTTTAGTTTCTAGGTTGCAGTATCAAGCACATCTGTAATCCAAGACTGGACGCTAGACTTCAAGGATGGCGATGGAATTGGGTGGAATGTGTGGGAATCCTGGGATGGAGATATCCATGGTTTGATTTTTTTTGGAAGTGTTAGTAACTCAATTGGAAAAAAATCTACAAATCCTCCTATTCATGCCTCTTAGGGAACTCTGTAGCTTTTCTCCCCATAACTGCTCACAGGTACTGAGTTTGGCCATGAGTGACTTTGGCCATAGGGCATCATCAAGTAGGGCACAAGCAAGGTCTAGAGTGCTTGCCTATGAGGGATTACATGTTTTTCTGGGAATTCAGATTCCTTTGGAAGAAACACAGGCTGGCATACTTGGAGAAGGAGCTATTACAGGGGTGGAAATGAACCATCCCACTAAGAGACCTGGGTACCAGCTTTCCTGAAGCCCATCTGGCAGCTGGCTGCAGAAAGAGTGATTCCATCAAAGAGTGATGACATCACATGAAGAGGAGGTAGTCATGTATCACAGTACGAATAGATGATATTCAGAACCAAGAACCAAGTAATTCAGTGGTTCTTGACCTTCCCAAGGCTGTGGCCCTTTTAATACAGTTCTTCACGTTGTAGTGACCTTGAGCATAAAATTAGTTTTGTTGCTACTTTATAACTGTAATTTTGCTACTGTTATGAATCATAATATAAATTTCTGATATGTAGGATATCTGATATGCAGGATATCTGACATGTGACCCCTAGGTTGAGAACTGTTGAAGCAAATGCTTGCTGTTTTAAGGTACTTGATCTGGGGGTAGTTTGTTATTTGGCAAAACTTATCTGATACACCCTCTCAGTCCTCACCTTCCTAGAGTAGGCTCTGATTCCTGGAATAAAGCCCAACACTCACCTCAAAATGGGTCCAGCAGACAGCCTGGCATCCAAAATGTGAGGCCACACAGGTGAGGATGAATTCCAGGAGGGCAAAGGGGAAGAGGCCACCAGAGATTGCTTTTTCATAAATCTATAGGCAGAGAGGAAATGGGAGCCTTTCAGTCTTCAGGGTTGACTGGACAACAGTCCATACATGTAGCTGTCCTAAAGCAACTGCCATACGCCTCATCTGGAAGACTAGAGACAGCCTCTGTGTGTGGTGTATTGATGTTGATGTTGTTGGTACCTCTATGTACTTTTGCCATATGCATTCAGTATACCCAAACTTCTACCTGTCAGCCACTGAATTTCTTTATTGTGGGCTTTAATGGCCTCCAGAGCCCACTTTTCTTTTTGTGCCATAAACCCAGAAGCTCAAACAATCGTCTGGAGATCAGTCTTCCATTGATGACTGGTAGGGTTGGTGTGTAAGTACTCCAGATTCCTTGCCCCAAGGTCTTACTTCCTCTCTCCACAAGAACTACTTGTTTTAACATTTGCTTCTGAGACAATCCCTAACTGTGATGGACCCCAACACGTGCTCTGACCATGAACCTAGATGAGGGTTCAGGGTCCTTACTGTGAGTTGGGGGATGTACCAGTGAGATGAGGACTATCAACTCTGCCTGGCTCCTGGCTGTCTTAACTTGCATGATCCCTGTGGTCTTGTCTGAATCAGAGCTTTGAGCTCAGGACTGAGCTCAGTGTGTATTGGGCTGTGGCCCTGTCCACAGTGCATTGTGAGGCAGGATCTAGAAGTACTTCCTCTCCAATTTTCCTCTTCAGCAGAGGATGGACCCCAGGGTTTAGCATCAGGCCTATTGGAACCTTAAGCTTTTGTTCTACATGACACTAGTATACTCTTTGATGACAGAGGTGCCTATTGTCAAACAGCCACTTTTCAGACCAATAGATAAGATCACTCTTAATTCCCCATAGCCAGTCTACCTCTTTATCAGTTCATCCTGTTGCCTAGGGCTGGACCTTGCCTTGACCAGGCACAATCAAAAGCCTTGCTTGGTTTCCTGCCACATCCTATCAAGGTCAAGTTCTGTCAACTGGATTAGGCTTTTTCTGGGGCCTACAGGGAAGCTCTCCCTGTGAGGATTTTCCTCACCTCTGTAGATGGTCCTCTGCTCTGCTAGGTTTCCTTGGTCTACTTGATTAGTCCTTAAGAAGGACCAGGTTGCAGCTTGAGACAAGTAGCCATTTCTCTACCCCAGACCATTTCCCTCTTAATCTCCTCATTGTGGTATAGAAACATTGTTGTTGTTTTTTAGCAATTGCAGGGTTTTGATGGAAATCATGTATTTTATGGATCATATTAGGAGAGAGTTCTGTTGCAGTTCCTTCCTGCTCAAGAAACCACCGTGTAAGCTCTCCTAGTCCTGAAGAAGCATTGGGACCAGCCCATTGGTACTGCTTACCGATTGGGAAATACACAAATCACTGATGATGATGATGATGCCAATCAAAGAGAAGATGGAACTGACGACATTCATGCCAATGCTGCTGTTCACCTGCAGGACACAAAGGGAGGGGAATGGTCAGCAAAGGTCAAAGTTCAGCATTTGGCAAGACTCAGGAAGTAGAATAAAAGAGGATAAAGGAGAGAGTCAGGCTGGCTGGAGCAGAAACTTGTTTATCCCGAAGGCAGTGGGATGATCATTGTGCTAACTCCCTTAGGGCAGGAACCACACAATTCTCCAATACTGAGAGAACATTGACAGCTGGTTAAGCAGCTAAGGGAGGTTGGTGTGGAGGCAAGGTGAGGTTGCAGGCCTGCTCTGCAGAAGAAAGAAGCAGGGATGCCAAGCTCATTCTGAGAAGAAACTGTAAGAGAGACAGGGACTCTGAGGGTAAGGGGGTCTAGAGCTTGGGGCTGACAAGTTTTTCTGGGGAGGATTTTCAAATGTGAAGGCTCCCCTTTGCCACAGTGAGATGTTGAGAACCTTTAATTGTGTACGGCCTGCCTCCACAAGCTGCTTCTTCAGTGGAGTCTCAGGGAAGAAAATAAAGAAAGGTCAACATGTCACATTTGGGCTGAGTCTGGGGCACCTTCCAGACACAGAAATTAAAGGAGAGATTTCCTTTAGACATCAGACATCCAAGCTGGGCAGGTCATGCTTTTAACTGCAGCACTGGGAAGGCAGAGAGAGGCAGATCTCTGAGCCAGACTGGTCTATAGAGTGAGTTCTGAGTCCCAGGACAGCCAGGACTGTACAGAGAAACCCTGTCTCAAAAACAAAACACTAGAAACAAAACAAAAACAAACAAAAAACAAAAAAACCCAAAAAATAAAAAATAAAACAAAAAACCCCAAACCAACCCTCCAAAACAAAACAAAAACAAAAAACCCCAACTGAACCCAAACCAAACCAAACCAAACCCAAAACGATCAGACATTTGAGAAAGATGGAGTTGGGAGAGAGGCCCCCAGGGCATTGTGTTTCCCTGAGGGTGTGGGCAGTGTTTAGTGACTCTTGTTGGGACACATGAACTTAGTTCATGTTGGGAGTTGAGGGGACACTCTTTGTAAGGCAGACCTGGGTAGCAGAAATTTGCCTTGCAGACCAGGCATTAGGAATGCTTTAGTGAATAACCTGCCCTTAATTTACTACTTTCCTTGAGAGACAGAAGCCATGTAGAAGGGGAAGGAGGACCTGGGGCTAGCTCTGTTTATGCTGAGGCCTCTTAGGTTTCAGCACAAACCTTATTGTTTGAAATACACGCACATCTCCATCTAGCCTAGGCATGGCTTTCCGTTTAAAGCAGAACAACCCCAGGTTATTGCACAATACATTTTCATGACTTTTCCAAATTGCTTAGAGATTCTTGCTTGTTTTTTTTTTTTGTTTTTTGTTTTTTGTTTTTTGTTCTGAAACATGATTCATTATGCAGCAGTAGCAAATGCAACAGGTTACAGTGTAGCTTTGGAACCAGAGAGTTCTGGGCCAGAGAGTTCTGGGCTCAAATCCCGGATCTGTTATATACTCACTGTGTGATTTGAGGCAGAGCCTGACCTTTATCTTGTGACATGGCAAAATTTTCTCCATCTTGTCTCAGCTGGAGTCAACTTTAACCTGAAATTGATCACCCCCCCAACTTTTCTACTCCCACCATGAAAAGTCCTCTGGGAACGGCACACCCAATGGGTAAAAATGCTCAGATAACTTCATGTTTTGGCTTCTGTTAAACTGCTTGCTTGCTCTACTTCTCCTGCGACTGCCAACTAGGATGTACTGTTCTGTGTTCCTATTCTTTGAAAGCTCCCTATAAAATGCAGTGCTCTGTAAGAAGTGTTTCTTTCCAGGCAGTTGCCTGCTGACTTAATGCAGAGTCTTGTACTTTGGTTGTGTTGAATGGTCTTTGGGTCTCTACCTGGCAATATACGGAGGCTCAGTGAGATCCTTATAAGACCCTCACCAGTTTGGCCAACTCCAGGACTCAGTATAGATTGTGGACCACAGCAGCCAAAAATTTCCTCCTATTAGGTGAGCAGTCTGAGATATTCTAGGGCTTCAGGAGAGATCTGTAGTGGTCTAGACCCTTCTGATACCCCTAAATTTCCTTCAATAAGAGTCATCTAGTCTGTCATCTCAGAAAGTAACTCTGGTTAATGGGCCTTCTGGTTAGGACAGAAAGAAAGGCTGGACCTGGCTCCTGATCCAATATCTAGAATCTGTGTGAGACATCACTGGATTCCTCTGGTCTGTTCAGGTATGTGGGTGTGTGGTGGACATCCCTGGTTGTCTTTACTATGTGTTTCTCTGTGTCTCTATCAGTTCTGTTTTCCTTTATTGACCAGTGGCTTTATCTGGTGTGATATGCCTCCTGCTTTAAGACCTGTACCCTCTTTGTTAGGTACCCAAATATTTTTGGGTCTGCCAGGTTGCTCAGTGAAACCCCCAAACCTCTAAACCTCCATTTGCCCCACTAAACCTCTACTTGTCCCATGTCTGGAGTTCTCTCTTCTTTTCTTGTTTGACTCCAGTCCATGTGTAGAGGTGAGGAAGGGGCCTCTCAGTCAGAGGCCCCTGCCATCTAAGCAGAGTGCATACAGGAAGGGAGAAATAGGTCCCCAAGCTGTCAACTCCTTCTGCTACCTCCCCTACCTGCTCTAAGCAGCCTCACAGAAGGGGAAAAGTTTCCCTGGGCTGAGCCTTGTAGGAAAAGAGATAGTTTCACTTCCTCCTCTTTCATGATTTATGTTGCCTTTCAATCAGTGATCTGTATAATTGGAAAACTCAAAACCCACAATTCTCTGAAAAAGACAGACAAACTGTCTCTGGGATAGGTGGGAGGACTGCTGCCGGACAATGCAGCCCAGAGAGAACAGATTTTTCCCTTCTGTCCAACACTGACCAAGGAGACTTTAATCAAATTTCACTAGGCCCTTTTATGAAAGATTAAAGGCAGCTGCTAAAAAAGATTGCCCTTATCATCTAGTTGTTCTCAGATATTAGAAAAATATTTGTAAAGGTATAAGTAGGTCTCAGTTGCTGGAGGTAGATCAAGAAATGGTTAACAACAGAGAGCCAAATGAAAGACAAGATCTTTTGCATAAACTGAAAGCCACTGTCATCTTCCCTGATGGAGAGACACAGTTAGACTTACAGATAGATACCCAACAAATTTTGGTGTCTTGCCCTTTGTCAGAAGAATGTCTTCTAGCTGAAAGTCCTGTTCCCAATTAAAAGATAGCTTTAGACTATCTCTCAGATTTACAACAAAGATTCCCAGGGGTACGGGCAGAAACCAACCTCCTAGGACTGGCCCAATACCAAGTCCCTATACTTGTTTAATCAACCAGTTCAACTACTCCTGTCCAGATTAAACAATGACTCAACATGAAAGGAAAATTTCAGTCCATATCACTTGGACTAGAGAGACAGGCATCCTGGTACCCTGCCAGTCACCCTGCCAGATACCTCTCCTGCTTGGGAAGAAACCTGGGGCTTCAGATTATAGATTTGTCCAAGATCTAAGGAAAGTGATAGGAGGCTCAAGATCATTCATCCCATAGTTACAAACACACTCATGAGACTGATTCTTCTAGGGAAACAGGTGTTCACTGTCTGGGATCTGAACGATGTAGAGGTGAGTCAATCACCTTTGCTCTTTCAACAGAAAGACCCAGATGGAGGTTACAGTGGGCAGATTACTTGGACCAAGTTGCCCTAAAGTTTTAAAAATTCTCCAATCCTGTTTAATGAAATCATCTCATCTGATCTCCTGCCTTTCTGACAGTGGCTTCCTGGGACCATATTTTTTACAATATGTAGATAACCTCCTTCTAAATATATTGTAAAAAGGCCACTGAGGGATTGCTCAAGAATGGCAGACATTAGGCTATGAAGCTCAAATTTTGTACATCAGAGGCTACTTACTTTGGCTATTAGCCGAGGAGAGGCAAAAGGAACCTGTCTCACAGTAGGACTGCTGTCATACTTCATATCCCAGCTCTGAAGACTAAGAGACAGGTTTGAGTGCTCCTAGATGTGCCTACACATTACTGCCTCTGTATACCAGGGTTTGCAGAAATTGCAAGGCCTCTAAACACCAGCACAGAGTCGGGTACTGAGCCCCTAATCTGGGCTGAGACTGACTCATAGGCATTTGAGGTTTTAAAAACAGCCCAGCCTCTGGCTCTAGCTCTAGCACTTCCAGATGTCTCCAAACATTTTTATCTGTTGGTCCATGAAACAAAAGGCATTTAAAAAGGGGTTTTAACCCAAACTTTGTGGCCACGAAAATCCCTGTGACATACCTGTCCTAACGATTGAACTCTGCAGCCTCAGGATGGATCATCTGCCTAAGAGCTATGGTGGCAACTGCTAGTCTAATTAAAAAAAATGTTAACTCTGGTCAAGCACCCCATAGCACTCTCTACAGTTGAGGATCTCCTCCAAGGAACACCAGAACTCTGGCTGTATAATGCCTATGTGAACCAGTACCAGGTCGTACTACTGGTCCACCCTTGAGTCTGGTTTGAGAAATCCATTGCCATCAATCCTGCTAATTTCTTTCCTGATGATGACCCATAGGTGTTCATCCATGACTGTCTTGAAGAGACATCCTCCTGAAAGATCTGGATGCAGTGTCCTACACAGATGGGAGTAGCTTAATTAAAGATGAAACCATGTCCATGGGGGTTGTAGTAGTTTAGATACTCAGCCCAGATAACTCAGCCCAGATACCAGAACTGACTGATAGGACCTAGGCTCTCAGATGGGGAAAAAGAAAGTCCACCACTATATACAGAGGCAGTCACTATACTTTTACTACCACGCATGTTCACATAAGATCTATAGAGAAAGAGGACTTCTCACCATTGAGGAAGGGACATTAAAAATAAAGGAAAAAGATCTTGATTCTCCTGGAGGCTATATAGTTGCTATCCTTCACTCCTATAGACGTGAATACAATCGCTCCATTGAATCAAGAGTTAGTGAGACCACCGACCTGGCTTCTAGACACATGGCCCTAAGACCAGTGGATTCTATTGATAGTCTGGTGATTTCTGGTGATATACCTTGATCCAGTGTTGCCTGAGACTCCATAGTACAAGCAAGAGGGAACAGAGGATGAAAATAATAAAAAAGAACAGTTCAAACGTATAAATTGGTGGAAGGCACAGAGAAAAGATCACTCTCCCCTAAACAACTGGCAGGACTCTGGTAACTGACCTTTATCCTCATTTGAGGTTCAAAAACTTTCTGAGTTGCTCAGACCAAATTACTCATACTTACTGCACTGAATATGGGGGGGGTACCTCCTTTAGCTTTGCTTTGGTCCCACTGCATTCAATATGGGGGCATTTACTCTCCTCTATGAATTTATGTTTGGAAGAACTCCCTCATTCCTTCCCCAGCTCAGAGACCAACAGTTGACAGAATTCTCTAACCATTCCTTTCTCAAGTCACTACAGGCCCTCCAGGCTTCCACAAAGGTTCTTCATTAGACTATCAGAGAGACACAGCTGATTTCCGAATCCAACTCCAGTCTCCCCCTGTCCAAGCCCAGTGATACTATCTGGACCAAGCAGATAGCCAAAGGGTCTGAAAACAACTTGGAAAGGACCCTACACCGTGATTCCCTCCATTTTTATGGCTGTGAAGGTAGCCGGCATTATGCCATGGATCTATCACATCCAGATCAAGAAAGCAGAAGCCACTGATGATGATTCCACTGTCTTCAGACTAAGGGAAGAATTTAAACTAAGGTTTCATTGGCCCTGGTCATTGTTTTATGTTCTCTTGAGTCTTGTGTTTGGTATGAGTAGAAGGCCATGGTTGCTGTCCCACCGCTTTCAGTCCAGGACCTGGGAACTAAGGAGGAAGATAGGTATAGGGAGGTGATAGAGCGACTATAGATCAGAAACCCATATTCCTTCTTGACCATTGCTATTGATACCCACCTTAAGTGTTTGATTTTACTGGAAATGAAAAGATGTGATGTTTATCTTTTGATATAGAAATACAGAATTTACAATTTTATGCATACCCTGTAGCTGGGCTCCCTAGTTGCCAAGAACAAGGAAGTTTCTATTGCAAAAATTGGGGTTGTAAAACAGATTGGATTAACAGTGGGGCCTTGTTAATTTAAATTGCATGGCCAATTATGTGAAAAAGGATTAATTCAATCAAATTAATTGTCCTCAGGGGTAACTACACCTCTTTAGAGTAGGATGACTCTACAATTTAACTAATTCACTAAGATGAGTGGGGAACGAGACAGGACAAACCGTCTTCTCTCAGCTGGAGGCATCTGTGGTTTAACCTGAAACTGACTCCCCAACCACACCCTGTTTTCTACCCCTGCTGGGAAAAATCCTATGGGAAAACATCTAACCCTGTTCTAGAAACTCAGGATCAGACGCCCAGCTAACTGCATGTTTTGATTTCTGTTAAATTGCTTGCTTGCTTGCTCTGCTTCCCTTTGCAACTGCCATCAAGGATGTAGTTTTCTGTGTTCTTTATCTTTAAAAGCTCCCTGTAAAATGCACTGGAGGCTGCTCTGTGAGAAGTGTTTCCAGTCACCTTCTAGCTTAACGCAGACTCTCAGCTTGGACTTTGGTTGTGCTGAATGGTCCTTGGATCTCTACCTTAAAATACTCTGCTTCAGTTTCTCCTCTACAACAGGAGAGAACAAAACATCATAGAGTTGTGAGGATCAGGTGAAATACAGTGTATAAATGGCCTAAGCCTAGTGTCAGACCGTAGGGTTACTGTGAGACTTCCAAGCTCAAGTGTGGGAAAGAGCATAATCTTAAGACTCATAGGTCATCAAAGAAATGGCATAATGACTTACCACGCAACTGTTGGTATCTTTTTCAGCCAAGACTGACAAGGATCCAGAGATGATAAACTACATAGACATAGAAAAAAAAACATATCATTAAATTTCAAACATCTTGTTTCTCAGACATGTAAATCTATGTGCTTCCTCTTAACACTATCACTGTCCCAAACTTTAAGTGGCACTCAGATACCTCATTCCATGCAGGATACCCTAAGCCAGTGACTTTCAACCTTCATAATGCTGTGACCCTTTAATACACTTCCTCATTTTGTGGGTGGTGACCCTCCCCTAATCATAAAATTATTTCATTGGTATTTCATAACTGTAATTTTGCTACTGTTATGAAATATGATGTAAATATCTATAAAGTTCAAGGTGTGTTAGACTGTATAACCTAGTGTGAATTTTGATGGTCTTAGGTGACCCCCATGAAAAGGTCATTCACCCTCAAAGGGGTCATGACCCACAGGTTGAGATCCATTGCTCTAAGTCATTCATTATTAGTACTATCTGACTAGGTCTCTTTAAGTGCATAGTGGACCTACCATTGTTCAAACTCACTCATTGCTGACACTGTCCTATTCTTGACTATGATCTTGTCACAGGAAGTTAGGGTCAGGGTAGCATGGTTGTTATAGTACTGAGGTTGGGAGAGAGGACTTTGGGGCTCCTGTATCATATCTGCTACTAATTCATCTTTCTGTGTTCCTAGACCAGCCTGATAGTCCTAACAGGGTCCCTGTTTTCACACAGTTGATCCCTCTGAGTTACTGTTGAATCTGCTTTCGCCTTATTGTAGTAACAATAGTTGCTGAATACTTTATTTTGTACAACTGAGGATCGAACCCAGGTCCTTGTACATGCTGGGTGAATACTTGACTACTGAACCATATCCTTAGTCCTGTATTTTTTTCTTGTAAGGACCACCAAGATAAAACACTTCTAAATGGCTAAGTGTACTGCCTTTGTACAGTCAGAGGGGAGCTTTGAACTGGATGATCTGAAACCTTAAAATAATAAGTTTCCCTAGATAATTGAGTTTAGATGACTGAAACCTAAAACATAGCCGAAACCCAAGAACTTATGAAATAAAGCTATATATGGTATAATACTGTCTTTTTATTAGATGATATAAAAGTCTACATAGAAATTCTAATAGATTTGAAAGTCACTAGAATTAATAAGAAGGCACCGTTATTTCACCAGCTAGAAGATCAATGTACAGAAGCCAGTTGTTTAGCTGGTGTGATAGAGGGAGAAGCAATTCATTAGTAGAGTAGTGTGCAAGTTTGTAAGTAGCTCAGGAGATGTAGTTTTTGGGAATCCTTACGCACTCGAGCTTTTAAGTGACACAACTCCCTGGCTGTGTCAGAAAAATATCCCAAGATCCCAATTAGCCTGCCCCTCAATAAGCCTAGAAGATTAACCAATGTCAGTAGCTGAAGGGAGTTGGGACTTTTCAGAATCTATAGTTGAGGCAGCAAGCAGACTTAGAGCCCGGGCACCCCGGACAAGCTTGAAGCAAGGTTGTGGTTGAGCTATTCCACAAACAGACCGGCCATAAAAGATAAGGGGCATGCCTGGGAAAAGTCCTATGGGTCATACACTATCTGGACTGGAGTCTCTTGTCTCCTGTCCCTTGGATGCAGTTTACTAATGTCAAAGTGACCTTCCTGCTAACAAAAATAAACCGCCCTCCTACATTGCCGACGGCCCGATCTGTACGTGTCGGCCCAGAGCTCTGATAACAAACTACCTCATGCATTTGCATCAAGTTGGTCTCTCCGTTTCTTTGAGTGTATACTATCCCAAGAATGAAGTGGGGGTCTCCCCAAAAGGAGGCCCTACATAGGCACAAGCTCAGTCTTCACCCAGGTTCTGCTGTGTGAGGTGCCTCTAGATGAGCAGTTTCCCCCCGCTTTTCCTGTTGTTGGAAGTGCCTCTCACTTTTCCTGGTTTCCCAGGTTTGAAGGTTCTACTTTTCATTTTTCTCTATCTTGAAACTCCTCTTAAACTCATCCTTGGATTTCATTCAAAATTTCCAGGTAGAGAGTCACTGACCCAGCGGAAGTTTCCCATGAGCCTGAGGGACCTGCATCCTAACTCCCAAGTTAAGCCTCTCAAGAGATAGTCTCCGTTCCTCTGAAAGAACCTTGTTTCTCCTATTCCCCTGGCTTTATATACACACTGCTGTGCTGGCAAATGCTTGCCACCTGCTGGTGAAGTGTCACAGAGGGGAAAGCCTTGATCAGGGCTGTTTACCTGTAATAGCTAATTTCCCATCACCAAATGGCAGGGCAACTTGCTTAATTAATTAATTCCTGTAAGGTTTGCAGTTGCTTTCATGAATGGGAGGTAGACATTATATAACGTGAAACTCTGTGGACTTCAGCTTACATATATTAGGATCTTACAACAATGTACATCAAGGGATTACAATTACTCTGGGAGTCCTATGCTGGAGGAAGAGAAAGGCTGAAGCTTGGTACCTGACAAGAAGAACTTAATCCTGGGAGGTTTCACATAGCTCTGCCAGCTTGTCAGCTCACTTTGCAGGACAGACTGGAGCTGAGGCAGTGATGGGCCAGTCATGGATAGGGCCACAGCATGACCACGACTGGGTAGTTGTGTGTACTCCTTACCCTTTACTTAAATCTAAGTCCCTAAGGTGAATTTTGGGGAGGTGTCTCTGGGCCTCTTTATTTGTCCCTCTTCTCACTGTGTTCACGCTGCACAGATAGTTTTCCTTTCTGTTTCTTTTTTGCTGTGACTCATCTCTACAATAGGGCTATTAAGGGTGGGTGGCAGGCCCCGGCTCTGACCCTGAAAGATCTGGTAATAATACGGTAATGAATGTTTGTAGACAAAGGCTCCTTACAGTCAGGAGGTGGTGTTGTCAGGGCAGGGTGTGGGTGAGCTAGTTCCTCAGCCCTCAGCAGTACCTGCAGGCTTCTAAGCTGTAAGGGTTCTATGCCTGGGGGGTGGGGGTGGGGTCCAAGGGTCTTCTCATCTCTTCTCCTCCCCAGTTCCCCTCTGATGACTTAGAAAGGAGGCCATACAGCCTTGTACTCACAGACAGACCTCCCCAGATCAGGTACCCTGAGAACCCCAGCGGAGAAAGAGAATTGTAGAGTAGAGGGTTGATTGCAGAGAAGATATGAAATAGGCCGATGAGGATCTGGATGGCCTGTGGGGAGAGCAGAGAAAAATCTGGTGAGAGAGCAAATGGGACTGTGGACTGCGGAGGGGGCTCTTTGCCACCTTGTCTGTGCTCCAGAGCCACTTGAGGTATGAGTAGGATTGGGGTTCACCTAGATCAACACTTAGACTAGACCAACATCTCTGAGTGGGATCTGTTCCAGATGTGTTTTAAAGCCCTACAGGTGACACCAATGGATGGCCTGAGTAATGAAGAGGGTAAGATTATTCAGAGCAGTTCTCTTTTTGAACTTGGGTCCCCAAATGCTTCTAAATCGTCAGCCACCAGAATTCACAGTCACTTCACCAGTATTAATTAACAGGATAAAAGGCATAATACAGAATTACAATGTCTATGCAACATAATCATTGTTTACCTTCCCACATACAGCTATAGTCTTCCTGGGTGCTTGGGATCAGCATTTGGATTCCTGATACAGTTTTACAGACTTTAAGCAGTGGCTCTGATAAATTTGGGATACAAACATAGAAAAGAAGTGAGGGGTTGGGGCATGTATTAACCCATGTACAGATACTGTGATGAAATACCAAATGCTGGGTAATTTGGATAAGAAAAAAAAAGTCTATTTAGCTCATACTTTTGGGGACTGTCTATTCAGGCTAGCTCTGAAGAGGGCTCTCCTGGCTTCGTCATTGTGTGGTAAATTGTATCATTGTGGGAGAACATGCAAGAGGGAGAGATTACATGGTGAGACTGAAAGCCAGAGGGGTTGAGAGAGGCCAGTCTTGCTCCTGTGAGAACTATTAAGAGGTTTCACAAGGACTATTCAAATCTCTTCTGAGCCCAATGACTTAAATACCTCAAGCTAAGCCCTACCTCTTAAAGGTTCTTTGGCACCTCCCACATTAACTACTAGAGACAAAACTTCTGACATGTGAAGCCTTGTAGGGCATAAGCTAGCCATATCCCTACTATAGTAGGGTTTTGATGAGTCTGTTTCCTTCCTGAACCTTCCCTTGCCCTCTAGGAGGGTTGCAACCTCTCAAAGGAAGCGGGGCTGTTTGCACTGTTTGAGCACCAAAGCTGTGTATGTGTCTCATGTAAATGCCAGAAGGTACAGTTGCGATGACTGCTCTGAGTAAATACCCACCCACCAGGTCTTTGAGAACTATGTCCTGGTCATCGCTATCTCCTCACAGAGTGTGTTCCATGCTGAGTGAGGGAGTGCACAACGATGAAGAACTTGCTATGATCCAATCATCCTTCCAGTCAGACATTTTATGAGGAGTTGGCTGGCATCTAGCAGAGCATAGGACCCATCTTGTTTCTGCCTCAAAAAATAGAATGGAGTTGAGCTTTTCAAGATGCCCAATGAAATTAGAGGTTTTAGAAAAGAGGCAACAATATCCTTGGTGGAAGAGGAAATCAGTGACCTCAGAGACATTAGGGTATAGAGGAGTTTACTAGATCTTATGAGAGGCAGTGACTTGGGTTCTGGGAAGCCTAGGCCACTTGCCTGGGTCAATGGTTTTTCTAGTGAAATTGCCACTCATCCTTGTCCCTGATAGCCAGGAAATGGATGGTGGGTCAATTTTATAGCCTTCCCCAAAGCACATGGAATGAATTGGGGAGCTGAGGACTACAGGGGTGGATTGCCATTTGTGGGGCTATCCTAGCCCTGGCCGTTAGAAGCTGTGACCTTTGCCCTCTGACCCCATCGAAGGCACGGACTTACAAAGTCCATAAAGGAATGGACTTACAAAGCTGAGAGATGACATCAAACTTACCCCTAATGTCCTGACCTCTTCATTTATGAATTTCTTGGGGTTAAATTCAGGAAAGGACATAAAGGACATGTTCCACTGGGGATGGCTTGAGGTCTGTGTTGGTCCAGGGACAGTGTTCAGGGGATTCTGAGGTTCTCCAGGCAGGATCTGGACACTTGTTATTTCTGGTGAGTACTGGATTACTCCTGGTGGAGTCTGCACACCAGCCATTCCTGCCGGATACTGTAGTCCAGTGGGTCTAGCCTGCTGGCCTGTCATTCCAGCTGGATTCTGGATCACAAGGTGTGGGTTCTGGAAGTTTGCATTCCCTGGGTTATACTGGAGCACCGTTGCTGAGGCTGGGTAGGAGGTGGTCTTTTCCAAAGGCTGCTCCTGGCTTCCAGAGACCACAGCATATGTAGGCTGGATGACATGGACATTACCCGGGACAGTGACAGCAGACACATTCTCTTGATTGCTCATGATGCACAGCTGCTACAAAACACACACGATACAATTTCCACCGAAAAATCAACAATCCCTCTTGCTCCTTATGTTTGTCATTGTCTTCACTAAAATGCAAGCCCACTACATAAGATAAGAGTCTTTGTTTCCTTGGGGTCCATGTCATTTCTGAGGATACAATATTTAAATGAGCTTGGACTTTTTAAAAGACCAAGTATCTTAAAATTTATTTAATTTAATTTTTTATGTGTATGGGTGTTTTGCTTTCATTTAAGTCTGTGAACCATGTGTACGCCTAGTGTCTGAAGAGGCTAGGGCATCAGATTCTCTGGAACAGGAGTTACAGATGCTTGTGAGGCATCATCTGGGCTCTGGGAATTGAACCATGCGAACAGTGTTGGCTTCTGTTCGTCTGTATTTCAGCTGCTATTTCTAGGGTACTGGGGAGTCTGAGAATAGCCTCTGGTTTCCATCTTAGGTGTCTGGGGCTGCTGGAAGAGAATAATGTGACTGTGGTCCCGATTTGACTTCTGATTAGGTAGATCTGGAGGATGTCTTATTTTTCCTATGTTTATGAGGAAGGATGCCTGGGGGGAGGCAGCCAGCCTCTTTAGCACATTAAGGAAATAAGGAATATTTTTGATTCGGATGAGGAAAAAAACCTCACCTGTTAATATTCACTTCTGCTTTTGCACATAAATTGTTCTGTTTAATGCTTTCTTTTGCACCTAAATTGTAGATCCTTGCTGGCAGGATGTCAAGTGCTTGGACACAAAATAATGTGAACTGGATTCTAGCATGGTCTAAGCAGAAAGCTTTCTAGCCTCTCTAGATGACAAATACAAAGTAAACCGATGCTAGCCCTCTACGGTTCAACAGGTGCCACCGTTCATTACTGATTACCCAGATAAGGAGGCCACAGGAAGGCAGCATCAGACAGCTCCAGGTCTGTTTCGCAGTTTCTGCTTTTATGACCTGCAGGTGTAAGGGCACTAGCTCTGTGACATGTATGTAGACATGTCTTTCCAACAAGTCCTTCCTCGGGGCCCTCACTTCCAGCACAGGAAGGCACTCTTAGCTCAGCCTTTGTTGAAGAGTAGCAGCCATCTGTAACAGAAAGGCTATTCTCTGAACCCTACTCTCCTGCAGACACTGAGCTATTTTATTTCCAATATTAAGTCCATGGATCTTTAAAAAGTGGTCTCCATATCAGCCATGCAGGTATCACTTGGTAAAAATCTTAGTTCACTCTCCAGACCTACTCGGTGTCTTCTGAAGTGCCCCCAAGATGACTCCGAAGTCAGCAATGTCTGAGACCCCAGTAGCACAGAAAGACTCCCTACCCTGCTTTTACTTGGTGGCTTCACTTCATTCTCCCCGAATCCAAACAGTTAAAAACCTAGAACTTCAGAACACACCCAGATTTTTCCTTTTAAGACCAAGCTGGTTTCTGAGGCCTTTTGGGATTTTCCTTGACTGAAAAACAAGCACCTGGCAGGACTGTGGGTGTGGCTCGTGTGTGTGAAATCCTGGGTTCTATCCCTAGGACCAAACCAACTGGGGGTGGTAGCTCATGCTTAGGGTCCCAAGCTTAGGGAGGGGAAATCAGGAGATTTGGAAGTTCAAAGTTGATACATAGTGATATTGACGCTAACCTGGATAGTGAGACCCTGTCTTGAAGCTAAATCAAGAAAACAACAGTAACAAAACATCTGTCAAGTTGGGGCTGCAAAGTCCCATGATACTAGCTCCTCAGGAGTCTGAGGTAGGAGGATCCAAGACTTACTTATATTACAAAGCAATTTCAAGATGACTTGGGCCACTTAATAAAACGTTGTCTCACAATTAAAATGACATAAAACTGAAAAGGCCTGGAAATGCAGTGTGGTGCCAGAGCTCAGTGCATGAGAGGGCCTGGATTCAATCCTCAGCACCCCATTAAAAAATGAACGAGAGAGGGCTAGAGAGGTGGCTCAGAGGTTAAGAGCACCGGCTGCTCTTCCAGAGGTCCCGAGTTCAAATCAGAGCAACCACATGGTGGCTCACAACCATCTGTAATGGGATCCGATGCCCTCTTCTGGTGTGTCTGAAGAAAGCTACAGTATACTCATATACATAAAATAAATAAAATCTTAAAAAAAAAAAGAACTGGAGAGGTGGCTCAGAGGTTAAGAGCACCGGCTGCTCTTCCAGAGGTCCTGAGTTCAAATTCGAGCAACCACATAGTGGCTCACAACCATCTGTAATGGGATCCGATGCCCTCTTCTGGTGTGTCTGAAGACAGTAACAATATACTCATACACATTAAATAAATACTTCTTTTAAAGAAATGAGCAGGGTAGTGGTGGTGCATGCTTTTAATCCCAGGTAGAGACCCAAAGACCACTCAGTACAACCAAAGTACAAGTTAAGAGTGCATTAGCTGGGCAGTGGTGGCGCACGCCTTTAATCCCAGCGCTTGGGAGGCAGAGGCAGGCAGATCTCTGAGTTTGAGGCCAGCCTGGTCTACAGAATGAGTTCCAGGACAGTCAGGGCTACACAGAGAAACCATGTCTCGAAAAACCAAAAAAAAAAAAAAAAAAAAAAAAAAAAAAAAAAAAAAAGAACAGGAGAAACACCTGTCAACACCTGTCATTGGTCGGACACTTGACAGCCAAGGAATTCCCCATGATGTCTCCCTCATTTCCATGTCCCCTATGACTCCACTAAGCCTCCTGGGGACCATGGCTCTGAGGGAGGACTGACTCCCTGCACTACTCACAGGAGTGGGCTTGGAACCTGGGCTTATTTCCATGTCACTATGTTTTAACTTCTGTAGAGGAATTCTGTGCCTGTCAGGTGGCACAAGCCACGAATGCTCGGCTGTCGGAACATCCCGTGTCAAGCAGCATGCGCCACTTCTCCTTATGCTTTGAGTATTTCTTGCCTTCTCCCAAGAACTCCAAGTTTTCCAGGGAGGTGGCTGATAGTGACAATGACAGTGACCGCACATTCTGTCTTACAGCCCCACTGAGGGTCAGAGAGGTTAGCTAACCTGAGCATAGCCACACAGGAAATGCTGAAGCTAAGGCTTGGTTTTGAGACAGAATCTCATGTAGCCCAGGCTATCTTTGAACCTGTTACATAGCTAAGGATTCTCCTGCCTCTACTTCCCAAGTGTTGGGATTACAGTCGTGCACTACCATGCCTTGTTTATGTGGAGCTGAGGATGGGTGTGTCAAACCTAGGGCTCTATGCTTTCTAGGCAGACATTCTACTAACGGAACGGTAGCCTGGGACTGAGATCCTGATGGTTTGGATAGAAGATCTGTCTGCCTCTTACTTTCAGAATAAATACTACTCTGAATGCTAATCTCTTTTCCATGCCATAGCATGCCATGCATAGCATGGGTTAGCTCTGTCTTCCTTTTTTTTTCATAGACGGATCCTTGTTATTCAAGAGCAGTGTCATTACAGACATGGTGATTGACACAGGCAGCTGAGCCCTGGGCTGGGCTCCAGAGGACCGGATATGAAAGAACAAAGGCAGTCTGTTCTTTTCCACCAAATCTTGGCTGAGGTTCTAAAGAAACCTGGCTACAACGCATTTACCAGATGGCTTCAGGGAGTGTTCCCAGAAAGAAAGTCTCTTCCTCATTCCCCTGCCTCCACCATGGGTATCCAGCTTTCTGTCCTGGGTGTCCAGCCTTCTGTCCTGGGACTACTTTGCTCAGGAAGATAGAGAAATAGCTCCAGAAACCTGCTCTGACTCTCCGATAGCCTGCCAGGTGACTTAGCAATAGTCTCCAAGATGGGGTTGCTATGAGCTCCCACCGTACATCAGTGTACTGTCTATAGGGGACTCCTGATTCCTGCATTTCCCAAAGGACCTTTCCTGAGCTTGTCCAGATCTTGGAGCCCTCTCGATAGGGTCCAAGTTCTGTCAGGACCCCGTGAAGGAATTTCCAGAAATCTTACCTTGAGACCTGGCAAGCCTGTGACCCTTAGGCCCTGGTGGTTTCAGCAGCTGCTTTAGAAATTTCTCACAAGGGAAGAAATGTTAGGTTTCTCTTTCAAGCTCCAAAGTCCTCTTTGAAGTTTCACTGAGAGCCAATGACTGTAATGTCAGGGTCCCACCTTGAATTTATCTGCACCTCAGAGTATTTATGGCCTGGTCGAGAATAGGATTTTGTGTGAGCATTCCAAAGTCTGCCTCTGCGAAAGTGTCACACGCAGAATGTCAGAGTGTGTTTGCATTTGGACATGGAGACCTTATAAAAAGGAACTGAGGTAACGTGAAGTGACCGGGATGGGATCTAAACCGGCATGAATGGTATCCTTGTAAAAATGGATCTATGCTGGGCCAGGAACCATGAGCCCACGGCATTCACCAGATCAGAACTGATCTAAACATTACAATAAAGGATATATACTGTGGTCAGAAACATGGAGGAAAAGGTAGGGAAAAAGGGGAAGGAGAGAGAGAGTGGGGAGGGAAGGGTGGAGGAGGGAAGAGGACAGAGAGGATAAATTGTACCCTGAATGGGAATGGCCCCCTTTTTACTGCAGTTTAGAGGCGCTATCTTGCCTTGCTTTGGGCTAGTGTGGCTTTACATTGGAAGAGACCATAGGTTGCAGCGCACTAGATTGTGACGTAGTACATTTTATAACACCACTCATCTTTCCCAAGACCAGCCATTTTGGAGGAGGCACCAGGGGTCTTTACCAGTTAGGCTGAATTATTTGAATAAGACATCTCAAGCCTGGGCTGGCTCCGGCAGTTAGGGTCTGGTTTTAGAGCAGAGGACTTTGATTTTGGTTTTTGACCTTTAGGTTCCCTCCCCCCAACCCCCCACCCCCCCCCATATTTTATTGAACAATTCCCAATCCTCCCCAATATGTTTTGATTGTTTTTTTTTTTGTCCCCCAATTCCTCCCAGATCCTCCCTGCCTCCCTACCTGTCCAACTTTATATATTTTTTTCTCTTTCTCTTAAGAAAAGCCAAACAGGGTGTGGAGAGATGGCTCACCAGTTAAGAGCACTTCCAGAGGTCCCGAGTTCAATTGCCAACAACCACAGGTGGCTCACACAACCATCTGTAATGGGATCTGATGTCCTCTTCTGGTGTGTCTGAAGACTGTAACAGTGTACTCACATATAAAATAAATAAATCTTAAAAAAGCCAAACAAATGAAAATAAACAAATGCCCTCCCCACACTAAAATGAAAACAAAAATATACAAACAAAATACCTACAAAACAATCAATGCCCCAACCAAGCCAAATGAGACAAAAAGGTTACAAAATTACAATGGAGGTCTTTGGTGTTGGCCAACTACTCCCTGGCATGGGACCTGCAGTGTAGTGTGACTAATATACCCACCCGCTGGAGAACACTGATTTTTTTTCTTTGCTGGTGGTTATCAATTGCAGACAGATTTTTGGTTAGGGGTGGGAGTCCGTGTTCACTTAGCTCCTCTCAGTGCTTGGACCCCATCTGAGTTGAATCTCTGAGAGATCCAAAAGGAATTGCAGACAAAAGGCTAACTGTGGCACCCTTAGCTTGTGCTGGCGGTAGATTCTGAAACAGAAACTCTGGTGTGTCACTACCACACAGGTAGGTGGTGTGTCTCTACTGCACAATAAGGCTCTCTAAACAGCAGTTTCTGTTACAGAGTCTTGGCTCCTCTGAGCTCTCTGACTCAACTCCATACCCTAAACCTCTCCAGCCCAGTGGAGTGGAGTTGTTTTCCTCCCTCCCCCAGTTTCTGATTCCTATAAACTCTGCTGGTCCAGCCACCCACTCACTCTCTTGGCCCTCTCTCTTCCCCTCCCCTGTGCTCCCCCATCTCCTCTCATGGCCTGCTTCAATCTGCTGGCCATAGTCAGTCTCTGCTTTCACTCCCTGCTTTGGACTCTTCCAGATGCCTCTGTCTGTGCTTTTCCTCACATCTACAATAAAACCTCCCCCTCAACCTTGGAGCGGTTCTGCCTGTGTAGACCTTGATGATTTTTTACTTTTGGTCTTTATTTCTCTACAAACAAAAGACTGAGCCCTTGGCACAGGAACATAAAGGCAGGGAGTGGATAAGGCTTCTATCAGCCAGGAAACACCAGTCAGTTAACACCAGCACAGTCAGTCAACAGGTTCTCCAGCGCAGAAGCAAGGATTAAAAAGAAAGACAATTAGACAAAACTGCAGTATGAGCCCAGTCAGTTCTGAGACTGAAGGCAGGTTTAATAATTTCCAATTCACTTTTGGATTTTTTTTCCCCCCCGAGACAGGGTTTCTCTGTATAGCCCCGGCTGTCCTGGAACTCACTCTTGTAGACCAGGCTGGCCTCAAACTCAGAAATTCACCTGCCTCTGCCTCCCAGAGTGCTGGGATTACAGGCGTGCGCCACCACCGCCCGGCTTCCAATTCACTTTTATACCAATTTAATTACATGCAGGCATCAAGATCAATAGTAGTACAAGGAGAAACAAGCAAGGCAGTAAACACGAAATTGTCAAGCAAATTGTGGGCAATAAGCAAAGTCCCATGATTACTTCTGACAGCTGTTTCCAAGGGTGTGTAAGAATGGCCAAAATACCTGAGCCTACTTCCTTGTCCAAGTACAAAATCTTGCCTGAAGTCTGCTTCTTTTGTTCTTTTGTAAGATTAAAATTCCTGTCTTAACCTACTTCCCTATTATGCCATAAAGTCAGATTCCTGCTTGAAGCCCTTATCCTTGGTCACTGTCAAGTTCCTGCCACGCAGCACAGAACCCCAATAAGGCTCTCTACATATTGCCACAAACAGGAGAAAGTAAGAGAGGGGCACACAGCAGGTCTTCTTTCCAGCTTTCAGAAAGCCCCAAGTATGCAAATACCTTGAGCTCAGACTTCAGTGGGACAGCAAACCTATATAAACCGAAGCTTACAAATATCCAAATGGCTGATTAGAGCTTCCTGGATGGTGGTGGTGAATAGAGCTATTGCACACCTTGAAACAAATTCTTGTGGGCCATCTTTAATCTCTTTAATAATGATTTGTTGTCTGCTTCCTCATCTGACTTAATGTACTAAGACTATAAGGCAAATTCTTTTGGACTGGATAGTAAATATAAATTAATAAAACCATTAGCTTTCTCCAAGTTCAAAGCTAAGAATGTCATCAGATAGCACTGCAGACTTAGGCAAAAATCTCCTCACTTTGCTGTTACCACCATACTTGATGTTTCTACATGTCTTTAAAGTGCCTTGACTTATGACTTTCTTTTATTTTATAATTCCAAAAACTTTACAAACTGTTTGGACACACTATTTAGAATAACCTGAATCCATATCACAGTCATTTATATTTGGCTCCAGAACAAATTCTTATTTCCTTTGAGGTGAGAGCTAGGTTTCGCATGGGCATTTCATCCAAAAGCCTTTCTGTTTGGGATATTTTACTGTATCAGCCCTAAGAAACTAGCCCTGGATTTCCTCAAAGCTTTTCTCAATGAATTAGTCCATGTGGCTATGTGGGGCCCTGGAGTTTGCAGGGCAGGACAGCAGAGTGATTCACTCCCCGCTGAGAACGGATGACTCCAGTCTCAAGTTCTTTTTCCTATTCTTGTCATAGAACTGGAGCAAGCCCTTTCTTCTTAGGATACTGGTTCCCCCTGTGCTTGAAAGCCTTTCTGTCTCCGCCCACCTACCTTTCTTATGAGCCTGGGGCCCCTGGTATGTTGGCAGAGCTGCTCCAGAATCTCTCTTTTCTTCCCACATTATTGGGTAGAATAGTCAGCTCTCTCTTTAACCTGCCTCGCCCCGGCCAGCCACTGAGGTGGGAGGAGGATTCCTTTATCACATTTTAAAAATTTGAAGAAGTTGTCACACATGGGATCTACCTTCTTAAAACAAAACAAACACGCTTATTTTATTTATTGTAGTGCCACCCACAATACCATGTTATAAGATCAGCCTAGAGTTTTGTTCCAGTTTCATTTCTGTTGCTGTGATAACATACTCTGACAAAAGCGACTTAGAGAAGGAAAGTGTTTATTTGGTTGACACTTCTGGTCACAGTCCACCATGAGGGAAGGCAGAGCAAGAATTCAAATCAAAACATGAAGGCAGGAGGCTTGCTATTCCATGAAACATTAATTCTGGTTGAAGATCTCACTCTCAGCCAAGGGAATACATCAGAAATCACAGAGGAATGACACCTGATTGCTTGTGTGTGGCCTTAGGCTCAGCTAGATTTCTTATAAATCTGAAAATGTTTATAATTCCACCATCAATCAACTTAGAATTATCTTTACGCCTATCATTTTAGCTGTATAATTTCCACGATAATCTTTAATTTTAACATGTTTTTCTATATATTTCTTCAATTTTGTCAGAAATATTTTCCATGTAAATCTTCAAGTTTATCAGAAAATGTTTATAATTCCACTTTCAATCAACTTAGGAATACTTTTATGCCTACCATTATTATATCTATATAAAAATTTCCATAATAATCTTCAATTCTAACATGTTTTTCTACATTTTTCTACAATTTTGTCAGAAATATTTTCCACTTAAATCTTCAATTCTATCATAAAATGTTTCTATTTCATATTTCAATTAATTTAGCAATGTTTTTATGTGTGCCACTTTACTCTTTAATTTTCCATGAAAATTGTCAATTTTAACGTGGTTTTCTATATATCTCTTCTATTTTATCTGAAATATTTTCTATGTAAATCTTTAATTTTATCATAAAGTGTTTTTACTTCCCTTTTCAATAAAAAAAATGACAGCTGTGATTTTAGTTTGAGTATATAGGGTGAAGCTGGGACACAAGAACAACCTCATCACCCTCATTGCCACCCTCATGTTTTGCCTTGTGATCAGCATAGTAGGAGTGACAGGGTACCGAGCCACATAGCATGGACTGTAGAGGAAGAAGACGTGAACACAAATTTAGTTCTACCATTGCCGGTTAGGTTTTGTCTACAGGACACAAAAACTAGGGTCACTTGGGAAAGAAGGAGTCTCAGTTGACAAATTGGTCTCATCAGACTAGTGTGTGGGCATGTCTGGGGTGGCCATTCCTGATTGCTATTTGATGTATGAGGGCCCAGACCCCTGTGGAGAGTACTGTCCCTAGGCAGGTGGGTCTGGGCTGTGACCCAGCAAGCCAGAGGAAGCAAGCTAGTTAGCTAGTGTTTCTCTGTGTTCTTCTTTTAGTCCCCATATCCTAGTTCCTGCTCTAAATTCCTTTTGGTTTCTCTTGATGATGGATTATAACCTCCTAGCTAAATAAACCATTTTCTCTCCAAGCTGCTGTTGATCAAAATTTTATCTCAGTAACAACAACAACAACAACAACAACAACTGTAGGTATTCTGTCTAAGCCCCACCCCACACTTACCAGGCAACAGCCTGGTATGCCCCGCCCCATAGACCTGGCCCACTATAAAAGGGGCTACTTGCCCCTCCTCTCTCTCCCTCCCCCCCTCATCCTATTCTCACCTCTCTGCCCCTACACACACACACACACACACACTCTCTCTCTCTCTCTCTCTCCTCTCTCTCTCTCTCTCTCTCTCTCTCTCTCTCTCTCTCTCTCTCTCTGCCTCTCTAACTCCCAACCTCTATCCTGAATAAACTCTATTCTATACCATGTCTGTGTGTGTGTGGTCCCTCTGGGGGAAGAGGTGCTTGGACATGGGCCTGCCTGGGCACCCCCTTCTCCCACACCACAGTGCCACACTCCCTTAACCCTCATTCTCTCTCTTTAAGCCCCCTTCATTGGTGCATTGGCCTTTCAACAACAACAACAAAGCAAACTAGAACACATGACAAACTGGCAGGTATACTATGGCAAATTACTAATACCCCGATGAGCCCTGATACATATTTTGAATTTCTTGTCCTGAAAGAGTTGTTAATTCTTCTCTGTAGTGTTTAATACGAAATGAGTTGGCTATCCTCTCAAGTGTCAGGGAAGGCTTTCCCTCTCTGCTGTGGACTCCCTTTGTAAACTTTGTATATTTCATAAGCCCTCGAGGCTGGAAAGTGGCCAGACCCCTGCCTGAGGAGCTCCATCAGCCATACCCCTCCCCCAGATCACCCTAATTGTCATAACTATGTATCCAGCCTGTCACAAAGGTCATCTCAGCCCCTCAACAGAATCCTCCCTAGATTATGCTAATTTTAGGTGAAAAGTCTGTACAAAAGCCACCAATTCCTGAATAAGAAAGCCCACCCGTCTCTGAACTTCCCACAGAAACTCACCAATCCCTGAGCATGAAAACTCAACAATCCTTGAACAGATAAAACCCACCAATCCCTGAGCTCCCCCAAGCTCAGGACTTGAACTCCCACCAATCCTCAATCTGAAAATTTCTGCCCTGAAAAGCTCCACCTCCTCAGAAATTCTACATAAGTCCTGCCCTTTGTCCAGTTCCAGTAGGATAAGACACATCCTCCCTCATCCTGAACCCCATCCCAATAAATCTCTTTTATGAGATTTGCTGCCTTGTGTGACTCTCTTCATCAGAAGAAGCCAAGAAGCAATGAAAAGAAGAAGAGAAGAAGAGGAGGGAAGGAGTGGGGCTGAGGCTCCTGAGAACCTCAGCTCAGCTGGGGATACTCTCTTCTAGGAGCTGCAGAGGCTCTGCTGAGGAGGCTTCCTCTCAGAACTATGTGGTTCCTGGGCTCCCATGTCTCAGGATGCTCTTTCCTTGGGCCACTGTCCCAACTCAGAGCTGTGTGGGTTCTGGGCTCCTGTGTCTCAAGATGCCTTTCAACTGGGATACCTGCTCTCCTCAAAGTTGTGTGGTTCCTGAGATTTTGAGTTCCGGAACACCTTTCCATCTGAACAGGAAGGCCAATAATAACATAGGCAAAAGTGAATTGAGCAGAAATAACATGGTAGACTGTTAGACTGTTATTTACTTGGTTTTCTAGAATACTGAGTTCATTGATCAGGCACTTACTGGAGATTGGTATGGTTTAGATATGATTTTCCCTCACATGTTTGTATACTAGAAGCTTGTCATTTACTGTTATGGTGTTGAGAGATGATGAACACAGGATATTCTCACCAGATATTCTGTTTAAACCTCCAGCTGTTAGAATCGGGAGCTAAATAAATCTTTTCCTTTCCTTTCCTTTCCTTTCCTTTCCTTTCCTTTCCTTTCCTTTCCTTTCCTTTCCTTTCCTTTCCCCTTCCCTTCCTTCCCCTTCCTTCCTTCCCTTCCCTTTCCTTCCTTCCTTCCTTCCTTCCTTCCTTCCTTCCTTCCTTCCTTCCTTCCTTCCTTCCTTCCTTCTTTCCTTCTCCACCCCCTTCCAATTAGTCAGATGGTGATAGTTTATTGAACATATGCCCCAGGATTGGTCTCAGAGTCGGGAACTGAACCATGACCCCAAGTTAAGATTCTATAAGGGTTTAAAACCCAAAATGCACAATATCTGTGCTGTTATTCCACCAATCAGGATTTAGGGATGGGGGTTTCCTTACAAACATGTCTTTGTTGTACATTTATTCTGCTCCCATTCATTGGGGGATTCAACTCTGTCAGGGGACTTGCCTTGTCTAATATTCATGTCTTAACTTGTCTTCTAGGATGGGACTTGTCTAACATTCACGTCTTAACTTGCCAACCAGGATGTCAGTTACCCATGTACATGTCTCTTTCTGCCAAGTAGGATGTCAGTTCTTAGGGAGGTCTACTACTCAAAATGGAAGTCTTATTCCAAATAGTTTCTTATATTGAAACATGTCTATTTTTTTATTTTTTTATTGGTTATTTTATTTATTGACATTTCAAATGTTATCCCCCTTCCCAGTTTCCCCTCCACAAGCTCCATATCCCTTCCCCTGTCCCCCTGCTTCTCTGAGGGTGCTCCCCCACCCACCTACCCACTCCTGCCTCAGCACCCTGGTATTCCCCTATCCTGGGTTATCAAGCCTCCACAGGATCAAGGGGTTCCCCTCCCAGTGATGTCAGATAAGGCAATCCTCTGCTACATATCCAGCTAGAACCATGGGTACCCTCTGTGCACTCTTTGTTTGGTGGTTTAGTCCCTGGGAGCTTTGTGGGGTAGGGGTCTGGTTGGTTGATATTGTTTTTCTTATGAAGTTGCAAACTCATTCAGCTCCTACCTTGCCCAAACTTCTCATTTGGGGTCCCCATGCTCAGTTCAATGCTTGACTGTGTACATCTGCATCTGTATTGGTCTGGCTATGGCAGAGCCTCTTGGGACAGTTATACCAGGCTCCTGTCAGTAAGCACTTCTTGGCATCAGCAATAGTGTCTGGGTTTGGTGTCAGCAGATGGGATGTCTCTGGATTGCCTTTCCTTCAGTTTCTGCTCCAGTCTTTGTCCCTGCATTTCCTTTTGACAGGAGCAATTATGGATTAATATTTTGAGGTGGGTGGGTGACCCCATCTCTCAATTGGAAGTTGTGCCTGTTCACTAGATATGGTCTCTACAGGTTTTATTTCCCCCTTTTTTTGGGTATTTCAGCTAATGTCCTCCCTGTTGGGTCTAGGAACCTCTTGTATCCCTGGCATCTGGGACTTTCTAGTGGCTACACCCAGTTCTCCCTGTGTCTCTCTTATGTTGGGGTCCAACCCAGGGACAGCTTGTACCATAAAAGTTTATACACAGGTACAAAAAGTGCTGTTGGTTGATTGGTTCGGTTCCAAGCTTATTATTGTGGGTAACTACTGATTTCTATCATGATTGGTTTTCAAGGGCACAGAATATAACAGAATATATAATCAAACTTGGCATTAGGAAGTTTCCTAGTAACTGCATAAACATGTGACAAAGTTTCCTTATAATGACAGGCTAGCCAGGTAACAGTTATCTAGGCTTTAACATTTTACCTAGGCCTTAATATTTTACCTAGGCCTTAACATTTTATCTGGGTCCTAACACTACTAGATCATGTGTGATACACCTAGCAGTTCTGACAGTCAGGGTGGTATCTTTTATTTTCCTCTAATCCAAGTGAAGTTTAACCTTGCTTCTCCTATCTTTATTGCCACCTGCAGTTGTGTATCCTCTATTAACTCCTGGTTGTTGATTGAACTTTAAGAGACATAAGAATGTACTTGACAATAGCATGTGAGAAAAGGAAAGTTGAAGGACTGAGTTTAACAGAGACTGATAGGAAATGAATGGGGTGTGTCTGTCTCTTATCCAACATTCCAATTCTTCAGGTCTAAAGGTGAAGGGTCATTTTCAAACATCTCTACTAAGTCTGAATATGATTTGTGTACCTTGTGTCAAAAGTGTCTATGGAGTATAAAGGTGAAACACTTAGGAAGTGATTGGAGTGTTAGGTCATTGGGGTAGGGCTCTTATGTTTGAATTCTTGTGGCTTTATATGGAAAGGAAGAGAAATGTATCTACCTTACACACACTTCTGCCATTATGCAATACAGTAAAGATACATTTTCTTCTTTTTTTTAAAAAATTATTAACTATTTGATGATAGTAACAAACAACAACACCCCAACCAACCAACCAACCAAAAACAACAACAACAACAACAACAACAACAACAACAACAAAAAACTAGGTTCCTATTTGACACCTTGAGAAATGTCTTAACTGGATGTTCTTTTTGATTTATTCTACTCTTAGGAAGAGCTCAGTAGAGTTGCTACAGGATAGTGTGGGCTGACATACATCAGAGCATACAACATTTTATTGGAAGATGTTTGTCTTAGTCAACCAACTTCCTGAGGTAACTAATTATAGAAAGGTAAAGATTGTTCACATAGAGTTTTGGAGATTCCAGGTCAAGACTTGGTGAGAACATTCACTCAGGCATTTGATGGGCATGCTGCAAGGCAATGGTGGAGAGTATGTGGTGATTCGACAAAGCAAAAGAGAAACAAGGTGTCAAGGCCCTCAAATCCTATTTGAGGCCATACCACCAATGAGATATCTTTTATAAACCCCAGATATTTTTTTATTGAATGTACATGAGTACACTTGTAGCTGTCTTCATGCCAGAAGAGGGCATAGGATCCCATTACAGATGGTTGTGAGCTACCATGTGGTTGTTAGAGATTGAACTCAGGACCTCTGGAAGAGCAGTCAGTGCTCCTAACTTCCGAACCATCTTTAGCCCAAGGCCTAGATATTAAAGGTTCCTGAACCTGCCCACAATGTCAACATGAGGGCTAAGTCTATGAGGGTGTCCTTCTGAAAATGATGGAAGTGCTCAAAATGGGATAAAATGATTTAGCAGTGCTTTCTCGTGTTGCAATCTGAGTTGCAGTAGAATAGCCAGAAGGCTTAGTACAAGACAGATGGCTGAGTCCCATTCCTGGAACTTCATTTTTGAAAATAAAATATACTTTCTGTTGTGGTTTGAGCTAGAATGTCCCCTATAGGTTCCTGTGTTTGAATACTTGTTCCAATGACTAGAACTGTTTGGGAAGGATTAGGGACGGCCTCTTTGGAGGAGGTATTTAACTGGGGGGTAGGCCTTGAAGTTTTAAAAAGCCACATCAGGCCCAGCCTTTCTGCCTCTGCCTGCAAATTGATTAGTGTGAAAGCTCAGCTACTCCTCATCTTGACAGGGAAGAAGCAAAGGCTGCTGAAGGTGAGGCTACCCATTCTCTTCAGCTACTGCTCTAGTGTGCTATGTTGCCATGCTCCCTGCCACCGTGTTGTGGTCTAAGCCTCTGAAACTGTAAGCAAGCTTCCAATTAAAGGATTTCTTTATAAGGTGCCTTGGTCATGGTGTCACCTTTCAGCAATAGAACAGTAACTAAGACAAACACATAATTTTCCTCCTTCCCTTCCATCCCTCTAACCTTTCCTTTGTATCCCTGCTCCCTGTATAGTTCCTGAATTACACAAGAGTAGAGCTGTAAACAAGCAAAGGAGTGAGAAGAGTGCATTAATTTCTCTCTGCTCTTGACTGTAGATGATCTATGATCAGATGCTTCAAATTTCTGCTGCCTCAGTTTCTCTACAATAATGTACACTGGAATTGTTGGCTAAAATAACATTTATTCCAAGTGGGTTTTCCCTGGATTTTAGTTCTGGAGTATAGTCCATTATGATAGGAAAGCCAAGGCAGCAGGAGTCTGAGGTGATGGGTCACATTATATCTACAGTCAGGAAGCAGACAGTGATGGATGCTTCTGCTCAGTTCTCTTACTCCAGAAGAGGAATTTGAAATAGGGCAAGGAGGGGTCTATGGGAAGATTTGGAGGGAGGAAAGGAAAGTGAACAGGGACAATTATATTATAATCTTAATAATAAGAAATAATTAAGGAATCTGGCTTATTATGAAATGCCATCTTAAACTATGTAATCGAAGACTTGATAAACAATTTCTTAAAATTATATGGTGATAAGATAGTGTGATGGTTTTTCTCAATTGCAAGCTTGATGAGATCAAGAATCACCTGAGTGATTCCACAGGGCATGACTGTGGAATATTATCTTGTAGACTGATTGGGATAGGAAGACCTAAGTAGTTTTTGTCAGGCATTTTATCATTAATAATGAAATGAGGACTCCTGGCATTGGACTCTGCTGTTGTATTAAAAAGGGAGCCAGGGGGAAAAAAACCAATGGTTGCAGCTGTGGTACAATAAAATTATTGTAAAAATTATTTGTAAAAACAGATGTGCCAAGTTTTCCCTCAAACCTTAGTCTTGTACCAGGAGGGAGGTGTGGAATCTTTGGGTCACATGGCTTAGTGGAAGGTCTTTAGGTATTGTTGTAATAAGTATCCCTTTTGTGACTCCTTTGATAGTTTTTACAAGAGGGTAGTGTAAGCCCCTGGAGGTGCCTTGTGCCCTAGACTTCTCTAATCTTAATCCCATTTTACAGGAAAAAAAAAGCCCACCATCAAGCCATAAAACCCCACTGATCCCTAGCTTTCCCCAAGATCAGGCCACAAAATCTCTCTAATCTCTATTCTAATCCCTGAATAGCTCTACCCCACCAGAAGCCTTATAATATAAAGTCCTATATAACCTATATAAGCCCTATATAGTCCTATATAGCCCCATACAAGCCTCCTGCTTAGTTCTTTGCTACTTCTCACCCAAGCAGAGACAGCCACCATCTTGTGTCTTTTCCAATAAATCTCTTATGTGAGGTTTTTTGTGTGGTGTGACTTTGTGGTATTTCTTGGCTCTCAACTGCAAGGATACCTTTTCCTTCATAGCTGTAAGGCTTTCAATAGGAAACACCTCCATTGTGGAAAACTTTTCCCTCAGAGCTCTAACACTCACAAGAGCAAGTCTGGTCCCACCTATCCTCCTTGACAAATTGTGGCTCACCTCAATGAGAGGTTCCACACTGCCATATTCCATTTGTAAATGTTCTCCCTAGAACTGAGGCAATGTAAGTGTTGTGCTTTTGAATCTCCAAATTGTGAGCAAAATAGATTTATCTTCCTCACAACTAGGTTGTGATACAGAGATAAATAGCCAATTAATACATGAAGTGTCTGCTTTGTCCCAAATTCTTTGAGATCAAGGACAGTGTCTTTTTTTATAGAAAATCACAGTTGTAGATATTTGTTCTTCCAACCCATAAACTCAGGTGAGGGAATACATACATTTAATACAGTAAGACTTATAGATGCCCACATGACAAAACAATAAATGTCCTGGGAAAAACTTTTGGTTAAAATACACATTAAGCCGGGCAGTGGTGGCGCACGCCTGTAATCCCAGCACTCTGGGAGGCAGAGGCAGACGGATTTCTGAGTTCAAGGCCAGCCTGGTCTACAGAGTGAGTTCCAGGACAGCCAGGGCTACACAGAGATACCCTGTCTGGAAGAAACCAAATCCACCCCCCCCAAAAAACACCCCACACCTTAAATTCATATTTATTCAATTGACTATGATTTATCAAACTGAATCAAATCACAAGATTCAGAGTGCAAGCAGTGGGTGAGATATTTCCTTATTTGTCAGGAAAGGGAGATCTTGGTTTATGAAAGCCCGGAAGGCAGAGGACTTCTTCAGGTCCCAGTGAGAGATGCTCTTTAAATTTGCTTGATTACATGGCTGATTTCACTTGAATTTCTCTGAATGCTTTTTGGATGTCTCCTGGGTTCCCATATACCTGGAAAATACAGACATAAGGAGGAACAGATGTGACAGGAGGACATCATGCTCAGAGGGCTTAGACATTGTGTGACTCTGTTTCTGAACAGGGTGTGAGAAACCCTGTTCAGACTCCCTCTAAACTCAACTCACCTATTGCCATCTCCAGAGCTGCTCAGGATCTTGATAATACTTATAACACATTGCATGACGACACCTAGCACACCAAGCCCAATTGTTATTGGGATCTTGGAGCAGAATAAACAGAGAGGACATGAAAACAAGTTTAGACATCAACAAATTCAATTTTGAACTTAGCTTAATCATGGACTGTCTTTATGTCTCTCAGTCCAATTGGGGGGAAATGTCTCTTGGCGTCTTTAAGAGATCTGGTATGGGTGCAAAAGGGTTTTTTATTTCACCCCTCACCATCAGTGATCCTCTAAAAAGGAGGTGTCATTGCTCAGATAAATGCTTTGGTCATTTGCCCAAGTCCAGAGGTGTGGTCTGAAGTTGGTGAGAGCGTGAAAGTGCTCTGTATTGGTAGTGAACAGTGTTTGTACTGGGTAAAGGAACACAGAGGAAAGTGAGATAGAGGGGAAAAAGAGGCCTGAACATCATCAGGGAAGAAGAGGTCTGTGGGAAAAGCCTCCTGGTGGGAGGAGACTATCAGCTGTGATGAGTAGTTTTACTGATCTCTAAGCATCCAGATAAAGCCGGCCCTGAGACAATCTTCTCACCTGTGACAGAGGAATTTTGAGGGAGTTTTGAGGGAGGATAAAGTGAGGCTTCAGTCTGGCTGGTGAAAAAGAGCAAGTAAAGTTATTCCTAAATTGAACTAACTCAGCAGAGGAAACCAGGGGACTGTAAGCCTGATACTAGGTAGACAGGTAAAGACTGGGAGTGCCCTTTAAAGCCATGAAACCATGGGAGCTACATGGATAGCTGTATGCCTATGTCATCATCTTCTGAGATGAGTGGTATTAGCAATGCACTGATAGAAAGGCAACTAGAAGAAAAGTAAAACAGAGAACAGATGTCAGTGCAACAGTGAAAGATCTCCACTTGCTTGTTCAAGCAACTGGGCTTCCATTGCTAGACTGGAAACCCACCCACACTGGCTCTCAGTAGGTGCTAAAGATCTGAAGGCTGCTTGCAAAGGACTTGAGGTAAAGATGGACTGAAGGCAGAGGATAACAAAGCTTGATATTAGTTCATGCTGTTTAATTATTCCCTCCTGTCCCAAAGCTATCAAATTCTAGGCTATGCAATGACAGTTCTAGCTGATTAAAAGTTAAAAAAAAGCAAGGTTATTTATTTCCTCTTTGGTTGGTTTAAAAAAGTGAAGTGTCACTTATGTGCCTCACACAAATGCCTGAAAAGCATGGATCTTAAATCCAACTCTTACTCTTAAATGAAAAGACAAACTTGGTGGTGATGGGGCAGCCAGTGGAGCTTTTTATTTGTCCTTCTTCTCAGTATAGCCATGTTGAACAAATTTTATTTTCTCGATTGTCTCCTTAATTAACACCTTGAAGACAGTAGTTCAGTTTATTAGAGCTATTTGGGCCCAGGTGTATACCCTAAAACTGTAACTATGTTACCTTAGAGGAGACCACATTTGTACCCTTCAAAATAAAATGGAAAAACCAAAGGCCCAGGTACCTGCTTCTATTTCCCTGGTGTGCCTGTTGTGTACTTGATTAAGTATATAAATGTCTCTTTCTCCTTTCCTCACCCTCATAGCAGCTACCAAGATCCACAGTTTGCCATCCTACCTTGTGTTTTTTTTTTCTTTCTTTCTAATGTCAGTAAATTTCTCCTGAGTCTCCAGAGTTCTCTTTTGAGTCTGTTTTCAAGTTCTGTGTATGTATGTGTGCACATGTGCATGTGTGTTCTTACATGTATGGAAAGGATTGGGATGTGTGGTGTGTGAGTATGTTTCTGTGTGGAGTGGCAAGCTTCAGGAGAGGGGTGAGGAGTGGTGACATAGAAAAGGCTGGGGCTGATTATGCAGGTGGAAGGATTTCAATTTCAGGGAACACAAAGAATTCATGTCACAACTTCTAGAGCAAGACCCAGCTCCCTTCAAGCCACCAGTCTCTTTCCTTCCTACACTCAGACCGTAATCTAGCTCTGTGGACGCAGGGAGATAGCGACTGTGAAAAGAAATCATTGTTTACAATGGGATACAAGTTTTCAAATCAGATGCATGCATCCACTCTTTCTCAGGCCAGCAAACTGGACTACATCCCTCCCAAGAGTAGTTAACCCACTGAGACTTTCTCTTATAAACCAAGAGACTTACTTGTAGAGACATCCTGAAGTTGGCACTCTCTGATTTCTTGGTTGGCTCTTTGGCTCTTTTACGTCCTTATGAGTTTAGGATAAAGCAGGATTTTAAGAAGTTTAGCCGAGTAGGAAGCAATTCCTGTATCACAGAGCACCAACTAAAGAAGACAGAAAGTTCTTTATATAACGAACCCGAGGGCAAAATGAAACAGCTGCTTAGTTGCCTTTTTTGGCTAATCAGTTTTAGCTAACCTTTAGCTAAAGGTTTTTGGCTCTGAGGCTCAGTTTTGCTTTTCTCTAACAGAAGCATTTAAAGGAAATGACCCCAGCTGTGTTTCACTAGCGTTTTTTCTTTTCTTTTCTTTTCCTGTTTATACCAAAGATACTTATCTCACTAGTTTTGTTTACTCGTGACATTTATAGCCTTTCATGAGATGGCTCAGTGCATATAAATAACTTCCAGGAAGGACCGACACCTTGAATTTGATCCCTGAGATCTGCGTGGTTGAGGGAGATAACTGACTCTCAAAAGTGATCTTTTGACATTCACACATGTGTCATGGCAAATGCCCCCTATGTGTGAAAATAAGTAAATGAAGTGTACATGGGCATACACAGAAAACACGTGAATAAATGCCATTTATTTATTTATTTATGAAAATCTTATTTATTTTTATTTTATGTGTATGAGTATTTGCCAAACTGTATGTCTGTGCACCGTGGGCATACAGTGTTCTTGGAGGCCAGAAGAAGGCATTGATCTTCCTGGGACTGGAGTGACAGGCTGTTGTGAGTTATCATGGAGATGCTGGAGACCAAACCTGGGACCTCTAGAAGAGCAGCTAGTGCTCTTAACTATTAAACCATCTTTCCAGCCCCAGCTTCTACTTTGAAGGAAAATTTAGAAGCTTTGCTCAGAAGGATAAGTCTACAACACTGACAGAAAATAAAAAATTAACCTCATAAATTTATTGAATAGTGCTAGTTATTATAGCTATTCTGATTGATGTACAATTATGCTATATATACACAACAAAAGGGTGTTCTAAGACCAGGGTTCCAAATGGCAAGACTGTCCAAATGACAAGTTAAGCAGGCAAAAGCCTGAAATATAAACAACAGGAAACAAATATGTATCTATATTCTAGCAAAACATCTCAGTCTTAGAATAAATCTCTAGTGAACTACAGACAGATGGAATGTTAATCAATTAAGTCACATATTTAACATAAGTTAAAATGCCAGAAGATGAGAGGCAGCAACTTATGGTTCAGATTGTCTTGTATTTTCCCCAGAGTTCCAACAGCCAAATACTGTGCAGAGTGCACACATAAGTTCTTAACCAGCCCCTGTATGCACTCACTAGACACTTTCAGAGTCAAGCAATTTAACAGCTGCTTTTCCTAGTATCCTCATGTCTTGCTAGTCCTGCTATCAAAATTAGATGTTATAATCCCCAAAAGAATAACAGTGTTTACAACAAAATGTATTACTCATCAGAAATTATACTAATAGAAAAATGAGCCGGCCCATTTCAGTAATGGCAATATATATGATTATTTTTCTATGGATCAAGGATGATAAGTCATACAAAATATGTGCTGCTCCAGAGATGTTTTTCTTGTCTCCCCACTTCATCCTGCATCATTTGCTTTTTACCTCTAATCAGTGAAGCAGAGAAATGAGTGTTTGAACCCTGTTGTTGATCCTCTAGAGCATGTATAGGCTGAGCCTGAAGTTAATCTTTTAAGTTTGCTTAGCCAAAGTCAGTTTAGTAAGCACCCAGTGCTCACATCTGGGTAGCTCAGGATGCAGAAGGGGTGTGTGGGCACTCTGCTAATTGTTCTTTTCTCCTTTTATTCCATCTAGGCCCCCAAACCTGTGGGGTCATATTTATGCTATATTTTCTTCCTTACTTAAATCCTTTCTGGAAACTCTCTCACACATACTTTTGGAGGAGTACCTAACCATCTCCTAGGGGATTCTAAATCCTGTCAAGCTGAAAACAAAGATTAGCTGTCATGGATGCAGTCCTAGTCAGTGTTCCACAGCAGTGAAGAAACACGATGAACAAGGCAACTCAAAAGAAAGTGGTTACTGGCGGGGGTGGGGGTGGGGGCGGTGTGGCAGGGAGTTGTACAGTTTTGAAGGGTCAGTGCATGATCATCCTGGATCAACCTTCCTGTCAGGTTTCCAGTGAGCTGAGAGCTTTATATCCTGAGCAGCAGACAGCAGGCAGAGAGAGATAGATAGAGATAGATAGATAGATAGATAGATAGATAAATAGATAGATAGATAGAGAAGCACTTGGAGTTGGCTTTTGAAACCTGAGTGTCCACTCCAATGACACACCTCCTCCAACAAGGCATGCCTACTTCAGCAAGGCCAGGTCTTCCAATCTTTCTCAAACAGTTCCACCACTTGAGACTTAGCATTCAAACACATCAGTTGTTAGGGGACATCTTCATTCAAACTACCACATATAGTCATTGATGATCTTAGATAACATTTAAAAAAATGTTTTATTCATTTATTTACCTGAGCAGAATTCTGAGGTCTATATGCACAATGGAGTTTTAAATCTATAGCTAAAGATTTAGCTATTAGTTGATAAGTTTTGGTTATGAAAGCCAGGCCATTTGTCAGACCCCATTGCTTGGGGGAGGCCAAATCAGGGGACCAGTTCCTGAAGGACCTTTTAAAGCTACTATTTGAGCAGTCTGAGTCTAGGTGGGATCCACCCAGCAAGTATTTATATCCTCCCCTGTCTATCTTGTTGATTTTCTCAAAGAACCAACTCTGTTTCATTGATTCTTTGTATTGTTTTCTTTGTTTCTATTTTATTAATTTCAGCCATGAGTTTGACTGTTTCCCATCATCTATTCCTCTTGGGTGTGTTTGCTTCTTTTTATTCTAGAGCTTCCAGGTGTGCCATTAAGCTGCTGGCATGAAATCTTATTATTTTTTAATTTATTCTTCTGTCATATAATAATCCTGACTACAGTGTCCCCTCCTTCCACTCCTCCCAGTTCCCTCCACTTTTCCTCTGCCCCCAAATCCACTTCTCCTATAAATGAGCAAGCCTTCTAGGGATATCAACTGAACTTGGCACAACAAGATACAATAAGACAAGAGTTTAAACGCTTACGTCAAGGCTAGGTGAGGGAACCCAGTATGAGAAAAGGTATCCCAAGAGCACACAAAAAGAGAGACACCCCTACTCCCACTCTCAGGAGTCCCTCAAAAACACAAAACCAACAGCCATAACATATATCTAGGGACCTAGTGCAGACTCCATTGCTACTCCAGTCTCTATGAACCCTGCTTAGCTGATTCTGCAGGCCGTGCTCTCCTGGTGTTCTTGACCCCTCTGACTCCCACAATTCCTCTTCTCCTTCTTCCTTGGAGTTGCCCTAGCTTTAAGGGGAGGGGCTTGTTGGAGACCTCCAACCTGGACTCGCTCTCCATACAGTGTTTGGTTCTGGGTTTCTGCATCTTCTCCTATCAGCTGCCAGAGGAAGCTTCTATAATGACAATTGGGCTAGTCATCGATGTATGATGTATACTGACCATCATTAGGAATCATTTAATTTAATTATTTTGCCAGTCATGTTTGGTTCTACCCTAGGTCTCTGGACTGTCCTGCCTCAGGTTCCTGGTCATCAAGGCAGTGTTAAGCATGGGTTCTCTCTCATGGTGTGGGCCTCAAATTGGACCAGTCATTAGTTGGCCACTCCCACAAGTTCTGCGCCACCATTTCCCCAGCACATCTTGCAGGCAGAACAGATTGTATGTTGGTTGAGGGTTTTGTGGCTGGGTTGGTGTCCCAGTCCCATTACTGGTCCCTGGTCTAGTTACAGAAGATGGACAGTTCAGGCTTCCTGTCCTCCATTATTAGGAGTTTGCACTAATTTCCTCTGCACTAGGTTCCCACATCCTTGCCGAGTATTCTTCAATTCTGGTCTTCTCTCCCTGTATTCTTTCCCTCCATTCTTCTTCCCCAGCCCAATCCCTTCTATTCCCATCTTCATCAGCCTCAGCCTACCCGCAGAATCTATTCTATTTCTCCTTCCTAGGAAGGTCCACGCAACCTCTGTAGAGCCCTCCCTGTTACTTAGTCTCTCTGGGTCTGTGAATTGTAGCTTGATTATCATTTACTTAACAATTAATATCCACTAATAAGTGAGTACATACCATATTTGTCTTTCTGGGTCTGGGTTACCTTCCTCAGGACGATTTCTTTTTTAGTTCCATCCATTTGCCTGCAAATTTCATGTCATTAAAAAAAAAAAACAACAACTGAATAACACTCCACTGTGTAAATGTAGTACATTTTCTTTATTCATTCTTTTGTCGAAGGACTTACAGGTTGTTTTCAGACACAGAGGGTCTCCGCCCAAATTTGGGGCTGGAGTTTTGGTGGCTAGTGTAACCTCTGGTTGAACAGGGGTCTCCTGGTCCATTTGGTTTATAACATTAGCTAGCTAAAACATTTATTTAGTTTTTATCTGGATGATCTGTCTATTATTGGTGAGAGTCAGGTGTTGAAGTACACCAATATCTTTGTGTGAGAACAATATGTGATTGAAACTACAGTAATGCTTGGAGTCTATTTTGTCAGATATTAAAATTGCCACTCTAGCTTGCTTTTAGGTTCATTTGCTTGCTTGGATTATCCCTCCCCACCCCCCCTTCACCATGAGGCGATGTCTATCCTTAGATTTAAGGTGTGTTTCTTGGATACAGTAGAAGAGTTCTCATATCTGTTCTGTTATTCTGTCTTTTTTTTTTTTTTTTTTTGAGACAGGGTTTCTCTGTATAGCCCTGGCTGTCCTGGAACTCACTCTGTAGACCAGGATGGCCTCAACTCCGAAATCCGCCTGCCTCTGCCTCCCAGAGTGCTGGGATTACAGGTGTGTGCCACCACCGCCCGGCTTATTCTGTCGTTTTATTGGGGGAATTGAGACCACTGGTGTTGAGAGATACAATGAGTAGTGTTGGTTCATTCATGTTATTGGGTTATTTTGCTTTTGGTGGTGGTGGTGTGTGTGCATGCATGCATGCATGCATGTATGCATGTGTGTGTTTCCTTTCTTTTAATGTGCTGGTCTGGGAGCATTTATTCCCTGGGTTTTCTTGGGCATGGCTAACCTCTTTACATTAGTGTTTTTATTTTAGTGCCTTCTGTAGGACTGAATTTGTAGACAGATCTTGCTTAAATTTGGCTTTATTATGGAAACTCTTATTTTCTTTGTATATTATGGTTAATAGTTTTGCTGGGTATAGTAGTTGGCTGGCATGTCTATTCTCTTAGAGTCTGTAGAACATCTGTTTAAACCCCTTTGGACTTTAGAGTCTCCATTGAGAAGTCAGGTGTTATTCTAGTGGAACTGCCTATATTTGTTACTTAGTCTTTTCCCCTGCAGCTTTTAATATTCTTTCTGTTATGTACATCTATTGTTTTGATTATTATGTATCTAGAGGACTTTCCTTTGTGGTCTAATCTACTTGGTGTTCTGTATGCTTCTTGTCTCTTGATAGGCATTGCCTTCTTTAGGCTAGGGAAATTTTCTACTGTGATTTTATTGAAAATATTTTCTGGGCCTTTGAGCTGGGATTCTTCTCCTCCCTCTATTCCTATTAATCTTAGATTTGGTCCTTCCATAATATCCCAGATTTCCTGGGTGTTTTGTGCCAGGATATTTTAGCTTAAAAATATTTTCTTAACCGCTTCTCCCCCCCCCCCCAAAAAAAAAATCAAAAGAAGCCGGGCAGTGGTGGTGCATGCCTTAATCCCAGCACTTGGGTGGCAGAGGCAGGCGGATTTCTGAATTTGAGGCCAGCCTGGTCCACAGAGTGAGTTCCAGGACAGCCAGGGCTACACAGAGAAACCCTGTCTTGAAAAACTGAAAAAAAATTAAATTTTTTTCTTTTGATCAGGGTATCTATTTTCTATTGTGTTTTCGGTGCCTGGGAGTGTCTCTTCCATCTCTTGTGTTCTCTTGGTGACGCTTGCCTCTGAGGTTCCTGTTTGAGTTCCTGCATTTGTCATTTACTAATATCCTTTACTTTAGGTTTTCTTTATTGAGTCTATTTTTACTTTCAGGTCATGAATTGTTTAATACATTTCCTTCCTCTGTTTCTTTGTGCTTTCATATTTCCTCCCTAAGGTCTGCTAGCATATTCATAGAAGCTATTTTATGGTGATTTTCTTGTGTTATAGCGATGTTGCAATACTCAGGGCCTTCTGTGGTAGGGTGGCTGGGCTCTCTTGGAACCATAGTGTCTTGGCTGTTATTGTGTTCTCATGATAACATCTAGGCAACTGGGTTTGGGAAGATTGTAATTCTAGGTGTTGATAGCTGATCTTGTCCTTGTAGGTGGGTAATTTGCTTCTCTATTTCTTTGCCCTCTCTGGTTCTTAGGAGGGTATGGCAGCTGTGTATTTTCTGGTAGGACATTGTTCTGTAATACTGATGTGTGTGGCCACTGGATCAAATGTGTTCCTAGGTACTGATAGTTAGGAATGGGTATGGGCTAGGAGGCATGGAGCTGATGGGGCCCAGAGAGAAGGAAAGCAAGGTGTTCCACCAGGATCTGTTTAGTCTCCTGGGAAGAGGAGAGGGTGAGGGTGAGGAGGGGTCCAAAGCAGACGGTCTGCTATAGAGCTGGGGATGAGACGGGGAACTGCATTTGGAGGGATGGAGGGAGACATGAAGATCTGCAGATAGCCTGTTTAGCTGGCTGGAGTGAGTTGCTGGTGCCTGTTGGAGTTGGGGGTGTTATGTCCAGTTCGCAGGAACCCCAGGAGATCGCTGGAAACTGCCATACTGTTTTCATTATGCAAGCCTGGACCTGTATTGATGGCCTTCCCACTGCTCAGGTTAGGAGAGCGACCCCTGTGTCTAGGGGTTTGAGATATAAATAGGAAGAAGCATAAGTCGGGACTGGAGCCCTGGCGTTACCTGATTGGGTAAAGGGAAAGAAGTGTTGTCCTGGTAACATTTGTTCAGACATGGAGGCAGAATCTGACTGATGCAGGTTACAGGGTCTCTTCAGGGTTTGGGATAAAGAAATGAGATTTTTTTTTTTTTTTGGAAGGGGGATAGTATTGTTGTTGTTGTTGTTGTATGGGTAGGGATCTTGGAGAGAAAGGTCTGTGTGATCCACTCAGAAGGGATAGGTAGGGGGAGGGAGCCTTCAGCAGGTGGTCTGCTACAGAGCTAGAGATAAGACCTGGGAATTGATTGTGGAGGAGCTGAGGGAGAGGTGCAGACCTGCCTGGGTCCCTGGCTGCAGTCACATCCTGTTATCTTAATGACACAGGTGTCCTCTTAAAACTTCTGCTTAAGAAAGTTCTTTTTGTTCTTTTTGTTTGCAGCAGTTCCCCCTTTCCTTAATGTTCTCCCACTATGCTCCCAACCAACTTAAAACCATCCTATAAAAATCTGAACTCTCAAGCCCAGCATGGCAGAGCCTGCCTTTAAGTCGGATCTCAGAGTTCAGAGTCAGCCTGGTGTACAAAGCTAGTTCCAAGGCAGCCAGGGCTGTTACACAGAGAAACCCTGTCACAAACAAAACAAAAGAAAACAAAAGAAAACAAAAGCAAAGCAAAGCAAAGCAAAGCAAAGCAAAGCAAAGCAAAGCAAAGCAAAGCAAAGCAAAGCAAAGCAAAGCAAAGCAAAGCAAAGCAAAGCAAAACAAAACAACCCTATAAACTGCTCTCCTTTCTCTTGGAGGCAGCTCTGTAGTTGACACTTTAATAGAGCTTTGCTCTTTCTCTTCTGTGCTGCTCCAGTGGTCCTGCTGTCTCAAACTTTACAAGAGCAGCATTTAACTGCTCCTTCAGTTCCTTTCTCTCCCGAGAGCCCTTCCGAATGCTAGGCTCCTTATTCAAAGGAAGATCCCATTCCCAGCCTTGAATGACCCACTGCAGTGTTGCTTCCTTAACCAGCTTGGCTCTTTATCTTCCTTGTCCCTTACTTGTACCACTGCCAGACAGAACAAGCCACAAGCATCACTGTATTCCTTCTTTACCTTTGCTGTTGTGTGTAAGGGAAAACCACCTACATGGTATCTCCATGGAGGCTGCAAGTGTCTGGAAGTCAAGGACCGCATCACAACACCCACTGCCCCCCTCTGCTCTTCTCCGAATAGAGCCTCACACATATCAAGTGCACAATCCAAATTTATTATGTGAATGAATGATAACAAGTCAGAGTGGATGACTAGGTAGTTGCTGTTCTATCTCACAAGTTCACAGGCAGAAAACCAAGCACATGGTATGGATATTAAACCACGCCCACGGATGCTGACACTATACAATGCATGGATCCCATCTTTAATATCCATTTTCTCAGTTAAGGCTAGTAGGGCTGAGCTAAAAAAAATTTGTGGTAAAAGTCCTAATATAGGCAAGGCACTATACAGTCTACATCTGAGCTCCGCCTATACCGCTGAATGCACTCACTATGAGAGATCGCTCCCTCAGTCTTTTAAGAAAGGAAGAGGCAGATGACGCACACCCAGAAGGAAGAAGACTTGCTTTGGTCTCTAGTTTTGCTTCTTGAAAGGCTGGATCTCTCTTGAATGACCCAGTGGGTGGCTTTTTCGACTTGAGTTTTCCAATGTGTTTTTCATGATGATTTGGTTCTGGCAGACATACACCTAGGAAACAGGGACAGCGAGGCTTAGTAATAAAGATCCAAGAAAAGGATGTGCAAACCTGTAGGACTCAGACACTGTGTGACTCCTTCTTATTCTGGAAGCCAAACCAAGGAAGTTCCTTCTAGAGACCTACCCTCCTAGGGGACATCTTTCCACCCACTAGAGAGCCCCAAGACTTACATTATTGGTCTCATGGCAGGAGAATCTACAGGTGTTCTTAGAAGACTTCTGCATCAGGTACAAGCAGATGAAGATCACACCACCAAAGATGATTATCCCAGGGATCTGGAAGCAGGTCAAACGGAGGGGACATGAATGCGGATCTGAAATGTCTGAGTCTGAACCGTGGCTTTGCAATGGGCTGGCTCTATGGCTCTGGTAATTCTCTCTCAAGTCCATGGGTAAAAAGTCTCTGAATCTTTGGGAGGCTCCAGGGTAGATAAAAAAGAATGGTTGCTTGACTCCCTTACAGCCAGTGCCTCCGTACAGAAGAAGCATTGCTGAGGCAAGCACCTTGGTAAGTTGCCCAGATAGAGGCAGGAAGCCCTAAGTTTTTGTATTGGGAAAAGGAAAAGGATGGGGATCTGTTACCATCCTGAAAGAGACGGCCACAGTCTGACAACTTGTCAGACTACTTTGCAGAAAGGTCTGGTGCTGAGACAGTGAACACAACTTGGTTAGAAATTCTTAGCTTGGCATACCTCTGGCTCTTTATTTAAACTTCATGTTAGGAGCTGAATCATAGGTCTGGGTAGGGCCAAGTCACTTAGACCCCTTTGTTCTGCTTTGAGGTCACAATGGATTCATCTTTTCTACCTTTTATTTTTACTTATGTGTTTAGTTGGCCCATTAAGGACTGGTAGATGAATCTGGATTGTTTGAGCCTGGACTCTGACCCTGACAACTCTAGTTGCAGTCTGGAGCGAAAAAGAGAGGCTTCTCTGGGTAAGACTGAGTCTATGTGAGGTCACAGACAAGACCAGACTGCAAAGTGAGCTCGTTAAAGGAAGAAGGAGAAAGCAAAGGTTTACATGGAGAGAGCGGGGCCTGTATCAAATGTTTTTCCAGGGCAGAGGAAGATTCCAACTACACACAGCATGCCTCATCTTCAGCAGAGTGAAGTTTTCTGGCTCCAATACAAATTAGTGCCATTGCTCTGAGCATCTAGAGAAAGGTAGATCTTTAAAAAGTCTGCGGGGCTGGGACAGAGCTATTTTAAAAGGGGAAGGAATTAAGGCCTCTCTTTGTATTGAATCAGTGAAGTGATCCACACAAGAGAAAATCAGGAAGAGCTTACACAGGAGGAGCCCAGAGACACTTATGCCTAAGCCCTTTGCTTGCTTCTCTCCAGATATTCCCATGGGTTTGTGTGTGTGGGTTTCCCACAGCACCCGACTGGTTCTCTTTATGCCTGCCTAGTGCTGTCTCCTCTCTATATCCCAAACTTAGAAGAGTACTGTGGTGTCAGACAGCAGATACCCACCCCACAAGAACTCTGTCTTCCTAGTAAAACAGACTCAGAAAGAATAACAAAATACAAGCTTTCAAAAATGGAAGGTGATACTCATTCTCTCCAGTAAGCTGGGATGAGGCCTTCCATGGGTCAGCTCACTCACCGTAGTAGATTTTCCCTTACAGATCAAGAGGTACTTACCACAGACATCTTGCAGCTCTGGTTGTCTGCTAGACTCCTGCTGACTGCCTCTTTAGGTTCTTATATAAAGTTTGAGAATGTCAGTTTCATTTTCCCTTTGAACTGCTTTGAGACAATTATTTGCTAAGTAGGAGTAGACCAAAAAACCCCCAGTGTGAGAGAAGCTTGTGCATTTAGTCGGCCTATTCCACAGACAGGAAGATCTGCAAACACAGACCTGAGCAGCTTTTTCCCACTTGGGAATTTCCTTGTTTGGAACACAGTACAGTGTTGCCTGAGACAAGTGCTTCATCCTTGGCTATGGAACGCCTTGAAGCGAATGTTGATTTATTGTGAAAGTAACACAAGTAACATGGGCCAGTGGATATTCTTCAGGGCTTTCTAGGGTGTGGCTTAAGGCTGGACACATAGGATTACACTCAAGCATTCGATGTTTTCATCGTGGGTTGTAGGTTAAAGAACTAGCAGATGTGAACACAAGGAGAGTACACTATTATACTGCCAGAAGCCAGAAGCTAGGAGAAGCCCAGAGTAGACTTCTCCCAGTGCTCAGAAGGACCCAGCCTTGCTGACACCCTGAACTCAAACTTCCTGCTTCCAGAACCAAGGGACAATATGTTTAATGAGCTATCCTGTTTGTGCCACCTTGTTATCATAGCCATAGAAAGCTCATAGAGTTGCCTGTGACATTCTTGTAGTGTAGTGACAGGGAAGCACAAACTTGTCAGATTGGGATTAATGGAGGTTACATGGAAATCAAAGAAAGAGGAGGCAATCCTCAGCAGAGGCAGAGGACTCTGCTCTCCATAGGGTGTGGCAGTTTGACTAAGAACGCCCCCTATGGGTTCATAAGTTTAAATGCTTGGTCCCTGGTTGGGAACTGTTTGGGAAGAATTAGGGGGTATAGCTTTGCTGGAGGAGGTGTGCCCCACTGTGCATGCTCTCTCTTACTCCCTTTCTCCCTTCCTTCGTCCCCCTCTCTCTTCCTCCTCAGGAAGTACACTCTTCACTATTGCTCCAGTGCCGTGTCTGTCTGCTTGATGCCATGCTTCCTGTTATGATGATTGTAGACTGTAACTCTCTGAAACTGTGAACCTCCAAATTAATTAATTAATTGATTAGTGAATTAATTAAAATCAGTAGCCTTGGTTATGTGTCTATTCAGAGCAATAAAAAACAAAACAAAAAACACGAAAATGAAGACAGGTGGAGGCTATCAAGTTGACAGGTGGCAGATCAAGAGAGCTGTCACTCAACATTGATCTTGGTCTTTTGTCTGGTTGTGTCGTAGAGAACTGGTGCTGGCTCTCTCTTCTAGGTACCTTGGTCTCCTTGCATGCTTGTGGCTTTCTTCTGACTCTTCCCCCCTACCCCAATTCAGGTCTCAGTGGTATCTCTGCAGAGCTGCCTCTCATGCTCTCTCTACATGATCAGGGAGGGCAGTTAGCCTTCTCTTTTACCCTCCACACCCAGACATTTGGATCAGAGAGGGTGCATGTCTCAGAATCTTGTTTCCTTCTTGTGTTCTGTCCTGAGTACCCCCGCCCCCATTGCCTTTGATCTGTTTTATGTCCTTGAACCACAGTTGCCAAACATATTATTCCTTCTCATTAGCCTTTGAGCACTTAGGACTGGGACCTGGTTGCCATCTGCATGAGCAGCTACTTGCTGATTGTATAATGAGTGATGGGCTTTGCACCAGAGCTGTTGAGTCTGCCTGGAGGACCAAGACTGTACACTGTGAGGAGTGAAGGGCTCTTAGACTGGGTTGTGAGGCTCCAGAATGGAGTCCCATTCTTTGTGTCCTGGGAACTCTCATAGGTCTCTGAGATGGGATAGCACAGCAGATGAGTATATTCTAACTCAAGGAACTCAGGACATCTTTGCACTTGTAGGAAATCAAAGACTCTGAAAGTGCTTACAAGGATTCTGTTTGTTGATACTTACCATTTAATAAATGAAAGCAGAGACAACTAAGATGTATTAGTTAGTTGTTAAATTAAAACTATACATTTCATGTCAGCATAGGTAAGTATCTTTATTGGAAAAAACAAAATAAAAAATTAGTAAGAAGAGAATTAGTTTTTAGCAGTTGTAGGGGAGGCGAAATATCTTTGCATCTCCCCAAACTAGGTTCAATAGTGAAGCCTCTGTAACAAAAGACAGAACACTATGATCTCCCCCCCCCCCCTTGCCCTCTTTTACTTAAAAAAAATTGGGCCTGGGGAAGGGGAATGTTGTGGGGGGGGGCGGGAGCCCCTGGTGCCTTGCAGTCAGCTCCGGCAGTTGTGGGGCTCACTGGTGGGCAGCCCACTGACTGGGAGCCCAGCTCACTGGGACAGAGGAGACCCTGGAAGAACGGGCCGAGAGCTAGAGCCAGAGCCACGTGTGGTGATCTGGGCTCTAGCAGCTGCCAGATGATGCCACCAACAAAAACCTGTCAGACCTAGTATCTGGGATGGAGATGATGAAAATGATTGGCAAGCACAAGAACATCATTAACCTCCCGGGGGCCTGCATTCAAGGTGGGTCCCTGTATGTGCTGGTGGAGTATGCAGCCAAGGGCAATCTGTGAGAGTTCCTTCAGACACAGAAGCTTGCAGGCTGCCAGAAGAACTGCAAGGATCTAGTGTCCTGTGCCTACCAGGTGGCATGGGGCATAGAATACTTGGCTTCCCAGAAGGGACTTGACGGCCAGAAATGTCCTGGTGACAGAGGACAATGTGATGAAGATTGCAGACTTTGACCTGGCCCGAGATGTGCACAACCTGAATTACTACAAGAAGCATAAATCTGGCCCTTTGGTGTCCTCTGGGAGATCTTTATGCTGGGGGGGGGGGGCTCACCGTATCCTGGCATCCCAGTGGAAGAGCTTATTAAGCTGTTGAAAGAGGGCCACCACATGGACAAGCCAGCCATCTGCACACTTGACCTATACATGATCGTGTGGGAGTGTTGGCATGCAATGCCTTCACAGAGACCCACCTTCAAGCAGTTGGTAGAGGATTTAGAACATGTCCTCACAGTGATATCTACTGATGAGTACTTGGACCTCTTCCAGCTCTTTGAGCAGTATTCTCTAGGTGGCCAGGATACTCCTAGCTCCACCTCATCCAGGGATGACACCTATTGCCTGCTACCCTCAGGCCCACCCAGTAATGGGGTACCTCATATATGAAGGGCCTACAGTCCCACAGACCAAGCCCCAGCCAATGTTTACACAGACCCTAGCCTGCCCAGCTACAGCTGGTGTGCAGTGAACCCTAGCCAGCTGTGATGGTTTGTATATGCTTGTCCCAGAGAGTTGGCACTGTTAGAAGGTGTGGTCTTGTTGGAGGAAGTGTGTCACTGTGGGAATGGGCTTAGAGATCTTCCTCCTAGATGCCTGAGCATGCCCAGTCTATTCCTGGCTTCCTTTGGATAAAGATGTAAAACCCTCAGCTCCTTCTACACCATGACTGTCTGGATGCTGCCCTGCTTCTGCCTTGATGACAATGGACTGAACCCCTGAACCTGTAAGCCAGCCCTGAGTAAATGTTGTCTTTTATAAAACTTGTATTGGTCATGGTATCTGTTCACAGCAGTAAAACCCTAACTAATACAGAAGTTGGTATCAGGGACTGGGGTATTGCTGTGACAGGCCTGAATATGCTTTTGTTTGGAAGAATGTGAATTGTGGGACTTTGGATTTGGAAAGCCATGGAATGATTTAAGTGGGGCTTAATGGGCCAGTCTAGTAGGAATATGCAAGGCAGTGGTGCTGAGGGTCATTTGAACTGTGTGGCCTGATGGCCCAAGAGGTTTCAGTGGAGAAGAACTTTAATATGAGGCCGACTGTTTTTGTGATGCTTTGGTGAAGAATATGGCTGCTTTTTGCCATTGTCTGAAGAGACTGACTAAGGCTAAGATAAAGAGATTAATTACATCGACAAAGGAAGTCTCAAAAAAGCCCAGCAGAGACTTTGTTCTCTGGTTAAGTCTGATAAAGAACATTTTGAACAAACATAGCAGGCTGAAAAAGGAAAAAATACAAAATATATAGCTTGAGTATTAAAGGGGCTCAAGGAAGTGAAATGGAGCTGAATTCAAGGATATTAAATTGAATTAAGGGAGTGGTGACCTTGGGGCAAGATTCCACAGCGCTAAATTTGGGTCAAGTGTGGTAGTAACTACAAGCCTTTAATCCCAGGAGGCAAAGCTAAGCAAATCTCTGAGTTCAAGGCCATTTTAGAACAGAGCAAATTCTAGGTGAAGGAAAACTTAAATCCAGTCTTGGTGGATCACATCTTTAATCCCAGTGCTTAGGAGATAGGGAGGGATGCAGTTTATGGAGCAAGATCCAGGACAGCTAAGCTTAGGCAGTGAAGGAGTTGGAATAAAGGAAGCTAGTGATAATGTAACAGAACAAGGAGGCCAATGTTCCAGCTCCTGCAAGCAGCAGAACTCAGCAGCTTCAGCCATGTGTCTCTGGCTTTATATTCAAGAGGAGAAGGAGACTACTGGGACAATGGATGTTGGTTAGCAGGAACTAAGAAATTAGCAGCGATTAAGAAGAGACCAGAATCATTGAGGTGCAATCTTCTGGGAAGTGTTTTCTGAGAGCACAAAGAAGCAGTCTTCCAGAGTTAGCCAAGATTGTATTTCATGCTGCAGCTGTACTTGGAAATATGCAAGAATCACTCAGGTGGTACTGGTTTTGAAGGCATGAAGGCATCATGAAGAACAGCTGAGGCTTGGCACTATGAGAGGCCCTGGAAGGCCATGGTGAAAGTTCAGCCTCAGTTGTAGTTGACAGCCCATGACTGAAGGTGTCATGTAAAGGAGTTGAGGCGTGGTACCATGAAGAGAGCCTATGGGAGGCTTTGGTAAATCCTAGTTGCAGTGGACGACCCCAGCATATTGGAGATGCCAGTACCATGGGATGACCACCAAGAAAAGCAGTGGCATTTGAGTGGATCAACCTGAACTTAGAGTACTATGGAGGGCAGAGCTGGAGAAGTGACAACAGCCCTTTGGAGAGATGCACAGAAGATCATGTGTGGATCTCAGACATTGGAACAAGAAGCTGTGAAACTGAAGTTGACTTGGGGACCCCAAGATGTTAAAGATGCCAGAGCCACAGGATGGCCGCCAGGAAAGTTGCTAATAGGGAATGGAACCAGCCCAGGAGAAAGAACCTTGTTGCAGTCAACAAAGATGAAAAAGGAGTTGAAGATCTGAAGACTGCTTTGCCATCAGAATGGGGACGTAGAGTTTGGAGTTTGCCCAGCTGGTTTCCTGTCTTGCTTTGGGGATTACAGTTAAGTGATTGGATGATTCTCAGAAGAGACCTTGAACTTTGGACTTTTTTTTTTTAATATTTATTCGATATATATTTTATATTTCAAATGATTTCCCCTTTTCTGGCTCCCCATTCCCCAAAAGTCCCATAAGCCCTCTTCCCTCCCCCTATTCCTCCATCCACCCCTTCCCACTTCCCTGTTCTGGTATTGCCCTATACTGATACACTGAGTCTTTCTATAACCAGGGGCCACTCCTCCATTCTTCTTGGACATCATTTGATGTGTAGATTATGTCTTGGGTATTCCAATTTTCTAGGCTAATATCCACTTATTAGTGAGTACATACCATGATTGATCTTTTGAGACTGGGTTACCTCACTTAGTATGATGTTCTCCAGCTCCATCCATTTGTCTAAGAATTTCATGAATTCATTGTTTCTAATGGCTGAATAGTACTCCATTGTGTATATATACCACATTTTTTTGTATCCATTCCTCTGTTGAGGGATACCTGGGTATCCCTGGGCTGCTATGAACATAGTGGAACATGTATCCTTATTACATGCTGGGGAATCCTCATGGTATATGCCCAGGATATACCCTCCGGAAGTGACATGCCCAGCTTTCTGAGGAACCATCAGGCTTATTTCCAGAGTGGTTGTACCAATTTGCAACCACACCAGCAGTGGAGGAGTGTTCCTCTTTCTCCACATCCTTGCCAACACCTCCAGTCTCCTGAGTTTTTAATCTTAGCCATTCTGACTGGTGTAAGGTGAAATCTCAGGGTTGTTTTGATTTGCATTTCCCTAATGACTAATGATGTTGAGCATTTTTTAAGATGCTTCTCAGCCATCCAGAGTTTTTCAGGTGAAAATTTTTTGTTTAGCTCTGTACCCCACTTTTTAATAGGGTTATTTGGTTTCCTGAGGTCTAACTTCTTGAGTTCTTTGTATATATTGGATATTAGCCCTCTGTCGGATGTAGGGTTGGTGATTTTTTCCCAATTTGTTGATTGCCAATTTGTCCTTTTGATAGTGTCCTTTGCCTTACAGAAACTTTGTAATTTTATGAGGTCCCATTTGTCAATTCTTGATCTTAGAGCATAAGCTATTGGTGTTCTGTTCAGGAACTTTCCCCCTGTACCGATGTCCTCAAGGGTCTTCCCCAGTTTCTTTTCTATTAGCTTCAGTGTGTCTAGCTTTATGTGGAGGTCCTTGATCCATTTGGAGTTGAGTTTAGTACAAGGATATAAGGATGGATCAATTCACATTCTTCTATATGCTGACCTCCAGTTGAACCAGCACCATTTGCTGAAAAGGCTATCTTTTTTACACTGGATGTTTTCAGCCCCTTTGTCGAGGATCAAGTGGCCATAGGTGTGTGGGTTCATTTCTGAATCTTCAATCCTATTCCATTGATATGCCTGCCTGTCACTGTACCAATACCATGCAGTTTTTAACTCTATTGCTCTGTAGTATTGCTTGAGGTCAGGAATACTGATTCCCCCAGAATTTCTTTTGTTGTTGAGAATAGTTTTAGCTATCCTGGATTGTTATTCCAGATGAATTTGAGAATTGCTCTTTCTAACTCTATGAAGAATTGAGTTGGGATTTTGATGGGGATTGTGTTGAATCTGTATATTGCTTTTGGCAAAATGGCCATTTTAACTATATTAACCCTGCTAATCCATGAGCATGGAAGACTTTTCCATTTTCTGAGGTCTTCTTCCAATTCCTTCTTCAGAGACTTGAAGTTGTTGTCATACAGATCTTTTACTTGTTTGGTCAGAGTCACACCAAGGTACTTTATATTGTTTGTGGCTATTGTGAAAGTTGTCATTTCCATAATTTCTTTCTCAGATTGCTTATCCTTTGAGTATAGGAAGGCTACTGATTTGCTTGAGTTGATTTTATAACCTGCCACTTTGCTGAAGTTGTTTATCAGCTGTAGGAGTTCTCTGGTGGAGTTTTTTGGGTCACTTAAGTAGACTATCATATCATCTGCAAATAGTGATAGTTTGACTTCTTCCTTTCCAATTATTTATCCCTTTGACCTCTTTATGTTGTCTAATTGCCCTACCTAGTACCTCAAGTACAATATTGAAAAGATAAGGAGAGGGGGGCAGCCTTGTCTAGTCCCTGATTTTAGTGGAATTGCTTCAAGTTTCTCTCCATTTAGTTTGATGTTGGCTACTGGTTTGCTGTATATTGCTTTTACTATGTTTACGTATGGGCCTTGGATTCCTGTTCTTTCCAAGACTTTAAGCATGAAAGGATGCTGAATTTTGTCAAATGCTTTTTCAGCATCCAATGAAATGACCATGTGGTTTTTTTCTTTGAGTTTGTTTATGTAGTGGATTGCATTGATGGATTTCCGTATGTTAAACCATCCCTGCATCCCTGGGATAAAGCCTACTTGATCATGGTGGATGATCGTTTTGATGTGTTCTTGGACTCAGTTGGCAAGAATTTTATTGAGTATTTTTGCATTGATGTTCATAGGGAAATTGGTCTGAAGTTCTCTTTCTTTATTGGATCTTTGTGTGGTTTTGGTATCAGCATAATTGTGGCTTCGTAGAAGGAATTGGGTAGTGTTCCTTCTGTTTCTATTTTGTGGAATAGTTTGAAGAGTATTATTGGTGTTAGGTCTTCTTAGAAGGTCTGATAGAATTCTGCACTGAAACCATCTGGTCCTGTGCTTTTTTTTTGGTTGGAAGACTTTCTATGACCCCCTCTATTTCTTTAGGGGTTATGGGACTGTTTAGATGATCTATTTGGTCCTGATTTAATTTTGGTATTTGGTATCTATCTAGGAAATTGTCCATTTCCTCCAGATTCTCCAGTTGTGTTGAGTATAGGCTTTTGTAGTAGGATCTGATGATTTTTTGGATTTCCTCAATTTCTGTTGTTATTTCCCCCTTTTCATTTCTAATGTTGTTAATTTGTATACTGTTTCTGTGCCCTTTGGTCAGTCTGGGCTAAGGCTTTTTCTATCTTGTTGATTTTTTCTCAAAGAACCAGCTCCTGGATTCGTTGATTCTTTGTATGGTTCTCTTTGTTTCCACTTGATTGATTTCAGCCCTGAGTTTGACGATTTCCTCTCTTCTTCTCCTCCTGAATTAGCTTCTTTCTGTTCCAGAGCTTTCTCATGTGCCATTAAGCTGCTAGTGTATGCTCTCTCCCATTTCTTTTTGGCGGTACTCAGGGCTATGAGTTTTCCTCTTAGCATTGCTTTCATTGTATCCCAAAGATTTGGGTATGTTGTGCCTTCATTTTCATTAAATCCTAAAAAGTCTCTGATTTCTTTCTTTATTTCTTTTTTGGTCAAGGTATCATTGAGTAGAGTATTGTTCAGGCTCCGTGTGTATGTGGGCTTTCTGTTGTTTTTGTTGCTACTGAAGACCACTCTTACTCCATAGTGATCTGATAGGAGGCATGGGATTAGTTCGATCTTCTTACATTTGCTGAGGTCTGTCTTGTGACCAATTATATGGTATTTTGGAGAAAGTACCATGAGGTGCTGAGAAAAAGGTATATTCTTTTGCTTTAGGGTGAAATGTTCTATAGATATCAGTTAAATCCAGTTGGTCCAAAGCTTCAATTAGTTTTACTGTGTCCCTGTTTAGTTTTTGTTTTCCTGATTGATCCATTGAGGAGAGTGGAGTGTTGAAGTCACCCACAATTATTGTGTTAGGTGCAATGTGTGCTTTGAGCTTTAGTAAAGTTTCTTTTGCGAATAAGGGTGCCCTTGCATTTGGCGCATAGATGTTCAGAATTGAGAGTTCTTCTTGGTGGATTTTTCCTTTGACCAGCAAGAAGTGTCCTTCCATGTCTCTTTTGATGACTTTAGGTTGAAAGTCATTTTTATCTGATATCAGAATGGCTACTCCAGCTCGGTTCCTGAGACCATTGGCCTTTAAAATTGCCTTCCAGCCTTTTACTCTAAGGTAGTTTTTGTCTTTGACACTGAGGTGTGTTTCCTGTATGCAGCAAAATGTAGGGTCCTGTTTTCTTATCCAGTCTGTTAGTCTATGTCTTTTTATTGGGGAATTGAGTCCATTGATGTTAAGAGATATTAAGGAATAGTGATTGTTACTTCCTGTCATTTTTGATGTTATTTTTATATTTGAGTAGTTATCTTCTTTTGGGTTTGATGAAAGAAAGTTACTATCTTGCTTTTTCTAGGGTGTAGTTTCCCTCCTTGTATTGGAGTTTTCCTCTTGTTATTCTTTGTAGGGCTGGGTTTGTGGAAAGATATTGTGTAAATTTGGGTTTGTCATGGAATATCTTGGTTTCTCCATCTATGGTGATTGAGACTTTTGCTGGGTATAGTAGTCTTGACTGACATTTGTGTTCTCTTAGAGTCTGCATGAGATCTGCCCAGGATCTTCTAGCTTTCATGGTCTCTGGTGAGAAGTCTGGTGTAATTCTGATAGGTCTTCCTTTATATGTAACTTGGCCTTTTTCTCTTACTGCCTTTAATATTCTTTCTTTGTTTAGTACATTTAGGGTTTTGATTATTATGTGACAGGAGGTAGTTCTGCTCTGGTCCAGTCTGTTTGGAATTCTGTAGGCTTCTTGTATATGCATGGGCATCTCTCTCTTTAGGTTAGGGAAGTGTTCTTCTGTCCCTTCCCCCACAGCATTGAGCTGGGTTCTTCAGCCCATCCCATCAACCTGCGACATTCCTGGCCCCCAGCCCCCAGTCTTCTGCTTGTGTTATCCCTGGCCTTTGTTCTTCTGAGAACAATACAGCTGCTTTCTCCTGGAAATCAAGGCTGCTTCAGGCAGTCTCACCTGGAAACATCCTGTGTGAGATGTGAAGTCCTTTAACCCCAGCAGGTGACCCACTGAGAAGAGGAGCCAATGAGTTCTCAGATGTCTCTTTAAAGTTGGGGGTGGGGTGGGGGTGGGGGGGCAGGGTTTTACTTTAAAGGCTATATATTGACAAGAATATTAGTAAAGTTCGGTCTTGATCGGCAAATGTCATCCTGACTCATTTCTCTTTAGTCGTCTCCCCATTTATCTCCAGAATTCTCTTCCAGGTCTCCAGTTCACCTGTGGTTGCGGGTAGCCACATAGCCACATTCTTCCATAATTTTGTTGAAGATATTTGCTGGCCCTTTCAGTTGTAAATCTTCACTCTCATCTATACCTATACTCCTTAGGTTTGGTCTTCTCATTGTGTCCTGAATTTTCTGGATGTTCTGGGTGAAAGGACTTTTGGCAGCAGCATGATGAAGGGGCTTAAAAGGGGGGGGGAGTATAGGGGGTTAAGTGAGTGTGGCTAGGCGGCGTGGGGGAAGGTGTCCAGGCATGCCCTTGCCTGGGCACCTCTGTTCCTGAGGGACCACACACACACAGACATGGTATAGAATAGAGTTTATTCAGAATAGGGGATGGGAGTTAGTGGTAGAGAGAGAGAGGGAGGGAGGAGAGAGAGAGAGAGAGAGAGAGAGAGAGAGAGAGAGAGAGAGAGAGAGAGAGAATAGAGAGAGTGGAGGAGTGGAGGCCAGCCATGACCACGTGGGGGGGGGGGGGGAAGAGCCCCAGGGGCAGAGAGGTGAGAGAGTATGGGAGAGCAGAGAGCAAAGAGGGAGAGGAGGAGCAAGTAGCCCTTCTTATAGTGGGCCAGATCTCTGGGGCGGGGCATACCTGGCTATTGCCAGGTAGGTGTGGGGTGGAGTTTAGACAAAACCCCAACACTGGGTTACAAGCTTTTCTGCATTTTGCATTTTCTTTGACTGTTGAGTCAATAGTTTCTATGGTATCTTCGGCATCTGAGATTCTTTCTTCCATCTCTTGTATTCTGTTGTTGATATTTGCATCTATGGCCCCTGATTTCTTCCCAAGGTTTTCTGTCTCCAAAGCTGTCTCACTTTGTGATTTCTTAGTTGTTTCTACTTCTGTTTTTAGGTCCAGGATGGTTTTGCTCAGTTCCTTCATTTGTTTGTCTGTGTTTTCTTTTAATTCTTTAAGAGATTTTTGTGTTTCCTCTTTAATGACTTATTCCTGATGACTCAATTTCTCCTGCATTTCTTTAAGTTTTTTTTTTTTTTTTTTTTTTTTTTTTTTTTTTTTTTTTTTTTTTGCGTTTCTTGTTTATTGGCTTCTATCTCTTGAGCCTTGTTCTCCTGAATTTCTCCTGATTTTTGTGTTTCCATTAAATGGGTTTCTAACTTATTCATGTTGCCCTGTATTTCTTTAAGAGATTTATTTATGTCCTTTTTGTGTTCCTCTAGCAGCATCATGACCAGTGATTTTAGATCTAAATCTTGTTTTTCTGTTGTGTTGGGGTATCCAGGACTTGCTGCTGTTGGAGAGTTTGGTTCAGATGCTGCCAAATTGCCTAGATTTCTGGGGCTGTCAGACTTCTCTGGTGTCCGGGAGCCAAGATGGTGGCGGGCCTCTTGTAACTGGCTTGAACTTTGGACTTTTAACACTGTTGAGACTGCTATAGAATTTGGGGACTTTTGAAGTTGGACTAAATGTATTTTACGTTATGCTATGTTCTGGTATGGCCCCAATACACTCATGATTGAACAAGCCTATGGGGGCCAGGGAGTTGTATGTGATGGTTTGTATATGCTTGTCCCAGGGAGTGGCACTATTAGAAGGTGTGGCCTTGTTGGAGGAAGTGTGTCACTGTGGGGTTGGGCTTAGAGATCTTCCTCCTAGATGCCTGAGCATGCCCAGTCTGTTCCTAGCTTCTTTTGGATAAAGATATAGAATCCCCAGCTCCTCCTGCATCATGCCTGTCTGGAGGCTGCCATGCCTTGATGACAATGGACTGAATGTTTGAACCTGTAAGCCAACCCGAATTAAATGTTGTCTTTCATAACAACAACAACAACAACAATGAAATAAATAAATAAATAAATAAATAAATAAATAAATTGGAAGTGACAGTGCCTGTGCTGCCACAGTACGAAGTATTCCTGGGGGAATTGACAGAAAACACAGACTCAGGTCATTCTGTAAGGAGAATGTCAGAGTTTTACTGAGGGACCAGCAATATATACTAGAGGCCAGGAAGAACAACAGGAAAAAACAATTATAGCCATAGGTTAGGCACCAGGGAGGTCCTTACCACACTAGGCAGGAAAACAGGAATCAAATTAAGCCACAGGATGTTCTGCAGGATGTTTTCTGTGCAAACAGCTCAGCTGGAGGCATTGAGCTAAGCTCACCAATGCCCAACAGGTCCCCCTTTTTAATTTTATAAAAGGAATAGCATCTGTCTTAGGTCACCTTCTGTCCAACTCCCATTACCCATCTCTGGGAATCTCTGCCAGTCCCAGAGCTCCTTCCTGTCTTAGGTTAGTGTGGACTGCAAAGGAGTTGCCTATCATAGACTAACTATTCTCATACAGGCTGAGCCAAATTTGAGCAGATGTATTATCTTGTGCCAAAGACATAAGCACTTGTTCAGTTACTGCTCTGGACTGGTTTTGTTGTTTGCACATACAGTTTAGAAGGAATAATCCCAATGCAGCAGCTCCACATGCCAAAAGCCCTAGTGCCATGGACCCAGACATTTTTAATCAGGGGTGGCAATAATGCCAAAGTCTCCCTTATGGTGATATAAGGTGACAGGGAGTCTTCCTTCATCATTTAGAGGCATAGGCACAATTTCAGGAATTCTCACAAACACAGCAGCATCTTCATACTCTCAGCAAATTGTCAATACACACAATCTGCTAGACGAATTCAATTTCGTGTCTTCTTCCTGTTCATTAGAGACTTTCCAAACTACAGAAAAGAATGGGACTAAAACACATGGTTTAGTATTCAAGGAAACATTGCAAAGCACAAGACAGGAACCAAAAAAAAAAAAATGAAGTTCTATCTAACTAACTCCTATTACTATTTTTAATAAAACATAAACTATTCTCTAATATAAAATGTATTACTCTGTAATTAATATAAAATAAATTACTTCTAATTTAGCTGCAGCCTTCCCTGTAGTCCTATTAGTAGGGAGCACAACTGGCCACACAGTACTACTTATCCCCACTGGCATCAGGACTGGTGGATTTTACACGAAGCTCCAATAAGTTTCTGTATGTACCTGTGTCTATAATGACAGGATGCACATAGCACTTAGGAACCCAGACAGCACTTTCTGCATCTTTAGGGAAGATACAAACAGAACCTCTCATCCTGACCAACCCTGGATCAGGACCTCTCCAAATGCCTTAAAATAACTCTTTCCATTTTACTAAACCCTCTGACTTCTTTGCGCCTTTCCAATGTCTCTATGCAGCAGAAAGCTTATCTCTATTAATAAAAAATTTAAAGTATAAAGAATAAAGGACAATCTAGCATGCAGAGAGGTAAAGTCCCCCTTTTTTGTTTTTTTAAGATAATTTTTTACAGTAAGATTAGCTTTCTCTACTATAGCTTGCAATTGAGGATTTATATGGAATCTCTGTTTTATGAATAATATGAAAGTCCACACAAAATTTTTCAAAGGATCTGCTGGTATATGCTGGCCCATTATCAGTTTTCAACTGATTTGGGACTCCCATGCAAGCAAAAGCTTGTAAACAATGAATTTTTTTTTTTTTTTTACAACTTTTACCTTTTCACCACTATGTGCAGAAGCAAAAATCATACCAGAAAAGGTATCTATAGATACATGAACAAACTGTAGCTTCCCAAAAGATGGGACATGAGTCACAGCCATTTGCCAAATATCATTTGCTTTAAGACCTCGGGGATTCACTCCCAAATTGGGGGATGAAATGAATTGAGCACACTAAGGGCATTGAGTATCAATTTGCACAGCTTGTTCTCTGGTAATATCACAGTGAAACTTCAAAGAATTTGCATTAAGATGAAGTTTATTATGCATATCCAAGGCTTTATCATAATTGGTGGCCAAATTCAATGCAACCAATGGAACTTGGGTATATAAATTAGCTTTATGATTGCCCTGCACCAGGGGACCAGATAATTATGAATATCCTCGTATATGGCCCACAAATACTGGTTGTTTGTGCTGCCATAGAAGAGCTTGTACCTCCAACAGGCAAGAATAAATAGAGGAAACAGGTGCTACATAAGCTGTAGTTTCTAATGGTTCTATAATTTGGGAAACATATATACTATCAGTATAAATATTACAGGCTTTATTAGGGAATAAATTCAAGGCTAATTGAACTGCCTTTAATTCTGTTAATTGTACAGAACAATTAGTAATTTTTACAACTTTCACTTCATTCCCGAAAATAACAGCAACTCTGCCATTGGATGATCTGTCAGTGAAAACCAATTGAGCACAATCCAAAGGGTAGGAGGAAACAATCTTTGGAAAGACTACTGGATGAATTTTAAAAAATTGACACAACTTATTATCTGGATAATGATTATCAAAATAACAATTGGTAACACATCTAGTTAAGGTCCAATCAGCAAAACCTTGGGATAAAATTTGTAGTTGTTCCTTATTATAGGGTGTAATCATAACATCAGGTTCCTTGCCAAATGTTTGCAAGCTTGTTTTATATGCCTTAAACAGTAAGGATACCACTGCCTGTAGATAAGACAATACAATTTTGGAAGGTGAAGCTTGCAAATGTACCCATAATATGGGTCCCTCCTGCCCCCCCCCCAAAAAAAACACCCATGGGAGAATGTTTAGAGGCAAAAACTAAAAACAATAATTTTTTAGAATAATCCACATAATTTAGATGAACTCCCTCAAGGGCTCTTTGCCCTAATTCTAAGCATTCCTAGATTCCTTTGTTAATTTCCTAGGAGAATTAGGTAGAGCATCCCCCTTTAGTATATCAAAGAAGGGGCTTTAATTGCCCTGTACTAAGCCTCAATAATGGCTATAACCAATTTATATCTAATAATTTCTGAAAATCATTCAATGTTTTTAAGCTATCCATTCTAATTTGCAATTTTTGTGGAAGAATTCCTTTTTTTAAGAGTCCATGGCCTAGATATTGATATGGATATTCCTTTTGCACCTTTTCAGGCTCAATAATCAATCCAGCTTTGCCTTAAATCATATTGAAGATCAGCATAAGCTGCAAGAAGTACCTTCTCCTCTTTAGTTGTCAAAAGGATATCATTCATGTAATACTTTTTCCTTAAGGGTTGTAGAGCGGTTGCCACATACACTTGACACATAGTGGGGCTAATTGCCATCCCTTGAGGCAACACTACCCAATGGTAGCAATGTGCAGGCTCTCTAAAATTAATAGAGGGAATACTAAACGCAAAACACTCACAATCATTGGGATGCATGTATAAATCTATAGGAAATATAAAAGCATTCATGGAAGCAAATTTTAACAAATTGTCTTTTGGATAACAATTTTCAATTTTGCCTAAAAGGCTTGCCATGTAATAGGTCAAGTATCAATACTCTGTCATGACCAATTTGATAGCTGATTGAAACAAGGAACAAATGTTTCATCAGGTTCTTAAGACATTCCTTTCAAAATACTTTCATGATTCTATCCAACAATACCTTATCAACACACCAACAGCTTTAGAGTAGGATGTTAAAACTTTACTTGGAAATGAAAAAGGATGACTCTACGTTAATGCTCCCTTTGCCAAGGAATGGCTGTGGACACATAACATAAACTGTTGGCAAATGATTACAGTAAGTTCCTCCAAGTTATTTGTGTCTCACCAGTTAATTTGCATCCACGTTGAGAAGAGAGGTTTAAGTCCTCCTGTGGTAAGCAATGTCTTAGCCAATAAATGTTTTACAGTCATCAGAATGCAAAGCAAAAAACAACCTTCTGAATCCATAATAATTTTGTATGGAGTAGGCAGGCCAGATTTTAATGCCTTCATAAGTTCTTCATAGCCTTATTAACCTTTCATAGATCTTAAGTTTGAACTGTATTTTGAACCACACCTGGATAGATAATGCTGGTTTTGGCCTGAAACTTCCTAGGTGGGAATTAGACAAAAGCAGTGCCTCACAAGCCTCCACTGAGGCAGCCCTGAGCTTTGCATTAACTTAGATGTAAATATTATCTAATCTGAGCCTATTGCCCATTGTATGAGGGTCGAGTAACCTTGTAATTTGAGGGTTCCCAGAAAAATTCTACTAGCTGTTTTTAGTAGTCTTATCTACAAATTTTTGAAACAGTTCAAAAGGAGCCTGTTTGATACCAAATAAATTCCCACCAAGATCTCCTTTTCAATCTTGTGGGATTTTGCTTCTACCACTGTATTCAATAAATTTGTGAAAAAGTGGCAACAGGCCTATACTGACCACAGCTGTTTTTAACTTTTATCATTTTGAAATCATCTTAATTACAAAATATGAATGAGTTAAGAATTATAAGCCCAGATATCCCTCAATGGAGGAATGGATACAGAAAATGTGGTATATATACACAATGGAGTACTATTCAGCAATTAAAAACAATGAATTCATGAATTTTTTAGGCAAATGGATGGAACTGGAAAATATCATCCTAAGCGAGGTAACACAATCACAAAAGAATACACATGGAATGCAATCATTGATAAGTGGATATTAATTAGCCCTGAAGCTCTGAACACTGAAGATACAATTAGCATATCAAATGATTCCCATGAAGAAGGAAGAAGAGGGCCCTAATCCTGGAAAGACTTGATCCAGCAATGTAAGGGAGTACCAGGACAGAGAAAAGGGAGAGGGAAAGATAGGAGAATGGATGGAGAGAAGAGGACTTATGGGACATATGGGGTGGGGGGGAACTGGGAAAGGGGAAGGCTTTTAGAATGTAAACAATATATAGAATATAGAAAATAAAAATAAATAAATTAAAAAAGGAATTATAAGCCTTCAATTAGACTGCAAACTGCAGTCAATGGTACACTGGCAGTTGTTAAACATAATTCTTAACTTTCTCTTGCAATATTAGAGCATAACTACAACTTTGGAAAGCAAAACCTAATTTTAAGCAATCTATTCTCTTTAAAATCAATGTCCAATGCATTACTTTCACATTACAAAGTTTGTCTGCAAGTTCTTATGTTTGAATGCATGACAAGTGCAACTTAAAATACCTCCTTAAAGAAACATTGTTTTAAATCTTATCCCTTATAAGTCTAATTTCTAGGATAAGAATGACATAAAATATTTTGCCATTTTAGAAGTATCCTTAGAGGCCTGTTTTTCCTGGGTTGGGTCATGCCACATGTTGTTTAAGATAACTCCAACCCTGAGTTACTAGTTTTAAATTAACTTTTCGTTACCAATGTAATAATTTTTAATTATGCCCAATAACTTATAAGCCAATACTTTATAGTCAAGACATGCAAAACAGATTTATACCTTTAAGACAAATCAGAAACAAAAAATGAAGCAACTACACAAATCTCATAAATTTAAACTAAACAATTTTTTTCTAGCTGTAATTTCAAGAGAAAATGCACTTTGTACCCAATAGGAAAATAATCATCAGCCTACTTGCCCTAGAACTTGAGAAGCTGCTGGCCTTTGTTGTTGTTGTTGTTGCTGTTTTTTTTGTTTGTTTGCTTTTTGTTTTGTTTTTTTTTTCAAGACATTTTTCTCTGTATAGCCCTGGCTGTCCTGGAACTCACTCTGTAGACCAGGCTGGCCTCGAACTCAGAAATTACAGGTGTGCGCCACCACACCTGGCTTGCTGCTGGCCCTTTTAAAGCAGCTTTTATTCAGCTGTGCTTGACTCCTAGCTAAATGCAGGGCCGTTTAAATAAGCCTCTGCTGTGTAAACTGTGACTGGATTAAGAGATGGACTGCCAACAGATACAGTTTTTACCAATTTTTCTTATTTATTTATTTATTTATTTATTTATTTATTTATTTATTATATTCGATATATTCTTTATTTACATTTCAAGTGATTTTCCCTTTCCAGGATCCCCCCCTACCTGAAAGTCCCATAAGCCCTGTTTCCTACCCCTGTTCCCCAATCCACCCCTTCCCACTTCCCTGTCCTCCTTCCCCTACACTGCTGCACTGAGCCTTTCCAGGACCAGGGGCACTCATTCCTTCTTGTGCATCATTTGATATGTGAATTGTGTCTTGGGTATTCCAAGCTTCTAGGCTAATATCTGTTTATCAGTGAGTGCATACCATGAGTGTTCTTTTGAGACTGGGTTACCTCACTTAGGATGATGTTCTCCAGTTCCATCCATTTGTCTAAGAATTTCATGAATTCATTGTTTCTAATGGCTGAATAGTACTCCATTGTGTATATACCACATTGTGTATACACCACATTTTCTGTATCCATTCCTCCATTGAGGGACATCTGGGTTCTTTCCAGCTTCTGGCTATTATAAATAGTGCTGCTATGAACATAGTGGAACATGTATCCTTATTACTTGCTGAGGAATCCTCTGGGTATATGCCCAGGAGTGCTATAGCGGGGTCCTCCAGAAGTATCATTCCCAGTTTTCTGATGAACCTCCAGACTGATTTCCAGAGTGGTAGTACCAGCTTGCAACCAGCAGTGAAGGAGTATTCCTCTTTCTCCACATCCTTGCCAGCACCTGTTTTCTCCTGAGTTTTTGATCTTAGCCATTCTGACTGGTGTGAGATGAAATCTCAGGGTTGTTTTGATTTGCATTTCCCTGATGACTAAGGATGTTGAACATTTCTTTAGGTGCTTCTCAGCCATTCGATATTCCTCAGGTGAAAATTCCTTGTTTAGCTCTGTATCCCATTTTTTAAGGGGGATATTTGGCTCTCTGGAGTCTACCTTCTTGAGTTCTTTGTATATCTTGGATATGAGCCCTCTGTCGGATGTAGTGTTGGTAAAGATCTTTTCCTAATTTGTTGGTTGCCATTTTGTCCTTTTGACAATGTCCTTTGCCTTACAGAAACTTTGTAGTTTTATGAGGTCCTATTTGTCAATTCTTGATCTTAAAGCATAAGCTATTGGTGTTTTGCTGAGAAAAATTTCCCCTGTGCCCATGTCCTCAAGGGTCTTCCCCAGTTTCTTTTCTATTAGTTTCAGTGTGTCTGGTTTAGCCTTCCTATACTCAAAGGATAAACAGCCTGAGCAAGAAATTAGGGAAATGACACCTTTCATAGTAGCCACAAACAATATAAAGTATCTTGGTGTGACTCTAACCAAACAAGTGAAAGATCTGTATGACAGGAACTTCAAGTCTTTGAAGAAAGAAATTGAAGAAGACCTCAGAAGATGGAAAAATCTTCCATGCTCTTGGATTGGCAGGATTAATATAGTAAAAATGGCCATGTTGCTAAAAGCAATCTAAAGATTCAATGCAATCCCCATCAAAACCGCAACTCAATTCTCCATAGACATAGAGAGAGTAATTCTCAAATTCATCTGGAATAACAAAAACCCCAGGATAGCTAAAACTATTTTCAACAGTAAAAACACTTCTGGGGAAATCAGTATCCCTGACTCAAGCAGTACTACAGAGCAATTGTGTTAAAAACTGCATGGTGTTGGTACAGTGACAGGCAAGTAGATCAATGGAATAGAATTGAAGACCTGGAAGTGAACACACAGAATTATGGTCACTTGATTTTTGATAAAGGAGCTACAACCATCTAGTGGAAAAAATAGCCTTTTCAACAAATGGTGCTGGTTCAACTGGAGGTCTGCATGCAAAAGAATTCAAATTGATCCATTCTTATCTCCTTGTTCTAAGCCCAATTTTTCTTTTCAACATGAAACATAGAACAACAATCATTCAAACATCGAAACAAAAGACAGACAGAATTGACAAGTGGACAAATTGGTGCACCAAAGTCAAACAATACATAGAAAGGGAAGAGCACTTATAACCAGTACTAAGAATATCTCCAGTAGGGTCCATAGAGGAAACAGGATGTCTCCATGTTTCCCCTTGTCCTTAGGAGAGTTTTGAAATCCATTTTCCTTCTCTCTTTCTCTTTTGTGCTCATATTTCTGAAATACATTTTTTTTGTGTGTTGTTGTTGTTTGTCTTTTACTCTTTTTATTTTATTTTATTTTATTTTATGACCTATTCCTCTCACCTGATGCAGTTCTAGACTGTGGAAAATTTGCCTAATAAAATGGACATCCCAATTTGCTGTCACACCCTAGCTGTTTTAACCTTAATCCCAGTACCCTGTTGCTTAAGCAAATCTACCCGTTGATCCACCAATTGTAGGGTGAAACTTGTCGTCCCTATGGCGCAATCCTGTACTTACTTTGCTTGATGCAGTTCCTACTATCACTTTGTTTCTTGCACCATATATTCCCCAACATGTTCCTCTTCATTTCACCAGCCGGCTTTTCTTGGAACGATCCTGTCAGGAACTCCTCTCTTTCCTGATCTCTGTGGAACCTCCATTTGACAGCACCCATGCTGCCATGGTATTGGCAATACCAAGTATTGGGCATAGGCCTAGGGGATTGACATGAAACACAGACATGGGCCATTCTGTAAGGAGAATGCCAAAACTTTACTAAGGGACCAGCAATATATAGTAGAGACCAGGAAGAACAATAGGAAAAAACAATTATAGCCATAGGTTAGGTACCAGGGAGGGTCCCTACCACACTAGGCGGGAAAACAGGAATCAAATTAAGCCACAGGATGTTCTGCAGGATATTCTGCAACATGTTTCCTGTACAAACAGCTCACCTGGGGGTGTTGAGCTAAGCTCACTGGTGCCCAACAGAAAGTACCTTGATTAAAAGACGCTATTGCAAGCCTCACAGAAGAGCATTACATTCAGTTTTAAAATTCTTTAATTTTTAATACATGGATACAATATTTGCATTATTTCTACCCTCTGCCCTCTAACTCCTTCCATGTTCCCCACACTCCCTCTCAGGTTCATGACCTTATCCTCTATAATTGTTACTCCCCCATGTGAGTAAATGTGGGTGTTTCTGTACTTGGTTTATTGAAAATGTGAATTGGATGAACTAGATTAAAAAAATTTGATGATCTGGAGGCTGGAGAGATGACTCAGTGGATAAAGGCACTGGCTCCTTTTCCAGATGACCCAGGTTCAATTCCTAGCACCCACATGGTGGCTCATAACCTGCTGGGGCCCAGCCTCAACATGAGATCGGGGTTCTCAACTGGAAGCAGCGATATCTGGAAGGTGAATAACAAACACACAGGCAACATTTTTGGGTACAAGCTGAGGCTTGAAGATGCACTTTCTCTCTCCCTCACTTATTCGCTTGCTCTGCAGCTTGAGGCTGTGTGCGCTCTCCATATTCCCATACTCCTCACACCTCTAACTGGCCCCAGTCTTTTACTGTTACTCAAAAGGCAGGTAGAAAGAGAGACGTGTTGTGTGATCATTACCAAATGTGCTAAGTTCAAAAGAATGATGACATCTCACAAAGAATTAAGAAGTAAGAATTATGATCCCCAAAGTTTCAAGCTTTCTCTATTCCCAGGCCCATGGCCAAAATAATAATTGCAAAGTTATCATTATTTAAATTTTAATTTTCAGGGCTCAAAGCTCTGAGATCAGCTACATGTGGTTTTTCCATGAAACTCTAATAAAAAATGACATGGCAAAAGTGTCAGGTAGTGGTTAGAAAGAAACAGGTTAGCTTTTAACTCAGCAGTTCTGCTTCTGCTTCTGCTTCTGCACATCGCACACAATGGCTCAATAGGTTTTTTCTTTCTGAACTAAAGTATCCTGTGTTTGTGTTCCCTTATTCTACTCTTCCTTTATCCCATGATTGTATCTCTTATACTAATAATTTTCGTAGTTCTAGTAAATTCCTTCACTTTCTGGTAGTGGACCCTGTATGACTCCAGCAGTATGTGGCTGTTTCATTTTCTAATAATTTCTTCAAACTTTGCAGGTCAAACATTAATCTGAAACTACCATTGTGCAGTTATTACATTGTTCCAAAAAATAAGAGCACACAGCATGCACGTGGGCCATTAGGACTGTACTGTCCTGTGCCCTAAGCCTCAATATTTGATTGTTCAAGATAGGAACATCTAGTTTCACAGAATTCACCAGAGCAGAAAGAGAAATAGGAAAGTCCGATTTAATAGAATAATTAGGCACACCACGGCCAACTGAAAAGCAGTCTCTTCTGGTGTGTTTGAAGATAGCAACAGTATATTCATATATATATATATATATATATATATATATAAAACATAAAGAAATAATAAATAAATAAATCTTGGGAAAAATCTGTTATTTTTAAAAAGGTCTTTCACTTGCTTCATTAGAATAACTCAAGAATAATCAACTTTACATTATTATTATTTTCTTTCTCCCTTTTAATATAATATTTTTATTGACTGGGAATTCCACATCATGCACCCCAAATCACACTAATTTACTAATTTCTTTCATGTCTAGTTCAAGCTTATGACCCCTACTCCCCAGAGAAAAACAAAGTTGACTTTGTATTATCTATATACTCAGTGGACCATGGTCAAACTCTCAGTGGACTGACCCTTAAATAGAAATGAATCTTTCCTCTTGTGCACCCCTGCCAAAAGCCATCAATTGTAGGGAGCTAACCTCAGCATCTTCATCACACTTTTTAAAAAAGTACTTTTATATGTTTTTATAGTCCAGCTGTTGCCCCCTCCCAGTCCCTCCTCCTCCAGTTCCTCATCCCATTCCTCCTCCCACCCTGTCTCCAAGAGGATGCCCTCCTCCCCCTGCCAGGTTTCCCCACTCCCTGGGGCCTCAAGTCTCTTGAAGGTTAGGTGAGTCTTTGAGTCTTTCTCCATTGAAGCCAGACTAGGCAGTGTTAGACCCGTAGGGCCTAGTGTCCGGGCGCTCTTGCTCACCAAGACACAGAGACTGAGATTACTGCAACCAGCATGAGTTTTATTGATACAATGCGTTGTGGTCACCTCTGCCCCACTTGCAGGGTGACCAGGAAGTGACGGGACCCTACATACACATACACAAAAAAATCTTTGACTCCACGCAGGAACAGGAAGCTGTAAAGAGAGTATGTAGTACAATCACAGAGGGTATGTGGGCATCTTATCTCTTCAGCATTTATGGATGGTATTAACTCTTAGACATTTATGGTTGGTATTCTAACATCTTAACTTTTTTTGTGTAGGGTCCCGTCTGGGGGAAGGCACAGGAAGCCCCAGGGAGTGTGTGTGTGTGTGGGGGGGGGGAGGTGTTGGGAGCTCAGGGGAAAGTTCCCTTTTAGCATGAGCATATGTTAGGACCCGACAGATGGTGAACTAAGCTTGGGCATGGAGAAGCCAGAGGAAACTCAGGTGGAGGTCCGTAATGGTCACTGGTGCCACAGCCATTACTTCTCAGCAGTCCTCTGCTGTATATGTGTTGGGGCCCTCAGACCAGCTCATCTATGCTGTCTGGTTGGTGGCTCAGCGTCTGAGAGATCTCAGGGGTCCAGGTTAATTGAGACTGTTGGTTCCTATGGGGTTGCCCTCCTCCTCAGCTTCTTCCAGCCTTTCTCTCATTCAACCACAGGGGTCCCCAACTTCAGTCCAATAGTTGGGTGTAAGTATCTGCATCTATCTCAGTCAGCTGTTTGTTGGGTCTCTCAGAGGACAGTCATGCTAGGCTCCTGTCTGTAAGCACATCATAGCATTTTAGACTTCTCTTCAGTGGTTTCCTGTTTCAGCTGGTTTTTTTTTTTTTTTTTTTTTTTTTTTTTTTTGTGGGGTTGGGTTGTGGGTAGGGTATTGGTTGTTACAGAAGCCTTCGGTGTTCCTCTTTCTCAACTATTGCAATTATCGATATCATTGCAAAAGTAACTTCCTTGCTGTTTACAGTCAGTGGGAGTGTAGCTCCTGAGCTTCTACACGGTTTCTAGTGACAACACATACCATGAACACAGCCCCAGGCTATAGCTGGCTCAAGTCAAGAGACTTGAGGCCCCAGGGAATGGGCAGGCCTGGCAGGGGGGGGGGTGAGGAGATGGGGGAGAGTGGGGGGCTGGGGGCTGGGAGGGGGGGAATGGGATGAGAAACTGGTGAGGAGGGACGGGAGTGGGGCAACAGCTGGACTGTAAAAGACAAGGCGGTTGGAAGCAGCCCAACTGTGGACATTACTATGACCTCAAGGGGCAGCACAGGCTATTCATAAGGATAAGGCCTCACAACAACTTGACCCATTGACATGGACAGGACTTCAGGGGGCAGCTCAGACCAGGATTTTGTCAAAGGCTTTTTTTTTTTTTCAGAATCTGTTGAGATGATCATGTGATTTTTTTTTTCCCCTTTCAGTTTGTCTATGTGTTGACAGCTTTTTATATGTGGAACCACCTCCACATCTCTGGGATGAAGACTACTTGATCATGATGTATGTTTTTGATGTGTTCTTGGCTTTGATTTGTAAATATTTCATCGAATGCTTTTGCATCAAAGTTCACGGAGGAAATTGGTCTGTAATATTCTTTATTTGTTGAGTTTTTGTGTAGTTTGGTGACTGTGGCCACATAAAATGAATTTGGTAATATTTTTTCTATTTCTAATGTATGGAATAATTTGAGGAGTATTGTGTTAGCTCCTTTTTGAAACTGATAGAATTCTGCACTAAAACCATTTGTCCCTGTTTCCTTCCTTCCTTCCTTCCTTCCTTCCTTCCTTCCTTCCTTCCTTCCTTCCTTCCTTCCTTCCTTCCTTCCTCCCTCCCTCCCTCCCTCCCTCCCTCCCTCTCTCTCTCTCTCTCTCTCTCTCTCTCTCTCTCTCTCTCTCTCTTTCTTTCTTTCTTTCTTTCTTTCTTTCTTTCTTTCTTTCTTTCTTTCTTTCTTTCTTTCTTTCTTTCTTTCTTTCGGTGGGTGGGTTGGGAGAATTTTCATGTCTGCTTCTTAACTCCTTAAGGGTTATAAGTCTATTTAAATTGCTTGATTTTGATTTAACTCTGGCAAGTTGTATCTGTTAAGGAAACTGAACATTTCTTTTAGATTTCCCAATTTTGTGTCAGGTTTTTGAAGTATGACCTAATGATTCTTTGGAGTCTTTTGATGTCTGTAGTTATGTTCCCTTCTTCACTTTTGAGTTTGTTATTTTGGATATTCTCTCTCTGCCATTTAGTTAGTTTGGATAAAGATTTTTCTATTTTGTTGATTTTTCTCAAAGAACTAGCTTTTTGTCTCATTGATTCTTTATATTGTTCTCTTTGTCTCTAGTCTATTGATTTCAGCCCCAAGTTTGATTATTTCCTGCCATCTACTCTTCTTGGATGTGTTTACTTCTTTTTGTTCTAGGGATTTCAGGGGTGATGCTAAGTTGCTAGTATAAGGTCTTTCTAATTTCTTTATGAAGGCATTTAGTGCTATGAAACTTTTCTCTTAACTGTGCTATCATGGTGTCCCATAAGTTTGGATATGCTGTATCTTCATTTTCTTAAGGTTAGGTAAATTTTCTTCTATGATTTTGTTAAAAATATTTTTTGAACTGGGCGGTGGTGGCCCACACCTGTAATCCCAGCACTTGGGAGGCAGAGTCAGGCGGATTTCTGAGTCCGAGGCCAGCCTGGTCTACAGAGTGAGTTTCAGGACAGCCAGGGCTATACAGAGAAACCCTGTTTCGGAAAAACCAAATCCAACAACAACAACAAAAACCAAAAACCAAAAAAAATTTTTTTTGAGTCCTTAAGCTGGGAATCTTTCTTCTCTTTCTCTTTTTCCTTCTTCTCTTCCTCCTTTTCTTCCTCCTCCTTCTCCTTCTTTTCCTTCTCCCATTCTTCTTCTTCTTCTTCTTTTTTTTAAAGATTTATTTATTGTTATATGTACACTGTCGCTGTCTTCAGACACACCAGAAGAGGGCATCAGATTCCATTACAGATGGTTGTGAGCCACCATGTGGTTGCTGGGAATTGAGCTCAGGACCCCTGGAAGAGCAGTCAGTGCTCTTAACCACTGAGCCATCCCTCCAGCCCCTCTCACATTATTCTTAGGTTTTTTTTTTTCCTGACCTGAATGGATAGGTATTTCCTGGATGTTTTGTGTCAGGAATATTTTAGATTTAACATTTTCTTTGGTGATGTATCAATTTCTTCTATGGTATCGTTCATGCTTGAGATTCTCTCTTCCATCTCTTGTATTCTGTTATGCTGCATCTGTAGTTCCTATTTGCTTATCTAGATTTTCCATCTCCAAGATTTTCTCACTTGGTGCTTTCTGTACTGCTTTTATTTCTATTTTTCAGATTTTGAACAGTTTTATTTATTTCCTTCACCTGCTTGTTTATTTTTCTTGGGTCTTTTGGCTTTATTTTAAGGGTTTTATAACATTCCTCCTATTGTTTGTTAATGCTTTCCTGGATTTCTTTAAGAGATTTATTCATTTCCTCTTTAAAGACTTCTATCATCTCCATAAAATTGGTTTTACATTTATTCTCTTGTCTTCACCTGTGTTGGAATACCCAGGGCCTGCTGTGGTAGGATACCTGGTCTCTGGTGGTCCCATGTATTGCCTTGGCTGTTGTTGACTGTGTTCTTATGCTGTTCTCTAGGTATCTGGGTTGGGGTAATTATAGGTTTAGGTGCCAATTTCTGAGTTTATCTTTGTTAGATGGATGTTTTTCTCTTGGTTTCTGTTTCCTTTATGGTCTTCTTGCCTGAGACACCTGTGCTTCTGGTGACTGGCAAGTTTGCAGGCCCAGCAGGGTGTCTCCTACTGGGGTTTTGATGACCTGCATGATCTCTTGGATTTTGGGTGCCTGCACTGCATTGGGGTTCTGGGATTTTGAGAAGTAGTGTGGACTATGGCTTTCCAGGTATTGGTATGGTCTCTTATAGAGCAGAGGTTTTCTGGGGTTCTGGATACCAGTGTGGCCTCTGGGGTGCCAGGTACTCACATGGGTTATAGGGTTATGTGTACTGGCATGTTCTCCCATAGAGCACTGGACTTCTTCTGGAGTTATGGACTGGGGTATGAAGATGTGGGGAGGGAATATTATTAGGAAAACTGGGTGGGCTCCAAGCAATGTTTTTGGGCTATGGGGGAGTGTCCTACCTGGAATTCCAAGTACCAGCATGGTCTCCAGTAGAGCAGTAGGCTTCTGCTGGAGTTGTAAGCCAGAGGGTCTGGAGACAGGAAGGAATGCTGTGGGGGAAAACAGCTCCACTAGAAATTTTGACAACTGATCTCTCAATATTGCTGCTTCATCCCTCCTTGTTGAAAACCGAACCCCCAACTTACATATTGCTTTCTTATACATGACATCTGAAATCATGTCAACAGACTTTACATAGTTTATCTTATAGGGTGAGTATTTATATACCCTTAAAAGTCATGTATTAAAACTCAGCTTACTAAAATCAGTGGTGCCACTGAACAAAGATACCAGCGATTTTGGGGGTTGACCCTCTCTAGGGTGCCCCAGATTCTATGCTTCTTCACTATCGCCAGAAACCCCACCACCCTTTCACAGCACAATCAAATACTGCCACCTCAGCTCGTCCCGTGCTCTGCCTTTATCATTCCCTGTTGCATTACTGACAGAATCATTCATATCCACCTTTGTGTTTCTTCTGTTTTCTTCCTCTGCATTCTGTCCTGGATTAGCAAAAACAAAGTTTTTTCCCTCCTCCTTCTTCTCCTTCTCCTCCTCCTTGTGAGGCTAGCAGTTTGCTTATCTGTGAAGTCAAGAACTATGTCATGTTCATTTCTGCCAAAAACAGAGCCTTGGGCATTTCTGATGCTCAATACGTATTTATTAAATGACTAAATGACTGACAGAGGGAAGTCTGGATGACAAAATAGCTATTTCTTCATCCTAAAAACTCCTGAAGGCTGGGATTATATGAATATGTGTGCACCAAGGCTGGTGTAGGGATACCTAACATCATACAGATACATGTGTCCTTACGGCATCTTTGTTTAAATCCACTTCAATCTCCCATCTTGTTTTAATAGAGATTTTCCAGGGTGAGTTGAAGCAAGAGTCCACAATTTAAGCCATACAAAAGACATTTGCCCAAGTTTGTCAGGAAAGGAAGAACCTGGTTTATAGGAGTCTAGGTAGGAGAGGATGTGACTTGGTCTCAGTGAAGGATTCTTCTAGGATCTTCAGCTTCACTTATCTGGAGTCTTGAACTACTTCAGAATAACTCGGTATTGGGTTCGGTGGTTCTGGGATGACTACTGGGTTTGTTGCATAGACATTTGGAATGACCACACCTGGCTGAAAAACAAAAGCACACAGAGGGTACACACTCCACTAAGGATAGAGTAGTCTTCTAGAGGTTGGATGCTGGGAGCCTACCCTCTAGCATGGTACTGCTGAGGTGATGGAACCTGTAGGAGATTAGGTCTAGTAGAGGGCAGTCAGGCTGTGGGTACCACTTTCATGAATGGATTTATGCTTGACTCAGAGAGAGGGCTAGTTTTCACAGGAGGATGTTGTAACCAAGCAAGGCCACCTCCCATGCTTGAGCCTTTCTCAACCAGAGCACTCTTCTTTTCCTTCTCTTTTATGCTATAACACAGGCAGAGAAAGCCACCGCTCAGATGTACCCCAGGGTAATAATGTATAGATACTCCAGTCACTGGAGCTGAGAGGCAAGTAAACCTTTTTATTTTATAAGTTGCCCAGCATAATGATAACAACAGAAAGTAGACTAAAGTATCCCAGAAATAAAGGCCCATTAAAAACAAACACTGAGACCCATAGATATTTCCCTACTTCCTCCTCTTTAGCTGGAATGAAATTCACAGAGACCCTGTCAGTTTCCCATCAACTTGGGGTGTATGTCTACCCACAAAGAGCCCCAGGACTCACATTGTTGTAGTGACAGCAGGCCACCTGGCAGCCAAAGTGGGAGGACACACTTGCAATGCTGAGCTCCAAGAGGCAGAAGATGAGCAGCACACTAGAAATGGCTAGGCTTGTACTCTGGAATCAGAAGAAAACTAGATGGCAACAGTGTTGGGCTAGTAGTTTGATGAGACTCTGCATTGGACCATCTGTGTGGCCTTGGCAAAGTCTCCCTCCCTGAACCTTATGGGGCAAATGTCTCCCAGGTTTTTGTGAGGCTAAAATATGGGTGGAAAATAGTTATTTTATGATCCATTGCAATACACTTTATGGGAAGGAGGTTCAAAGGTTAAGGAAATGGCTGCTTCAGCGGTAATTATTTAGTAAAATGGGTTGTGTAGAGAATACTTGTGACCTTGCCCATCAAAGGGATTGGGCTGGCTGCTATGATGAAGAGAGCTTTGAGGAGGTCAGGGCTGGGGGGCAGGTGAAGGAGGGGAGGAGAACTCGCTCTGTTGGGTGAGGCTGTGGCTCATGGGCAGGTTGAGAGAACACGCCCAAAGTTGCCTATTTATCTCAGTATAACTGTAGCTGATGAGTACCAGATTAGTGCTGAGTGACCTGTGTTATTAGTGTAAAACCCACCTGGATGTCAAAGAATTGACTGCTCAAAATGAAAATTTCCCTGACCTTTACTACACCTGAACTAACTGTGGCTCTGCCCCTCATCTCTCTCACATCTTCTGAGTCCCACATTGACAAGAATCCTTCTTCCTTTGCTAGCAATGTGCAATCCTTACCCTGCCTTTTGTCACCTATAAGACCTGCCGTCTATTCTGGTAGATGAGCCCGAACTATCCCCAAAGTGTCTACCATGCTGTCTCTCTGTCTGTGCAGTAATCACTCTTCCTAGATTCCCTCATCCCCTGAGACCTGGAGCTGACTCCACAGTGGCTGGAGTGAACAATGAATCCATGCAGAGCCTGTCTCTATAGAACTGGATGTCTCTCCCTTCCTTATGCTAATTAAAAAATTAAAATAAAAAATAGTTGTATTTTTTCAGCGTGGCAAGAGGAGAACTTGAAATCCTGTATGCACCCCATCTTTGATTTCTATTACATGGTGCTGGTTGTAGTACAGGTGAGCAGGTGACAGCGGTCGCAGCTGCTCCTGCTGTTGTCTAGCCCTGCTCATTCAGTTTCTGTTTTCCATGGACGCTAAAGACCTGCTGTGTGTGACAGGAATTGTATATTTAGAGAAGCCTAAAAGCCCACCTGGCTGTACAGAGGAAGTTTGTTAGGGTCTGTCAATCTTAGCCTCTCCCTGTGAGGTGCTGTTGCAGAACCCAATATTGTGTACATCCTGACATCTGCAAGAAAATGGATGCAACTGCAAACTATTATCTTAACAGAAATGAATATTATCTAAATCAAGAAGATGAATGTTGCATATTTTCTCTCATATGTGGAACCTAGGTTTAGTGTGTGTGTGTGTGTTTTGTAGGTCACATGCTAGAAGGGAAATCTTGAGAAAGGAGGAAAATGTCATAAAGGAGGTGGGGAATGGAGAGATGTTTCTGTGGTTGATATCACTGGCTACTTTTGCTGAAGGCCTGGGTTCAGTTCCCAGTACCCACATGGGGGCTTTGTAACTATGCGTAACTCCACTACTAGGGCATCCAAGGGTCTCTTCTGGCTCCTTGGGAGCCAGGCATACATGTGGTATACACAGATGTACATGTACACTAAACACTGGTATACACAGAATAAAATAAATAAATCATTAAAAATAAAAAAATGAAAGCAAGCAGAATCTGGGACTAATTTGGGCGGAAGTCAGGGAAGCCACTAGAGGTGAAGGGGGTGGGAGGTGGAAAGGGAGCAACTGAGGACAGAGGATGACAGGCATGTGTCATGACGAAACTTTGTATAGTAACCTATGAACATACACAAGAGAGTTTCCAAAGGAGGGAAAGAGTGGCTCTAGAACCCTGGTCTACATAGCTGGCAGGAAAGCTGAGATGGTGGATAGCTGCTAATAAATTGGCAGCTGGTATTTCTGAGTCATCATGTTTGATTTTTCCAGTGCTACAAGGTACTTAACTATCTTCCAAAGGTAGTAAAAGCTAAGGAAAGGATACAGCTGAGGACTTTAAACCCTATCCTGACCCCAAGAGCACTTCGTTTTCTTCTAGTGTTCAGTGAGAAGGCTTGGTTGTCAGGCCCTTTCTGGCATGGTCTGAACATAGCTAAATAAAGGCTATGTTTAACCTTTGTTTAAGGACACTCACCACGCCCAAATTCCCCTGGTAAGGGTAGTCGTTAGGGTATACATATCCTGCTGAGACACAGATCTCTGTGATGAAGAGCATGATGCCCACTGCAGAACAGACGGCGCTGAAGATGTTCAAGCCCACACTGCCATTCAGCTGGAGAAGACATACAGGGTCAGGTTGGGAGGGGAAGACGAGCAGAGCTGGGACCTGCAGGTTCAACAACATCCTCTCCCCAGGTGTACTGTGCTAAAATAGACTACACATGTCTTTCCCATTGTAACCCTGTATGAAGGTCATAGTTCAGAAGTATGAAACCCTTTATGTTTTATGTACAGAGAGGTATGTCAAGATATGTTAAGCTTCCCTTTCTGGGTATTTTCCAACAGGGCTCATCTAATTCTAGGAACCTTGATCACTAGGAGACAGTTACTCTGGGCAATCTGTTCATCAATAAAGCAGAGTCCATTTCTAGGGAAGCACAAAAACCTCTGTTCTTGTCGGGTCTTCAGAGTTCAGATTCTGGGTGTGCTGGGGTCTTTACTGGCCCCTGCAGAAATGGCTGGAGACCTGATTGCCTTACAAGCTATGGATATACTCAGTTTCTTGTCTGTGTAGTATGTCTTGGGCTTCTCAGAGCTTTGTTTCTGCTCCTGTGAGGGCCTTCTACACAACCTAGTCAGTCTTCTCTCTCTTTCTTCCCATTCTGACACCTTTAGAGTGGTGTAGCATTGTCCCTTCCCTATAAGAGGGGTGTGTGTGTGTATGTGTGTTGTCGGAGACCAAACCCTAGGAAACCAGAGTCTCAACAACCCTCACCTTGAAAGTTCACTGACCTTGCAGTTTACAGCTGAACCCCACCCCCCCTTCTTCACACAAGACTGATCAACCTGTTCTTTACCCAGCCAAACACCTGGGATGGTCTGGGCAGAACCAGCATTCCAGGAAAGCTACAGATGCTTGAGTCAACTTCTGCCCGATGACCTCTTCTCTTTCTGTGCCTTTAGCTTTCCCCTCAGCCCCTCCCTATTTCCTCTTATGGTGTGTTCAAAACCAGATGTTTTGCGTTTCATTAAAGAAGCCTTGACAAAGAACACCCCATTTGCTTGGCCTCACTTCTCTTTCCTGCCCATTCTCTCTTTCAGGCTTGGGTCCTCCTCGGCTCCCCAAATTACTAGGTGGGACAGTGTGTGTGTGTGTATGTGTCCTGTATGCAAGAGTTAGCATTCACGAAAGTGCCCTAGGTGTAAGTGGTGCAGGAGTAAGTAAGTCTGTCAGTCCTTTTCCATACTGTGTCACTATACATTCCCAGCTGGACAAACAGCGTCAGAATGTGACTTACCAGGCAAGATGAATTGGGCTGAGTTTCTGCTGCCACTGAGAGAGATCCTGAAATGATAAACTTGTACACAAGATTGGGAACTTACCAAAGGTTAGGCATCAGGGTACACTTCCTTAGGAATCTGGTTCTGAGAGTGAATCTATTCTCTCACATATGGAGTGACTTATGGAGACCTTAGGTCTACAATGGCAGAGAATGTGTGTGCTGATTTGCTATGGAACAGGGCAGGGATGGGAGAATCAGGATTTTAGAATTCATCAGAACAGGTTTTAAAGTTTGGTTTGAAACTTCAGTGATCTTTGGTGAGCTACTAACATGTCTAAGTCTTTATTTCCTAATATAAAAATAGGGACCATTTATATCTTTTTAGGTATCATTGTTAAAACATGTGCCTCACATCCACTGCATCTTGTTCATAGTAGTCAATTGACGTTAGCCCATCTCCTGCTGTTTGCCTACAGATGCTCACCATCTGTTGCTTTCCAGGTTTTATCTCAGGATGCATGAGGTATGGGGCTCTGGAGGGAAGAGGGGAAGAGTGCTGACTCCACGGCTGTCTTCAGAAAGGAGCTCAGCATTGGTTCATGCCTGTGGCATGACTGAATGGGTTCTGTTCATCACTGAGATAATGAACGTGAGTCTCTGATGCTGAGTGTTATAAGAGGGGAGAATTTCTTGCCAATACTGGTGATCTGTAGGCAACATGGCTGAGGGATCACTTGCCTTTGTTTGCCCAGTGTGTTAGCAATGGTGGTCTGAGACAGCATCAGCTAAGATGCAGGGTTCTACTTGAGGTGCTTTAAGAGATGGCTTTGTTGGGGAGGGGGTGCAATTTATTCATTTGCTTATCATTCATCGATTTAAAGCACACAGACATAGTATTTTCATTCTACATAATTTATAGAGTTATACAATCTAAGTTGAGACCATTCTCATCATCCTATCCCTAGTACCTGTCTCCTATCCTCCATCCACAAGTAGTATTTTCTTAAACCTTGAGTAATAGTCCACCTAATAATACTGTTATTTCCTTTATAAAGATGGAGAAAATCTGTGTGCATGTCATTTTCTTCAGACATGTAGCCCATAGTAAGATGCCATGCTCTAGCCAATACCTCCTCACCCATGTTCATACAAGAAGCCATAATTAAACTCAGTGGGGAAAAAAAAATCCCATGAAAGTAGGAGATGAACTACTGGGAGGGAAGGGAGTCAGGAGGAGTGGGAAGAGGAATAAAAGAGGGTAATAGGGGTAGATGTGATCACAATATGTGTAAAATTTTAAAAATGAAAAAAGTAAATTTAAAAATATGGGCAGGATGAGGCTTATGGATTTTAAATAATTCACTCAAGATAACCAAGCAAGTAGCAAAGCTCGAGATCAAACCCAGGTAGCTTGACTTCAGACTCAATGTCTTAGCCTTCATCTGTCCTCCCACTTGGGGGCAGATGCATAGTTATCTACAATGTGAACTTATTTCCGCTGCTTCCCTTCTAAGGAAAATGCCCTATTATTTTTTTCTGTCAGTGGAGAAACAAGTCTCAATTCCACAGTTTCTCTTATAGATTTGTGTTAAGGAAGGGAGGGAAGAAGTTGAATTTTCATTTTTTTTTTTTTTGTTAGTCCCCTGGAGGTGACAAAGAAGATGCTGGTTTGTTCTGGAGGAGGGCGTTAGTAATTGATAGGAAATGGAAAGACAGAAATGGAGTTAAAGAAAGCAACAATGAACAACAGCAAACAAAAACAACAAAACACTGGAAGACAAAGGGAAGAAGGGGGAGAGATGAAGGCCCCCAGGGCAATTCCTAGTTCTAGCAAACACTCAGGGGACTCTAATGTGACACAGTAAACTATGTGTAGCAGTGACATGAGATGTTTCAGCACAGGCCTAATCTGTAGAGACTTGGGGGATGGAAGTGGAATGGGCTCCAAGTCTGGGTCAGTGCAGAGTCTAAGGAAGATGCAGCCTGGGAGGAGGCCAGAACAAGTTCTTTGAAGTATGCATACTTATGGTTCTGTAGGCTGGAGAGGCTGTGCAATTACAGAGTGCCAGATCATTTTACTATTATTATATGGGAAAGCCCAGTATTGTTTGACTTCTTAGGTCATCCTGGAGTTTGGATACTTATGGGAAACCTTGTGTTTGAGTCACAGGGAGGTGAGGAAAAACAAAAAAGAAAGGGAGTTGGAGAGGGGCAGAGCAGAGTGTGTATGTGTGTGTGTGTGTGTGTGTGTGTGTGTGTGTGTGTGGTGGGGAGATACCAGGAAAAGGATGAGAGAGTCCAAAGGCAATAAACTCCCCTGGAGGGAGAGAACTGTAGGATTTCTGTCGAGTCATAGATCACCTTGAGAATCTAATGAAAGCCATGGACCTTTTCAGAAAAATAAAACAAAGCTACCATGCTAGATATTCCACCAAAATGGCCTCTGAGCCCATCTGTGGATAGTGAGTTAAACGTTTTCACCTTTGGACCACAGACTATTGACTACTGAGGAAAAAATGTTTTTGGAGCTCAGTCTTCTGTGTTTCTGTTGTACAATGCCTGAAAGCCTAGCCCCTCAGAACTTTCTTCTCTTTCTCTCTTTCTTTCTCTTTCCTTCCTTCCTTCCCTCCTTCCCTCCCTGTGGAGAGCTGTATTGGGGTGCTATGCCACCTGGCACGACTTGACATTGATCAATGTGAAGTTCCTCTCCCAGCCTTTGAGCAGGAGCTCCAGTGCTTGCTCTAATCCTCTCCACCTAGGGTGGAGTGCTCAGACCAAGGTGAAGTCCTTTGTTCTCCAAGGATAGCTGCTTCCTGAGAGACACTAGCCACCACCTGAGGCCAGCCTTCCACAGAGCAAGCAGAACCAATTCTACAGACCTGTTTCCAGCTTTTGGGGGAGGGGTCTTGCTCTGCCTCTAAAGGTATTTGGAGACTTTCATTAAACTTTGAGCCTTGAACAGGAAATTCATCTTGGCTCCATGTTTCTCTTGTCATCCCGTTCTCATCTCCAGCTTTCCTTCCAGGTGACCTGGTAAACCGTTCAAATGTAGCTGTGGATGGCTACAACTCCCTTCTTTTTTTCCCCTCCCTCCCTCCCTCCCTCCCTCCCTCCCTCCCTCCCTCCCTCCCTCCTTTCCTCCCTCCTTCCTTCCTTCCTTCCTTCCTTCCTTCCTTCCTTCCTTCCTTCCTTCCTTCCTTCCTTCCTTCCTTCCTTCCTTCTTTCCTTCCTGTGTTTTGGGTTAGGATTTCTTTTTGTTGCCATGGTTGTTTTGGAACTGGCTCTGGAAACCAGGCTGTCCTCAAACTCACAAAGATCTGCCTGTTTCTGCCTCTGGTGGGCTGGGATGAAACTCAAGCTACCACTGCCTGGCTGGCACAGTTTTCTTTGTGAGTGAAATGTTTCTGGGTTGATGTTCTAGAAGAAATACCTTGGTCTTTGGCGCTTCAGCCTTGTAGGGCTATAGCTTGATCTGTGGTCACCAGTTTCACATTTTCAAAGACTTAACCCCAGAACCTCAGAATGTGACTGTAGACAGGGTTTTATTTTGCAGTCCTGGCTTGCCTGGAGATCACTATATAGAACAGACTGGTCTTGAACTCATAGAGGTCCTCCTGCTTCTGCCTCCAGAGTGCTGAAATTAAAGGTGTGTTCTATTATGCCCAATCTTTGCAGCATTCTTATGAGTGGAGGTTAGCAATAAACATGGCTTGACTACAAATTATCATGTTAAATGAAGTAACCCAAAATCTAAAAGATGAACACCACATGATTTCTCTCATAAGCAGATTATGGTGTGTGTGTGTGTTGTGAGTCATGAAAAGAGATCATAAGGTTGATGACACTATCATGTCATGATAGTGGGGTCAACCTGACATTACCTAGGCCATGTGGGAAGACAGATTCAGTGAGGAATTATCTACATTTGTTGGCCTGTGGACATGTCTGGGGAGGATTGTCTTAACTAAGTTAATTGATATGGGGAGCAAAAAGTCACTGTGGGCAGCACCATTCCCTATGCAGGGGTTCCTGACTGTGTAAGAGTTGAGAAATGGAGTTGAGCACAAGCAAGTAGGTAAAGTGAGCACACATGCATTCATTTCTCTCTGCTCTCAACTATGGCTGTGATGTGACTAGCCATTTCAAGTTCCAACCACCTTGACTTCTCAGCAATAAAGAGCTGTATCCTGGAATTGTAAACTAAAACAAATTCCCTCTCCCCCTTTGTTGTTTTGTCAGAGTAGTTTATTCTAGCAATAGAGATAAAACTAAAACAGTGAGGGAAGGAAGGGGTCAAATGGAAGGGATGCCAGGGAACAAGGGAGGGGAGTGCCAGAGAGAAGGCAAAGAAGAACAAAAAAGGCTGAAAGTGCGGTAATAAACTCATTACTTTGTATGCTAATTTAAAACAACAGCAGCAACAACAAGAACAAGAGCAACAAGGAGGCTGAAACATAAGGTAGGCACAAATACAAAGGGAAGACACCAAGGGAGGATGGCTATCTGAGAGGTAAGAGAGACCTCAGTGGTGACTACCAGCTTCTCTGCTGGTCTTGGGCTTGTGGCCTTCAGAACTGGGAGATAGCATATGTCCACAGTTGGGAGCTGTCCATTCTATGGCACTTTGTAATAGTCCATCCCAACCCCTTCTCCAACTAAGCCATTTGGGCAAGCACCTCCAGATTCCCAAACAGCTTGGCAAGGCTGCCCTGGGTATCAGACTGCTACTCACCCAGATGCCTCCCCAGAAGGGGAAACCTCCATAGAGGGAGATGGGTACATAGTTGCTGTAGAGGTTGGTGATCATGATGGAGCCCAGGCTGATGTGCACCAGGCCAATCAGGATCTGGATGGCCTGTCAGGAGAGTCACAAGCTGAAACCTTTGCCTCTGAGCCCTGATTTTGCCTTTTCTTTGTACTTCCTTTTTTTCTAATACCCATTTGGTTTCTCTGTCTAAAAGATAATGTGAGAAACATAATAATAAAATTAAAACTATAGTCAACCTTCTTCCCCCACAGAAAGCAAGCATTTATATTTTGGCATTACCTTCGATTATTATTCTTCAAACATGTATCTTGGTAACATAGAAATGGTGTCTCTGCACTTTAGCATGTTCTTGGGTCGTTAAATTGTGTGTGTGTGTGTGTGTGTGTGTGTGTGTGTGTGTGTGTGAGAGAGAGAGAGAGAGAGAGAGAGAGAGAGAGAGAGAGATCTCAGATGTCTTTATCAGTTACTCTCCATCTTATTTTTTTCTGAGACTGTCACTCTCACCAGACCTGGAGCTCACCAGTTGACTAACATGGATGGCCAACAATCTCCAAGGATCCTCTTACCTCTCCCTCCCCAGGTATTATACGCTTGTGCTGTTGTACTTGGCTTCAACATGGTTACCTGTGATCTGAATTTAGGTTCTTACATTAACACAGCACATACTTAACCAGTTCCCTACTCCCTAGCTGCCTTTTAAAATTGCTAAGGGTTTCCTATAGTCTCTGGGGAAAGTTATAAGGCCTATTAGACAAGTAAGGTGATCTCTAGTTTTTTATATGTACACGGCCTTGTGTTCAGGATCCTTGTATGTAATTTTTTTGCCTGCATCTTTTCTTTGTCTCATAGATTCAAATTTATCTTTCTTTATTCTTTACCAAATTCATGTATTAATGTTATAATCTCTTCGAATATGGTCTTATATAAATATAGGTATTTTGCTGATGTCGTGAGTCAAGATGACTCATATTGTGTTAGGATAGGGTGATCTGCAATCCAATATTACTTTAAAACATCATGAAAAACCAGGATTTTGTATTCAAGGCCTAACTCAAAACCAATGTAAAGCATAGCAGTCATCTGAGAACTGGAGTGGTGCTGCAGCAAGCCAAGACACTACTAGAAACTGGGAGAAAGATCTGGAAGAGATCATTCCTTCATGCCTTCAGAGGGGAACTATGACCCTTGCAGACTTTGATCATAGTTATCTAATATCCATAACTGAGATACAATGTATTTCTGTTGCTTTTGGCCATCAGTTCATGGATCTTTATTATAGCAGCCATATGAAGCTAATACAGATACAGCTGTGTGTGTGTGTGTGTGTATGTGTGTGTGTGTGTGTTTCCTGCAGACATGGTATAGAAAGCATATATTGTTTCCTTAAGTTCATACTAATACCTTGGAATAAGACCCAATCATTGCACAACCATTTCCACAACATTCTGTTTGTTTTAAGTACAACACAGTGGCTTGACCACTGTTAAAATGATGTATAGTGTGCTTGTTATTTTTAACTGTCACCTTGACACAACCTATAATCACATGGGAAGACAGTATTAACGAGGAACTGGCTGGATTAGGTTAGACTGTGGGAATGTCTAAGGGATTGTCTCCATCGCTGATTCATGTATGAAGACTCAGTCCATTGTGGGCACCACTATTCCTTAGACAGCAATCCTGAACTATATAGGATAGAAGAAAGCCAGATGAGAGCAAGAAGAGGGCATATAAGTGTTTGTTTCCTTCTGCTCTTCACTGTGAGTATGATGTAAGGTGCTTCAAATTCCTGTTTTGACATCCTTGCTAACCTGGAACTGTAAGCCAAACCAACATCTGCTTTCCACCTGTTGCTTTTCCCTCAGGGTGTTTTATCAGAGCAACAGAAACAAAATGAGGATAGATAGTTCAGTTGCTTCTATGCTTCAGTCTCTACAAGCCATGCTGCAACAAATAAATTTATAGATACCATATTTCTTATGCCTATTGGTATATTTGGAGGATAATGTCTCAGAAATAAACCATTTGGTATATATATACACATATATATATATACACACACACATATATATACACACACACATTTGTGTGTGTGTGTGTTTGTGTGCATGTGTGCAAGTTGACTCTTTTTAGATTTCCCCAAGAAGATTAGAACCTGAGTTGGGACTGGAACATGGGCAGTCTGGGTCAGAATCACTGCTTCACATTCATGGGCTATGCAATGAAGTAAGTTTCTTTGTGCTATTTGGGCGGGCTTTTCAGGCATTGCTGATTGTCTCTCCTGCTTGCCTTCTTTCTGCTTTAATTCAGCAACCCTGGGCTTTGTTACACCTTTGGGAAACTTTGTCCTTGTTGGACTTTCTTTCTTCCTAAGCTTTAGGAAGCAAATGTTTAGAGGCAAAAGGTTCTTCATCAAGAACACTGCTTTTTGGCTGTTTGTTTTTTCTTTTTTAAATAAATATTCTTTGTTCCTGAATGCCCAAATCCGAAATTACAAGGCCATATACTGAAGCTTCTTGTGCTGAAGAGATTCCCACAGACATGGGTTTGGGTAAGCCAGCCCTACCTGCTTTATTTGAAGTTTCTTTTCTTTTTTTTTGTATGCATGCATGCATGTATGTATGTATGCATGTATGTATGAATGTATGCATGTATGTATGTATGTGCATGCATATGTATTTATATATGTGTGCATGTTTATGCACAGGTATGGGTGTGTGGTCCTTAGGCACTGTGTAGTGTGTATGTATGTGTGTGTGTGTGTGTGTGTGTGTGTGTACATGTATGATGAGGTCAACATCTACCTTGGTTATCATTCCCCAGGAGCCCTTTATATTTTTTTGAGTCAGGGTCTCTCACTGGAACTCACTAAGTAAGCTAGGCTGGCTAGGCAGAGAGCTGCAGACATCTGCCTGTCTTTGACTTCCTGTTCAGGATTGGGAGTGTACATATCCACAGCTTATGTAAGGTGGGTTCTGTGGACGGCACTCAGCTTGCTGCCACTGCACTAAACACTTTCCTGACTGAACCATCCTGTTCCCTGGCCCCTTATTTGGAATGTCTATTAGTCTGTCTCAAGCCTCTGCTTTCTTCTCTCTATAGCAAGTGGTCTCTGGCTCACACAGCAGACTCCTCTTACTTACCCCGAGGACTTGTCCCTTTTTCAAGACTCTCTGTGCAGGCAGTTCTGTCACAGCTGGTACCAAACCAGGCATATTACCAGAAATCACATGGACTTGAGGCTGATGGCCAGGATAAAGATGCATCTGAGTCACGGTTCCTGGGGCCACAGGATAACTGTTGTGGGGTGCCACCACATATACAGAATTGGCCATGGGGCCTGGTGGTGAAGTAACTGTATTCATGCTGATGAAAAAAATAACAAACAGAATCACTCATTCTGTACTTATAAAGTACATCATTTATATACTTGTGCTTACATTTTAAAAAGACTTCAAGAGGCTTGGAAGATAGCTCAGTCAGTAGACACTTGCTCAATAAACATTAGGATATGAGTTTGGATTTCCCAGCACCTTTTGTAAAAAGCCAAGTGTAGGGTCAATGAGAAGACTCAGCAAGTAAAGTCACTTCTGCCTAGGGACCTGAGTTTGGACCCTGAAACTCACATGGTGGAAAGAGAGAACTGACTCTTAAAATTTGTTCTCTAATTTCTAAGAACATTTAGTGGCACTTGTGTGGCCATACACAATAAGTAAATAAAATATGTCAGCAGTAATTAATAATAATAAAAACAAGTCTATTATTATTGTCTTTATTGCCAAGTGCATCTGTGGGGCAGGAAAATGGGATCTCTGGAGAGTAAGGGAGACACCCAATATAGACCCTTGGTCTTCATATACATGTGCACACACATACTTGAGCACGCATGTATACACACACACATACACACACACACACACACACACACACACACACACACACAGGATATTAAACACTTTAAAATAACCAAGAATGATTTTTACCTGAGCAATTCAACCTAGTGTACTTATTAACCCCATCTTAGAGACAATGTTAAACTTTCATTACAGGGCTTGTTGAGAATGCCAGGCAACCAAAGCTTTACAAATGCCTCTCTTACAATTTTAACTTCCCATGGATGAAAAAAGTCAAGTCCAGAGAGGTTAGGCACTACAGGAAGAGGCTGTGCCTTTTCCTCTTTGCATGTCTCCCACTGTTTGATCCTGTTTTGCGTACATTGAAATTATCTGATCCCAGAGTTCCTCAAGTGGAAAGACTTTTGGGGAACACTGAGTTCAATTCTCCTAGATTTTGGAAAAAGAAACAAAGTGTGAGAGTAGTGTTGACTTCTCCAGGGTCATGTACATATTAGAAAAACGAAGGTCATTGTGCTTTAGGGGAAAGTCTATCGTCAGTGTAGTGTGTATGTGTGTGTGTGTGTTTATTGTCCTGCTCAATTTTCTAGGGCCATTTTATTTATTTGCGTGTGATGTGTGTGTGTGTGTGTGTCATGTCACACACTTGGAGGTCAGAGGATAGCTGGTGGGAGTTGATTTTATCCTTCCATTCTGTGGGTCCCAGCATTAACCCTTACCCAGTGAGTTGATATGCCTTTAGAGAAGAAGTTTCTCTTCTTCCATTCTGCTTTTGGAACAGACACCGTAAATGAGCACAATACACCCTTCAATGGTTCTCATTCAACAAATCTTTCCAGTGTCTTTCATCCACTTACATTCCCCACGTCTCATTTGACACAAACCCCTTATCTCTATTCCTCAGCAATTCATACAAACATTTGACCATGCACACTCACCTTTCTGTGCCCGGTTGCCAAGTAAGTCTCTCTTGCTTCTGTTTCCAACTCTTTGCTGTAGAAAACTTACTTCCCCAGAGATTGACTGCACCCTGTGCAGTTGGGCAATTCATTTAGAATGATCCAAAGTCCTCTCCACTTCCTGGGTGAGGCCTGGGTCAGCAGCTGCTTAGAGCTTCCACACCCACATTTGCTTCCTTTTTCAGTCACTGAACCAATTAAATACAGTTCAATTTGTCAAGGGCTTCAAGGAGCCTGAATGGAGAGATGAGGTTGTGGCGGGTGCCCCAGGAGACAAAAGAATGACCTGGATGTTCAGGGCTGGATGAACTGCGCTGAAATAGAGGACAGGTGGACCCAACCATTAATTACCTGTTCACAGATCCCCAGGAGTGGTATGGCTTTATAAGCTCCTCCTGCCCGTTTGCTTTATTTTTAGAGATTTTTAAGGTTTGTTTTTGGGGTCTCATACTGAGTTGGAAGCTTATGGTTCCCACTAGACTGGCTGGCCAGGGAGCTCTGGGCATCCAACCTCTGAAGTCACAGAAGCATGTTGCCTCAGCTATCTTTTTTTTTTTTTTTCCATGTAGGGGTTGGGGACTGAACACAGCTTTCTTAGCAGGCATTTAGGTCATGGATCCATCTTCCTGGCTCTGGGGATTGTATTTTGACTTATTAAAATATCTTAATCTAAAGCAGAAGGAAGAGGGATGGAGGGAACTAGGTGGGGGAGGGAAAAGGGAAGGACAGGGGAAAAGGGGAACATGATCAGGTATTGGGGGAGGGACGGGGTGAAGGACCAAGAGCTAGCAGAATGAGTGGAAATATGCAACCTTGAGAGGTGTGTGTGTGGGTGCTTTAGAATGTACTAGAGACCTGGGAGGTAAGAGGCTATCAGGACTTTAAGGGGGGACCTTAGATGAAACGCCCTAATGTGGGAAGAGGGAACTTGTAGAATCCACCTCCAGTAGAAAGACAGGGCATCAAGTGAAGGATGGGGTTGCCATTCCACAGTCAAAAACTCTGACCCAGAACTGTTCCTGTCCAAAAGAACTGCAGGGACATAAATGGAGCTGAGACTGAGGGAAAGGAGGTCCAGTGACTGGCTCAAATTGGGACCCATCTCAAGGGGAGGCTTCAAGGTCCGACACTATTATTGATGCTGTAGTGTGCTTACAGACAGGAGCCTAGCATGGCTGTCCTCTGAGAGGCTCAATAAGCAGCTGACTGAGACAGAAGCAGATACTTACACCCAACCAATGGCCTGAAGTTGGGGACCCCTATGGTTGAATTAGGGAAAGGCTGAAAGAAGTTGAGGAGGAGGGTGACCCCTTAGGAAGATCAGCAGTCTCAACAAACCTGGACCTCTGAGATCTCTCAGACACTGAGTCACTAATCAGGCAACATACACTAGCTGGTCTGAGGCCCCTGACACATATACAGCTGAGGACTGCCTGGTCTGGCCTCAGTGAGAGAGGATGCATCTAACCCTTGAGAGACTTGAGGCCCCAGGGAGGCCTGGTGGGGTGTGGGTATGTGTGGGGGAGTGGAGACATCCTGACCCCCATTCCCCTCCCCATCCTCCCTCCCTCCTAATTCCCTCCCTCAACCTGCCTCTTACACTTGATCTTAGCCAAAAGGCCGAGAATCGATTCAACCTGCCTCTTATGACTTTTATTTCCTCTTGTAAGTGAGATTCGAGCATCTTCACTTAGGCTTTCCTTCTTGTTTAGCTTCTTTGAGTCTGTGGAATGTAGCCTGTCCTTTTGGCTAATATTTGCTTATAAGTGAGTACATACCATGCATGTCTTTTTGGGCGTGAGTTACCTCACTGAGGATGATATTTTCTAGTTCCATTCCTTTGCCCGCAAAATTCATGATGTCCTTGTTTTTAATAGCTGAGCATTTTTCCATTGTGTAAATGAGCCACATTTTCTGTACCCATTCTTTGGTTGAGGGTCACCTGAATAGTGCTGAATCTGTAAATTGCTTTTGGTAGGATGGCCTTTTACTTTCTTGATCCTACCAATCCATGAGCATGGGAGATCTGTCGATCTTCTGTTATCTTCAATTTCTTTCTTCAAAAATTTGAAGTTTTTATCATACAAATCTTTCACTTGCTTGGTTAGAGTTACCCCAAGATATTTTGTATTAGTTTTGGCTATTGTTAAGGTTGTTGTTTCCTTGGTTTATTTTTTAATCTGTTAGTCATTTGTATATAGGAGGGCTACTGATTTTTTTTGAGTTTCCAGTCATTTTGCTGAAAGTGTTTATCACTTGAAAGAGTTTTCTGGTAGCATTTTTGGGGTTGCATATGTAAATTATCATATAATCTGCAAATAGCAATAATTGGACTTCTTCCTTTCCAATTTGTATCTCCTTTGTCTCCTTCAGATGTCTCATTAAATCCATGGTTAAATGGAATTTTATTTCATTTTTTCTAGTAATTTTGTGGTTTTATTTCTTCTTTTTAATTGTGGTGTTAGTGAACCAAGGGCCACACACATGTTGGGGGAAGTGCCCTTTTCCTTGAGCTACATCTGTAGGTCCAGTTTTTATTTTTATATCTTGATTTTCTTGTATGAGTTCATTTTTGAACATAGCATAAGAGGTAAGTATAATTTTATACTTTTCCAAAAGTCTACTTGGTTATCCTAGAAATTTTGTCAATTCATTATTACTGCAGTGCACAGAAATACCACCTTAGTTCCAAGCTTCATTTCTGTGTGAGTTTTTCCTTCTATACCACTGGCTTACTTGTCTATGTAGGAATGACTTCTATAATATTTTCATTATTCTGTTTATGTTTTAATGTCTGCAGGATCAAGCTTTTTTGAAATTAAACACATTTTTCTTCTTGATATTCATGTGAATTTTCTTTTTAAAGGGAAGGTTTCCTATAATGTCCCTATCTCCATAAAATAACATAATATCCTTTAAGAAAGATGAATGATGGACATCTCTCTGGCTACTGAGCAATTAGGTACAGCCAGGAGCTCAGGGAACACAGGAGTGGCAGAGCAGCTGGGATAGTATCAGTCCGGGCTTCACCTGCACCCAGGAGCTGGGCAGTAGCACAGCACTCTGTGGCAGGGGAGAGCTGGTCACCCAGAGGTCCAGGCCCACAGGAGAAACAAGCGCCAGCCAGAGACAGCAGGACCAATTAACACCAGAGATAACCAGATGGCAAAAGGCAAACATAGGAATGTTACCAACAGAAATCAAGGCAACACGGCACCATCTGAACCCAATTCTCCTACAACATTAAGTCCTGGATACCCCAATACACTGGAAAAGCAAGATTTGGATTTAAAATCACAGCTCATGATGCTGATAGAGGATTTCAAGAAGGACATAAATAACTCCCTTAAAGAAATATAGGAGACCACAGGTAATCAGGTAGAAGCCCTTAAAGAATTACAGGAAAGCACAACAAAACAGGTGAAGGAATTGAACAAAACCATCCAGGATCTAAAAATGGAGGTAGAAACAATGAAGAAATCGCAAAGCGAAACAACTCTGGACATAGAAAACCTAGGAAAAAAGTCAGGAGTCATGGATGCAAGCATCAACAACAGAATACAAGAGATTCAAGAATACAAGAGATAGAAGAGAGAATCTCAGATGCAGAAGATACCATAGAAACCATTGACACAACAGTCAAAGAAAATGCAAAATACAAAAAGCTCCTAACCCAAAATATCCTGGAAATCCAGGACACAATGAGAAAACCAAACCTAAGGATTATACGTGTAGAAGAGAGTGAAGATTTCCAACTTAAAGGGCCAGTAAATGTCTTCAACAAAATTATAGAAGAAAGCTTCCCTAACCTAAAGAAAGAGATGCCTATGAACATACATGAAGCCACAGAACTCCAAATAGATTTGACCAGAAAAGAAATTCCTCTTGTCACTTCAACCAGGAGCTGGTTCTTTGAAAAAACAAACAAGATAGATAAACCTGTATCCAGACTAACCAGAGGGCATAGAGACAGTATCCAAATCCACAAAATCAGAAATGAAAAAGGTGACATAACAACAGATACTGAGGAAATCCAAAAAATCATCAGATCCTTCTACAAAAGCCTATACTCAACAAAAGTAGAACATCCAGATGAAATGGACAATTTTCTAGACAGATACCAGGTATCAAAATTAAATCAGGATCAGATAAATGATCTAAACAATCCCATAACCCCTAAAGAAATAGAAACAGTAATAGTCTCCCAACCAAAAAAAGACTAGATGGGTTCAATGCAGAGTTCTATCAGTCCTTCAAAGAAGATCTAATATCAATACTCTTCAAACTATTCCACAAAATAGAAACAGATGGAACACTCCCCAATTCATTGTATGAAGCCACAATTACCTAATACCACAAAGACCCTAAACCACACAAAGACCCAACAAAGAAAGAGAACTTTAGACCAATTTCCTTTATGTATATTGATGCAAAAATACTCAATAAAATTCTTGCCAAGAACAATCAAGAATCCAAGAACACATCAAAACAATCATCCACCATGATCAAGTAGGCTTCATCCCAGGGATGCAGGGATGGTTCAATATATGGAAATCCATCAATGTAATCCACTATATAAACAAACTGAAAGAAAAAAACCCACATGATTATTTCATTAGAGGCTGAGAAAGCATTTGACAATATCCAACACCTCTTCATGATAAAAGTCTTAGAAAGATCAGGAATTCAAGGCCCATACTTAAACATAGTAAAAGCAACATACAGTCAACCAGTAGCCAATATCAAACCAAATGGAGGGAAACTTGAAGCAATCCCACTAAAATCAGGGACTAGCTAGACAAGGCTGTCCACTCTCTCCCTATCTGTTCAATATAGTACTCAACGTCCTAGCCAGAGCAATTAGACAACAGAAGGAGGTCAAAGGGATTCAAATTGGAAAGGAAGAAGTCAAAGTATCACTATTTTCAGATGATATAATAGTATACTTAAGTGACCACAAAAACTCCACCAGAGAACTCCTAAACCTGATTAACAACTTCGCCAAAGTGGCTGGATATAAATTTAATTCAGACAAATCAGTAGCCTTCCTATACTCAAAGGATAAAGAGGCTGAGAAAGAATTTAGGGAAATGACACTCTTCACAATTGTCACAAATAATATAAAATACCTTGGTGTGACTCTAACCAAGCAAGTGAAAGATCTGTATGACAAGAACTTCAAGTCTCTGAAGAACGAAATTGAAGATCTCAGAAGATGGGAAGATCTCAAAAGATGGAAAGATCTCCCATGCTCATGGATTGGCAGGGTTAATAGAGTAAAAATTGCCATCTTGCCTAAAGCAATCCACAGATTCAATGCAATCTCATCAAAATTCTAACTTAGTTCTTCATAGAGTTAGAAAGAGCAACTTCCAAATTTATCTGGAATAACAAAAAACCTAGGATAGCGAAAACTGTTCTCAGCAATAAAAGAACTTCTTGGGGAGTCACCAGCCCTGATCTCAAGCTATGATACAGAGCAATAGTGATAAAAACTTCATGGTATTGGTAAAGTGACAGGCAGGTAGATCAATGAAATAGAATTGAAGACCCAGAAATGAACCTTCACACCTATGGAACTAAAACCACCCAGTGGAAAAAAAAAGACAACATTTCAACAAATGGTGCTGGGTCAACTGGCAGTCAGCATGTAGAAGGATGCAAATTGATCCATTCTTATCTCCCTGTACAAAGCTCAAGTCCAAGTAGATCAAGGACCTCCACATAAAACCAGATACACTGAAACTAATAGAAGAGAAAGTGGGGAAGAACCTGGAGCACATGGGCACAGGGGAAAATTTCCTGAATAGAACACAAATAGCTTATGCTCTAAGATCAATAATTTGACAAATGGCACCTCATAAAACTGCAAAGCTTCTGTAAGGCAAAGGACACTGTCAATAGGAAAAAATGGCAACCAATAGATTGGGAAAAGATCTTTACCAATCCTACATCTGATAGAGGGCTAATATTCAATATATACAAATAATTTAAGAAGTTAGACTTCAGAGAACCAAATAACCCTATTAAAAATGGGGTACAGAGCTAAACAAAGAATTCTCAACTGAGGAATACCAGATGGTTAAGAAACAACTAAAGAAAATTTCAACATCCTTAATCATCAGGGAAATGCAAATCAAAACAACCCTGAGTGTTGTGAGATTCTACCTCACACTAGTCAGAATGGCCAAGATCAAAAACTCAGGGGACAGCAAATGCTGGAGAGGATGTGGAGAAAGAGGAACACTCCTCCATTGCTGGTGGGATTGCAAGCTGGTAAAACCACTCTGGAAATCAGTTTGGTGGTTCCTCAGAAAATTGGATATAGCACTACCTGAGGAAACAGCTATATCACTCCTGGGCATATACCTAGACGATGTTTCAACATGTAATAAGGACACATGTTCCACTATGTTCATAGCAGCCTTATTTATAATAGCCAGAAGCTGGAAAGAACCCAGATGTCCCTCAATAGATGAATGGATAGAGAAAATGTGCTATATTTACACAATGGAGTGATACTCAGCTATTAAAAACAATGAATTCATGAAATTCTTAGACAAATGGATGGAGATAGAAAATATCATCCTGAGTGAGGTAACCCAATCACAAAAGAATACACATGGTATACACTCACTGATAAGTGGATATTATTCCAAAAGCTTGGAATACCCAAGATACACCTCACAGACCACATGAAGCTCAAGAAGAAGGAAGACCAAAGTGTGGGTACTTTGATCCTTATTGGAAAGTGGATCAAAATACCAATGGCTCACAGTCAACCAATAGAATGAGCATAGGGTCCCCAAAGGAACAGCTAAAGAAAGGACCCCAGGAGCTGAAAAAGTTTGCAGCTGCAGGAGGAACAATAATATGTACCAACTAGTACCCCCAGAGCTCCCAGGTACTAAACCACCAACCAAAAAGTACACATGGAGGGAACCATGGCTCCAGCTACATATGTAGCAGAAGATGGCCATTTCAGACATCAATGAGAATAGAGGCTGTTGGTCCTGTGAAGGCTCAATTCCCCAGAATAGGGGAATGTAAGCCAGGAAATTGGGGGAGGGGCATGAAAGGGGAGGGGAAATGAGATAGGGTTTTTTGGAGGGGTAATGTGGAAAGAGGGTAGCATTTGAAATGTAAATAAAGCAAATATCTAATAATGATGATGATGATGATGATGATGATGATAAAAGATGACTGACATCAACCACTTGTACTGAGGGAAGTAATAAGTGTAAGTACTGAGCCTTAGGTCAAGTAGGTTTTAGTAACCAGCTATCATTGTGGTTGGGATTTTCTCTCTTTTATTGATTTCTTGGAAATGGTGTTGACTGTCTTGAAGGGACAGAAATTTTGAGGTGAGAGAAGCCTCAGGAGAGGTAGAGATATTCAAATCATTGTCAGCAAATTCTACTGGTTTGGATTGGAGGTGAGGCTGAACCATGGCAGTGAAAATGTGTAGGAAAGACTGTCTATTTCCTGGTGTCCAGGAAGCATGGAGAAGCAAGAAGATGAATGAACAATCAAGTCTTCAACACATGATCCCATAGAAATATACATGTCCAAAACACAGCTTCCTTCAAGGATGCTCACATTTCTGCTGAATATTTTCAGGGATAGATAGAGAATTTGCTGACTGTATATGTGATAGGGTCTTTGGAGAAGTTGGGTGATAGATCCTGGAGATAGCACCATAGTAAAACCGAGAAATAACAAGGGAAACTCCAAACATGTAACTACGTATGTAGTATTTATGATAGTTTTTGTTGTAAAATATTAAATATGCATATCAAATGAGAAATATGAAAATTTAAAGAACAACCTTTGTTATTTTTAAAGGGTTAAATGAGGACGAATGAGCTCCTGTGGGATTGGAGGGACAGCTCAGTTGCTGAGGTGCTTCGCAAGCTTGAGGATCTGAGTTCAAATCTCACAACCCATGCTGAAAAAGAATTGTGCGTGGTGGCATGTGCTTGTAATCTCAGCTGTGTGAAGGGAGAGACAGACAGATCTCTGGGCTCACTAGCCAGTGAGCTTAACATGTCTGAGCAGGTCCAGGCTAGTAAGAGATCCTGTATCAAAAACCAAAATGTATAGCATCTTAGGAATGACACTTGATACTGTCCTTTGGTCTGTACATCCAGGTATGAACATATGTATATGTTCAGAAGAGCACATACACATATGGATACACATATGAACTCTTAGGTCAGAGTATGGTCTTCTTTCTATAGACAGTATATCTCAATTTAGGCAGGATTCTGGAGGCTTCTAGGGGTTGAATATTAAAGATCCTCCTCAATCTAAACAGTTGTTAGTGGCACTAGTGGCATTTCTAGCAACTTGGTACATCTTGGCACTGACCCACCACAGCAACATTTTGATGAAATGCTTTGGCATGCTTTGTTCAACATGCCACAGTGATTCTCAGGAAACTCAAGGCTTCTGGGCTCATCTCCCACAGGTGCTCCACAGCGGTACCTTGTAAACTCTGAATTTCAAGCTGGTCCATGGGCCTCCCCGAATGACTGGATAACAATGCCTTGAAATCCATGAATCTTGTCATGACTGTTCTAGAGCTGGCCAGCAAACCTCACCTCTGTCTCAAAGTCTAACTACGGGAAATGACATTCTCCTGCAGTACCCACTAACTTTACAGATTCTCCTCTCATTTGACTTTGGAGAGTAGAGACATTCAAATATCACTTTCTCACTGTGGGATGTCCAGGTAAGAGGGTACTGTCCATTTGTAAACACATGGCCAAACTCTGGAGAAAACACAAGCAGCTTAGAGTGGAAAGATGTGTGACTAGCTTCCACAAAAGGCCACAGACTGTGATTAACAACAGTGGAAATATACTGTCTCACTGTTCTAGATGAAGGTGTTATCAGTGTGTCATGTAGGCCACACGCATCCAAGAATACCTATGAATTTGGTCCAATGTATTTGTAGATGACAATGCCATATTGCAGTTTTTAAAAGTTGGACACTCTGCAAGAAGACCCCTTTCTTTTTTTTTTTTCATTCTTTTTCTTTATTCGATATAATTTATTTACATTTCAAATGATTTCCCCTTTTCTAGCCCGCCCCCCAACTCCCCGAAAGTCCCATAAGCCCCCTTCTCTTCCCCTGTCCTCCCTCCCACCCCTTCCCAGTTCCCCGTTCTGGTTTTGCCAAATACTGTTTCACTGAGTCTTTCCAGAACCAGGGACCACTCCTGCTTTCTTCTTGTATCTCATTTGATGTGTGGATTATGTTTTGGGTATTCCAGTTTTCTAGGTTAATAACCACTTATTAGTGAGTGCATACCATGATTCACCTTTTGAGTCTGGGTTACCTCACTTAGTATGATGTTCTCTAGCTCCATCCATTTGTCTACGAATTTCATGAATTCATTGTTTCTAATGGCTGAATAGTACTCCATTGTGTAGATATACCACATTTTTTGTATCCACTCTTCTGTTGAGGGATACCTGGGTTCTTTCCAGCATCTGGCAATTATAAATAGGGCTGCTATGAACATAGTAGAGCATGTATCCTTATTACATGGTGGGGAATCCTCTGGGTATATGCCCAGGAGTGGTATAGCAGGATCTTCTGGAAGTGAGGTGCCCAGTTTTCGGAGGAACCGCCAGACTGCTTTCCAGAGTGGTTGTACCAATTTGCAACCCCACCAACAGTGGAGGAGTGTTCCTCTTTCTCCGCACCCTCTCCAACATCTGCTGTCTCCTGAATTTTTAATCTTAGCCATTCTGACTGGTGTAAGATGAAATCTTAGGGTTGTTTTGATTTGCATTTCCCTAATGACTAATGAAGTTGAGCATTTTTTAAGATGCTTCTCCGCCATCTGAAGTTCTTCAGGTGAGAATTCTTTGTTTAACTCTGTACCCCATTTTTTAATAGGGTTGTTCGGTTTTCTGGAGTCTAACTTCTTGAGTTCTTTATATATATTGGATATTAGCCCTCTATCTGATGTAGGATTGGTGAAGATCTTTTCCCAATTTGTTGATTGCCGATCTGTCCTCTTGATGGTGTCCTTTGCCTTACAGAAACTCTGTAACCTTATGAGGTCCCATTTGTCAATTCTTGCTCTTAGAGCATACGCTATTGGTGTTCTGTTCAGAAACTTTCTCCCCGTACCGATGTCCTCAAGGGTCTTCCCCAGTTTCTTTTCTATTAGCTTCAGAGTGTCTGGCTTTATGTGGAGGTCCTTGATCCATTTGGATTTGAGCTTAGTACAAGGAGACAAGGATGGATCAATTCGCATTCTTCTGCATGCTGACCTCCAGTTGAACCAGCACCATTTGTTGAAAAGGCTATCTTTTTTCCATTGGATGTTTTCAGCCTCTTTGTCGAGGATCAAGTGGCCATAGGTGTGTGGGTTCATTTCTGGATCTTCAATCCTGTTCCATTGATCCTCCTGCCTGTCACTGTACCAATACCATGCAGTTTTTAACACTATTGCTCTGTAGTATTGCTTGAGGTCAGGGATACTGATTCCCCCAGATTTTCTTTTGTTGCTGAGAATAGTTTTAGCTATCCTGGGTTTTTTGTTGTTCCAGATGAATTTGATAATTGCTCTTTCTAACTCTGTGAAGAATTGAGTTGGGATTTTGATGGGTATTGCATTGAATCTGTATAGTGCTTTAGGCAAAATGGCCATTTTAACTATATTGATTCTACCGATCCAGGAGCATGGGAGGTTTTCCCATTTTTTGAGGTCTTCTTCCATTTCCTTCTTCAGAGTCTTGAAGTTCTTGTCATACAGATCTTTCGCATGTTTGGTAAGAGTCACCCCAAGATACTTTATACTGTTTGTGGCTATTGTGAAGGGGGTCATTTCCCTAATTTCTTTCTCAGCCTGCTTATCCTTTGAGTATAGGAAGGCCACTGATTTGCTTGAGTTGATTTTGTAACCTGCCACTTTGCTGAAGCTGTTTATCAGCTGTAGGAGCTCTCTAGTGGAGTTCTTTGGGTCACTTAGGTAGACGATCATGTCGTCTGCAAATAATGATAGTTTGACTTCCTCCTTTCCAATTTGTATCCCTTTGACCTCCTTATGTTGTCGAATTGCCCGAGCTAGTACCTCAAGTACAATATTGAAAAGATAAGGAGAAAGGGGGCAGCCTTGTCTGGTCCCTGATTTCAGTGGGATTGCTTCAAGTTTCTCTCCATTTAGTTTGATGCTGGCTACCGGTTTGCTGTATATTGCTTTTACTATGTTTAGGTATGGGCCTTGAATTCCTGTTCTCTCCAAGACTTTAAGCATGAAAGGATGCTGAATTTTGTCAAATGCTTTTTCAGCATCCAATGAAATGACCATGTGGTTTTGTTCTTTGAGTTTGTTTATGTAGTGGATTGTATTGATGGATTTCCGTATATTGAACCAACCCTGCATTCCCGGGATAAAGCCTACTTGATCATGGTGGATGATCGTTTTGATGTGTTCTTGGATTCGGTTGGCAAGAATTTTATTGAGTATTTTTGCATCGATGTTCATAAGGGAAATTGGTCTGAAGTTCTCTTTCTTTGTTGGATCTTTGTGTGGCTTTGGTATCAGCGTAATTGTGGCTTCGTAGAAGGAATTGGGTAGTGTTCCTTCTGTTTCTATTTTGTGGAATAGTTTGAAGAGTATTGGTGTTAACTCTTCTTTGAAGGTCTGGTAGAATTCTGCACTGAAACCATCTGGTCCTGTGCTTTTTTTGGTTGGAAGACTTTCTATGACTCCTTCTATTTCTTTAGGCTTTATGGGACTGTTCAGATGGTCTAGTTGGTCCTGATTTAATTTTGGTATTTGGTATCTGTCAAGGAAATTGTCCATTTCCTCCAGATTCTCCAGTTGTGTTGAGTACAGGCTCTTGTAGTAGGATCTGATGATTTTTTGGATTTCCTCAGTTTCCGTTGTTATGTCTCCCTTTTCATTTCTGAGTTTGTTAATTTGGATACTTTCTCTGTGCCCTTTGGTCAGTCTGGCTAAGGGTTTATCTATCTTGTTGATTTTCTCAAAGAACCAGCTCCTGGTTTTGTTGATTTTTTGTATGGTTCTCTTTGTTTCTACTTGATTGATTTCGGCCCTGAGTTTGATGATTTCCTGCCTTCTACTCCTCCTGGGTGAAATAGCTTCTTTTTGTTCTAGGGCTTTCAGGTGTGTCATTAAGTTGGTAATGTATGCTCTCTCCATTTTCTTTTTGGAGGCACTCAGGGCTATGAGTTTTCCTCTTAGCACTGCTTTCATTGTGTCCCATAGATTTGGGTATGTTGTGTTTTCATTTTCATTGTGTTCTAAAAAGTCTTTAATTTCTTTCTTTATTTCTTCCTTGACCAAGGTATCATTGAGTAGAGTATTGTTCAATTTCCACGTGTATGTGGGTTTTCTGTTGTTTCTGTTGCTATTGAAGACCACTTTTATTCCATAGTGATCAGATAGGAGGCATGGGATTAGTTCTATCTTCTTATATTTGTTGAGGTCTGTCTTGTGACCAATTATATGGTCGATTTTGGAGAAGGTACCATGAGGTGCTGAAAAAAAGGTATATTCTTTTGTTTTAGGATAGAATGTTCTATATATATCAGTTAAATCTAATTGGTCCAAAGCTTCAATTAGTTTCATTGTGTCCTTGTTTAGTTTCTGTTTTCCTGATCGGTCCATTGAGGAAAGTGCAGTGTTGAAGTCACCCACAATTATTGTGTTAGGTGCAATGTGTGCTTTGAGTTTTAATAAAGTTTCTTTTATGAAAGAGGGTGCCCTTGCATTTGGAGCATAGATGTTCAGGATTGAGAGTTCTTCTTGTTGTATTTTTCCTTTGACCAGCAAGAAGTGTCCCTCAGAGTCTCTTTTGATGACTTTGGGTTGAAAGTCAATTTTATCTGATATTAAAATGGCTACTCCAGCTTGTTTCCTGAGACCATTTGCTTGTAAAATTGTCTTCCAGCCTTTTACTCTAAGGTAGTGTTTGTCTTTGACCCTGAGGTGTGTTTCCTGTAAGCAGCAAAATGTAGGGTCCTGTTTACGTATCCAGTCAGTTAGTCTGTGTCTTTTTATTGGGGCATTGAGTCCATTGATGTTAAGAGATATTAAGGAATAGTGATTGTTACTTCCTATCATTTTTGACGTTATTTTTTAAATTTGATTGCTTAACTTCTTTTGGGTTTGATGAAAGGTTACTATCTTGCTTTTTTCAGGGTGAAGTTTCCCTCCTTGTATTGGTGTTGTCCTCCTATTATCCTTTTTAGGGCTGGGTTTGTGGATAGATATTGGGTGAACTTGGTTTTGTCGTGAAATATCTTAGTTTCTCCATCTATGGTGATTGAGAGTTTTGCTGGATATAGTAGTTTTGGTTGGCATTTGTGTTCTCTTAGAGTCTGCATGAGATCTGCCCAGGACCTTCTAGCCTTCATAGTCTCAGGTGAAAAGTCTGCTGTGATTCTGATAGGTCTTCCTTTATATGTTACTTGGCCTTTTTCTCTTACTGCCTTTAATATTCTTTCTTTGTTTAGAACATTTGGTGTTTTGATTATTATGTGACGGGAAGTATTTCTGTTCTGGTCCAGTCTGTTTGGAGTTCTGTAGGCTTCTTGTATATTCATGGGCATCTCTCTCTTTAGGTTAGGGAAGTTTTCTTCCATAATTTTATTGAAGATATTTGCTGGCCCTTTAAGTTGTAAATCTTCACTCTCATCTATGCCTATAATCCTTAGGTTTGGTCTTCTCATTGTGTCCTGGATTTCCTGGATATTTTGGGTTACAAGCTTTTTGCATTTTGCATTTTCTTTAACTGTTGAGTCCATGGTTTCTAAGGAATCTTCAGCATCTGAGATTCTTTCTTCTATTTCTTGTATTCTGTTGTTGATATTTGCATCTCTGTCCCCTGATTTCTTCCCAAGGCTTTCTATCTCCAAAGTTGTCTCCTTTTGAGTTTTCTTAGTTGTTTCTACTTCTGTTTTTAGATCCTGGATGGTTTTGCTTAGCTCCTTCACTTGCTTGTTTGTGCTTTCCTGTAATTCTTTAAGAGATTTTTGTGTTTTTTCTTTCATGACCTCAGCCTGTTGACCAAAGTTCTCCTGTATTTCTTTAAGAGATTTTTGTGTTTCGTCTTTCATGACCTCAGCCTGTTGACCAAAGTTCTCCTTTATTTCTTTAAGTGTTTTTTGCATTTCCTCCTTGTTGGCTTTTGTATTCTCCTGGATTTCTTTCAATGATTTTTGTGTTTCCCTTGCAAGGGCTTCTAACTTTTGATCCATTTTCTCCTGAATGTCCTTCCTGTGTTCCTGTACCAGCATCATGACCAGTGATTTTAAATCCAAATCTTGTTTTACTGGTGTGATGGGGTATCCAGGACTTGCTGGTAGAGGAGAATTTGGTTCAGATGTTGCCATATTGCCTTGATTTCTGTTAGTGACGTTCCTGCGTTTGCCTTTTGCCATCTAGCTCTCACTGGTGTTACTTGGTCTTGTCAGTGCTGGACTCACCAGTGCAAGCTGCCCCTTCCCCGTTGGCCTCTGGTGCACAGCTTACACTCTGCACTGCCTGTAGACAGGGTGCTGTTATCCAGGCTGTTCAGATCCCGAAGCAGGCACCTGAAGGCTCCCGCTGGGGCCTGCAGGATTTATTGGAGCACACCGACTTCTCCCAGCTGGCCGCCCGGAAGCCCCCACTAGCCCCTTGAGGGACCTGGAGATGTGGCGGCCACCCAGGCTGATCTGAAGCGGAGAGAGTTGACCTGAGGGCTTCTGCCTGAGGCCTTGCCCCAGATTGTGTCTGTGGGCCAGATGGAACCCGTGTGCACCCCCAGGGAGCTCCGAAGGTGTATGTTGCTGTGACCTCCCCTGTGTTCCGCTCACTCTGCTGGGCAGCCGATTTCCCCAACCGGGCTGGCGCACACTAGGTTAGCCTTGTCGCCCGGGCCCTGAGTCCAGGCAAACGCCTGGGAGGCCAAGGTCCGAGCAAAGTTCCCCTGGGGATATAACTGTTATTTGGGTCAGCCAGGTGACCCGGATGGCGGGCGTGCGCGTCCGCGCTCCCCGAAAGCACCGGGAGAGTCTGTTGTGCTAATAACCTCCTGGGCGGGTTGACACACAGATGGCCCACCAAGCCGCCCAGTTCTTGGGGTCAGTCCTGTGCCTTTTGGGGCCTAGACCCCCGTTTTGTTAGCCTCAGGCTACGCTTGTTAGCAGTCTCTGCCCTCCCGAGCACTCTGGCTCCTGTAGGCAAAATGGCGGCGCGTGCGCCGGCCGGGGCAAAAAAAACTCCTGGCTGGGTTGGCACCCCGATGGCCACTCGAACAGCCCAGGGCCTGGGTGCAGGCCAACGCCCGTCTGGCTCAGACCCCTGCAGTGTTGGGCCTAGGATTATGTTTGTGTACCTCAGTCTGACCGATCTCTGGAGCCCGGGATCAAGATGGAGGTGAGTCTCTCCTGACTGGCGGGAAGCAGAGTTCTGAAGTGGCTTCCGTGCAGCGAAAGGCTCCGCAGAACCACAGCCACTTGCCGCCCGGCTGGTCAGCGAAGGTCAGTGGTCGTGGGCGCAGGGCCTAACTGGACCCTGTGTCGCCTTGGTTCCACCGCTGATGGCCCTTCAGCTGGAGCAGCCACTGCTACCGCCGCCGCCGCCGCCCGTAATAAGACCCCTTTCTATAACTGATGGTTTTCTTTTGATCTTGGCATTTGACTAATAGATGCCTCACTCCAGTCTTCTTTTCCACAGGTCCTCGCCTTTTCATTCATTTCATTTCATAAATTCATTCATTTCATTTCATTTAATCACCTCTCTTCTCTGATTACCTGACTCTGTTCAGATCCTCACTTTTATAAGAGGATCAGCTATACTGGATTAGGCCCCACCCTTACAGAAATTTGACTTCATTTCCTCCATAAAGACTATATTTCTATTAAAATTATTTGCTGGGCATGTAGGCACACACCTCTAATCCCAGTGTTCGAAGGGTGGAAGCAGGTGGATCACTGTGAATATAAGCAGGCCTGTTCTACATATTATGTTCTAGGCCAGCTAGGATTACACAGTGAGACTTTGTCTCAAAAACAAACAAAAATTATTTATTGTTTGTATATTAATATGCATGCTACTGTACACATGGAGAGGTCAGGGGACAACTTATAAGAATTCTCTCATTTTGCCCTGTGGGTCCTAAGGATCAAATTTAGATAGCCAGAATTGGCATCAGGAACCTTGATCTGCTGAGCCATTTTTCTGGCCCCAGACTTTATTTCTAAATAAAGTCGTATTTTGAGGTGCTGGACACTAAAATGTCAACATCGGTTTTCTTCCTATTGAGGGACACAAATGCATCACAATGTGTCACAGAGAGCATTTAGGAAGCTTTTTTATGGCTTAAGAAAAAATATATTAAAAGTGATCTCACTTTTGGCTTTCAGAGATGGGCTCTGGTCACCAGTATTGGGAAGTGGGAACCATTCCTTTTGGCCTCCTGAATCACCATGGTTACGATAATGAGAGCTAACAAATGATAGCCTGCTTATGAATTGCTATGAGTTAGATAGGAGCTATGCTAAGCTCTTTCAGAGACAAACTATCATGTAGCCCTCTTTTCTACCCTATGGGCAGGAGACCACTCTTCAAGATAGCAGTAGTGTAGAGTAACTTAGAGTCTTGCTTTCAGTACAGCAGCACTATGTCTCCTCCAAAGCTGCTATTTCCCTCTTTTGTGATGAAAGGATTCCTTTGTTTATAATGTTTTCCACAAACAGATAAAAATGAGCAGTCACCTTGACTTCCTGTCAGGCCCCCAATCTTAGGGGTAGAGAAGTGGTCATCTACAGTGGGTGTGGATGTTTGAATAAGAATGTCCCCTCATATATTTGAGTTCTTGGGGAGTGGCACTATTTGAAAGGATTAGGAGGTGTGGTCTTGTTGAAGGAAGTGTGTCTCTGGGGGGAGGGGTGGTGAGCTTTGAGGTTTCAAAAGCCTAAGCAAGGCCCTGCTGCTCTCTTCCTGTTGCTTGTAACTCAATGTAGAACTCTCAGCTCCTTCTCTAACACCTTGTCTGCTGGCACGCTGCTGCCATGTTTCTCACTGTGATGACAATGGATAAAACCTCCGAAATTGTAAGTAAGCCCCAATTAAATGCTTTCCTTTACGAGAGCTGCTGTGGTCATGATGTCTCTTCACAGCAATAGAGCATGGACTAAGACAGTGAGGAAAGAGCCAGACTGCATTCTTTATTACTGAACTAGGAGAAAGTGAGAACTGGCAAGGACATCATTGGAGTACAGCATCTTGTAAAAAAAAAAAAAAAAACCAAGACAAACCCTGCAGGGTTCTTCAGTTAGTCTTCTTCAGCTTCTATTAGCTTTTCTTCATCTTCTATTTGCTTTGGAAGGGATTCTTCAGAGACATTTTCCACCTCAAGTACAGATGGAGGTTTTGAAGGTGGTGGAGGTAGTTCTGTATGGGAGGAACCTAGGAAAAGTTGAAAGAAAATTGGTCTTTAGTATTGTCTTGAGGATAAAAGGCTTGCTCTTAGTCATCAAATCAGAACTAGACTAAATAATAACCACTTAAATGTAAAAGCCTAGAGCTCGGGCAACTTCCACTCTGGAAAGACCACCTTACTGTGTCCTATGACTTAAGGGGTACTGCTTACTTACTTACTTGATTGGTTTGTTTTTGGATAGAATCTTACTATGTATCTCAAGTTTCCCTGGAATGGACGATCCTTCTATCTTATCCTTCTGAGTGCTGGAAGTATACATGTATGCATCGTATCTACCCAACAAGTTTCTGTGAATTGCAGCAAACACACTACCCTCAAGTACTGCACTTTTCCAAAGGACTTTAACCTTCTGCTATATTCTGGTGATTCTATCAGAATCAGGGGTCTTGGATGCTATGCAGGCATCCTATGCTGGCTAGTCCTAACTGTTAACTTGATTCAACCTAGTCTCACCTGGAAGAGACTTTCAGTTGAGAAATTATCTAGATCAGATTGCTTTGTCTGTGGAGGGCTGTACTGATTACTAATTGTGGCGGGAATACCCACCATGAATTTGGGTGGCACCATTTCATGGGCCAGGCCTTGAACTGTATTAGAGTCAAGCAAGCTGGTTGAGATCAGCAAGAACACAAAAGTCCATGCTTTCTCTCTCTGCTTTTGACTGTAGACCTTGTGCTTTAAATTCCTGCCTTGAGTTCCCCACAATAATGGATTCTATCCTCTAATTATAAGCCAAGTAAACCCATTTCTCCCTTAAGTTTCTTTGGGGCAGGAATTTTTTCAAAGAAAAAGAAATTGAGACTAGAGCATATCCTAAGTGGCATGTGATTATTGTTTTCCTGTGCAACACTTTAAAGCTTTGTTTCATTTGTCCTTTAAATGTATTAAAGAATATTTTGATAAGTAAGAGCACACAAAAGTCCCCCTGAAAAGATGAGTACTTAAGAAATCATCTCTCAATCTACTGGAATTAAGGTTATGTATCCAAAACTATGTTCCATAACTCTTGAGTGATATGGAAACTATAAATAAAGGCTGAGCAATTTATAGTTCCTGTTACCTAAGAAAATTGATTATAAAACTAATATACACAATGCATATAAACCTTTTGACTTTCAAACTCCTTTTTCTTTCGGCATTCTGCAATGTTTAAGTTTAGATACACATCACTTGGATTGCTTAGTTACTATCACTGTCTCATGCCTTGTTCTCTTTTCTGGTTTCTCTTTCTCTTCTCCTTCTGGAGTGTCCTGGAGGCAGGTGGGTTCCCTCAAAATCACCCTGCCACTGTAATTTGTCTTATGCCAATCTAGTCCTTTTTGCTATTATTTAGTTCAGAGCTGGAGGCAGGGGCGTCCGTGAGAGGGAGAGAGAGGTTTCCTGTTCCTTCAGAGGAAGAAGAACCAGTTTCTGAGGCACGTGACCAGGAGTTATGTTCCCTGAGCCATCTTGAGATTGTGAGCTGAAACAGTCTTAGGATACAGATGCAGATAGCAGAGAGGGGGGACAAAAGGAAGTCTAGTACCCATCATGCCTAACGTCTTCCTAACTTTGGAACTTTCATTGTAACAGATGCAGTCTTTCCTGATTGGATGAGAAATTTGAGTTAGGGGTGGGCACCTATAATTTGCTATAGAAAGTATTCTAACCAATGCAATTATAGTACAAACAAAGTTTGACTGATGTACATTGCTGTTAAAATCCTTCAAGGGCCCTTTGGCATCCATAGTCTAAAGTAAGCATTCTTTAATAACTTAGTTAAATGCTCTCAGGACCTGGTCTCTATTTACAGCTCAGCTTCATTTCAGCAATTTGTTTTCATAGAGTAGACATCAGAATCCTAGGAACAGTCATCTCTCTGCTCCCAGGCAGAATTTTAGGCTACAAGAATGTAGTTATTTTTGAGACTAATGATTCATTTTGAAAAATATTAGGTAAGCTGAACAGATATTTAAACTACCACGATAACAATCTGTGTACACAACCTACCAGTTTTAGTGATTATGTTTCTCTTTTTACCTAATAATGCAGTATAGAACATTGATTAATTTTTATAAGCTGACTAACTTTGAGTTCTTAGGGTAACTCCTACTTAGTCATGATGTATGAACTTTTAAAAATGTTACTAGATTTGATTTGGTAATTAAAGAATTTAAAAGTTTAATTTATTTTTATTTGCATGTGTGTGTGTGTGTGCCAGCTTGGCTGTCTATTCACCATGTGTATGCATTGCTCAGAGAGGCCAGAATAGGATGTTGGAGAGTTACAGGTGGTTGGGAGCTGCTGTATGTGGCCAGTGTGGGGGAAACTGGGTCTTCACAGGTGACTGCTCTTAACTGCTGAGACATTCCTCTAACTTCTGCTTTGGTAGATATTTTTGTTGCTGGTAGTGAGGGTTTTTGTAACTATATTCATCAGATTTCTTTGTTGTATTCTTTCCTTGGCCAATCAATTTATCCACGAAATGTTCTTTGTGCTTTTGATGTGGTATCCAATGTATCACTACCTAACCTAGGTTACAAAGAATTATGCCTAGAGTTTCTTCTAAGAGTTTCACAGTGTTAACTCTTAAGCTGAGGTCTTTGTGCATTTATAGTTAACTTGTGGAGCTTGTGTGGGGTAGGGGCTTATTAGTTTCACTCTCAAGCTGTCTCAGAACCATTTGAAAGATTACTTAGTCATCAAACTGGTCAGTGTTTTATCACAACAGGAGGCAAACGAGAACAACTTTCTCACTTGTTGGCATGCCATTGTTCCCAACAGAAGTGCTTCAGTGTTTTTATTTCTTTAATATTGTGTTTATTCATAATTTGACAAATTAAACTTTATTTCCCCTTTCCTTTTGTCCATATAGCTAAAAGTTTGTTGGTTTATTATTATTATTTTTTTTAAAAAGAGAACACACTTTTGTTTTCCTTTGTTCTCTTTTTCTTATTGATACGTACTGATTGTATGGTGTGTATACATTTATTTTTACTTCAGGCTATTAAATATTTTCATTTCTCACATTAAGCTTAGTTTTAAAAGTCATTTTCTACTTTTTTTGACAGCAGAAAGTTGGGGTTTTGATTTGAGACTTAAAAATATGCTATTTACAGCTACACATGTTCTAAAAGTTCTTTAAAATTTCTTCTTCCCTTTTTCTTCCCCCCCTCTACTCCTTCTGTGACGCCCATAGTGCACATGTTGGCACTCCCAGTGGTGTTTCCCAGGTGTCAAGTATGCTGTTGATTTTCTGCATTTGCTCTTACTCTGTGCTACTGATGATAATTGAAACTGACCTATCTTCAAGTTGGTGTTTCTTCTTCCAGCTCCCATCTTCTTTTGAATTATTGTGTTAAAAATTTCAATTTTGCTGTTGTAGTTTTCTGCTCTGGGATTCTGATTTTTTAAAGAGTTTCAGTTTATTTTAGGTTAGTGCTGCTATGCTTTTAGATTTTTTTGAAAAAAATTATTTTTGTTCTTTTTTAAAATTGAAAATATAAGAATTTCATTAATTCATTGTTTCTAATGGCTGAATAGTACTCCATTGTGTAAATATACCACATTTTTTTGTATCCATTCCTCCGTTGAGGGACACTTGGGTTCTTTCCAGCTTCTGGATATTATAAATAAGGCTGCTATGAACATAGTGGAGCATGTGTCCTTATTGCATGCCGGGGAATCCTCTGGGTATATGCCCAGGAGTGGTATAGCAGGGTCCTCCAGAAGTGTCATGCCCAGTTTTCTGAGGAATCGCCAGACTGATTTCCAAAGTGGTTGCACCATCTTGCAATCCCACCAGCAGTGGAGGAGTGTTCCTCTTTCTCCACATCCTCACCAACACTTGCTATCTCCTGAGTTTTTGACCTTAGCCATTCTGACTGGTGTGAGGTGAAATCTCAGGGTTGTTTTGATTTGCATTTTCCTAATGATTAATGATGTTGAACATTTCTTAAGGTGCTTCTCAGTCCTCTGAAGTTCTTCATGTGAAAATTCTTTGTTTAGCTCTGTACCCCATTTTTTAATGGAGTTATTTAGTTCTCTTGGTTCTACCTTCTTGAGTTCTTTGTATATATTAGATATTAGCCCTCTGTCAGATTTAGGGTTGGTGAAGATCCTTTCCCAGTCTGTTGGTTGACATTTTGTCCTTTTGACAGTGTCCTTTGCCTTACAGAAACTTTGTAATTTTATGATGTCCCATTTGTCTATTCTTGATCTTAGAGCATAAGCTATTGATGTTTTAGTCAGGAACTTTTCCCCATGTCCTCAAGGGTCTTCCCCAGTTTCTTTTCTATTAGTTTCAGTGTGTCAAGTTTTATGTGGAGGTCCTTGATCCATTTGGAGTTGAGCTTAGTACAAGGTGATCAGAATGGATCAATTCACATTCTTCTGCATGCTGACCTCCAATTGAACCAGCACCATTTGTTGAAAAGGCTATCTTTTTTTTCCCACTGGATGCTTTCAGCTCCTTTGTCGAAGATCAAGTGACCATAGGTGTGTGGGTTCATTTCTGGGTCTTCAATCCTATTCCATTGATCTGCTTGCCTGACATTGTACCAATACCATGCAGTTTTTATCACTATTGCTCTGTAGTAAAGTTTGAGGTCTGGGATACTGAATCCCCCTGAAGTTCTTTTACTATTGAGAATAGTTTTAGCTATCCTGGGTTTTTTAGACAAATGGATGGAGCTGGAGAACATCATACTAAGTGAGGTAACCCACTCTCAAAAGATCAATCATGGTATGCACTCACCGATAAGTGGATATTAGCCTAGAAACTTTGAATACCCAAGACTTAATCCACATGTTAAATGATGTCCAAGAATGGAGGAGTGGCCCCTGGTGCTGGAAAGACTCAGTGCAGCAGTATAGGGGAATACCAGAACAGGGAAGTGGGAAGGAGTAGATGGGGGAACAGGGGGAGGGAAGAGGGCTTATGGGACTTTCGGGGAGTGGGGAGACAGAAAAGGGGAAATCATTTGAAATGTAAATAAAGAATATACCGAATAAAAAAATTGAAAATATATTCTTCTCTTATCCAATATACTCCAATCAGAATTTCCCTTCCCTCCACTCCTCCTAGTCCCCCCTATTTCTCTCTCTCCCAGATCTATTCCCTCTCCTTTTTTCTTTAGAAAAGAGCAGCTTTCTAAGATATTTTGGATATCAACCAGCTTTGGCATATCAAGTTTACTAAGACTAGGTGCATCCCCTTTTATCAAGGTTGGACAGTAGGGGTTTGGACTCAAGGGTCCCAGAGTCAGGCAACAGAGTCAGAGACAGCCAATGCCCTACTGTTAGGAGTCCTGCAAGAAAACCAAGCTACATCCTCAAGTGACAGTTCATGCTGGAGAGGATGTGGAGCAAGGGAAACTCTCCTCCACTGCTGATGGATTGCAAACCTGTACAGACACTATAGAAATCAATATGGAAGTCCTTCAAACAAATTGAGAATCAATCTACTTTAACACCTACTTGTTTTAGCTGAATAAAACATCTCATGTTTAAGTATAGGGTCTAGACTTAGAAAAAAATTAGCTGACTTATTTTTCCCCATTTTTGGAATGCACTTTGCAATTTAATTACTTATCTCAGAATGTTTTGGTTCAAAGCTATGTATTTAAGGTAATGTGGCAAAGTGGGCTAATGATTTGGTATAGATTTTTTTTAATCTAATAAAATTCCCAGTCTTTGTTGGGGTTTTTCTTTCTTTTCAGGCTCTTGTAGTGGCCAGAGGTTGATGTTGGGGTGTTGCTCTATACTCTATTGGTCTATTCATTTATTTTTACAGTGTTTCTCATTGAAGTTGACACTTGATGTTTCTGTTAGACTGGCTGACTAGCTCTCTCTGTCACAGACACCTGCTACCATATCCATCTCTTTCCACATGAGTGTTGGGACTGGAATTTAGGTGACCATGTTTGTACAGCAGGTGACTTGCCCTCTAGCCCATCTCTCTGGTCTCTACTACTCACGTTCTGCTGAAGGCATTCTAATCATATTTGATGTTATGAACCAGTGGAGCACTACGATTGCAACAACCAGCTCTGAGATGGTACATATGACGGAAATTTGTAGAAGCATCATGCCAGCCATCTGAAAGAGAAAAGAGATATTTGGCATGTAGAACAAATCATTTGAAAACTGTGCAAGAAAAGCATTTCTGGGTCGGAATGCACCGTTTATCCTTTACAGTTCCAAACAACTATGATTATTTCAAGTTAGTTGCTTCCTTGTTTATGAAGTGAACATCTTGCTAAACACTTCAATTCTGTTAACAGCTTCTCAACTTTTACTTCTGCTTTACACATGAAGTGTCTGGAAAGGAGAGAAAGCAAAGAGGTGCATAGCTTGCCTCATTTTTCTCAGACCCCCTTTTAAAACAGTTTTATAGAATTTATCTATGTCCTGACTGCAATTTCTCCTCCCTCCTCTCCTCCATAGTCTCTCCCCATCCCCTCATTCCTTTTACTCCTCCCATTTTCTCTTCAGAAAAGGGCTGGCCTCCGTGGATATCAGCCAGCTTTGGCATATCAAGTTGTAGTGAGACCAGGCGCATCTCTTCTGTTAAGGTTGGAGGACAAGGCAGCCCAATAGGAGGAAAGGGTCCCAGGTCAGGCAACAGAGTCAGAGACAGCCCATGCTCCTGCTGTTAGGAGTCCTGCAAGAAAACTGAACTACACAGCTGCAGTATGTGTGCAGAGGGCGTGCAGGCTGCATGAAGTGAAGTTATTCTTTCTTAGCTGATGGGAAGAGCGAGACTTTACCAGTGGAATGGGGCATTCTGATAGACAGCCAGATTTTTTAGGGCTCCCCCACCAGAATGAATTGTGTTTAGAATATCCAGTACTTCAATAGCTGATACTTGTCTGGCTAGTTTACAGTATATTTTAAATAGGTAGATGGATTTAATCCAGGAAGATCAGTGTGCTGGTTAGTTTATGTCAACTTGACAAAAGCTAGAATTATTAGAGAGAAGGAAGCTTCAACTAAGAAAATACTTCTATAAGATCAGGCTGTAGGCAAGTCTGTATGAAATGTTCTTAACTAGTAATTGGTGTGGGAGGTCCCAGTCCATTGTGGATGGGTCACCCCTGGGTAGGTAGGTGGTCCTGGGTTCTATAAGAAAGCAGACTGAGCAAGCCATGGGGAACAAACCAATAAGCAGCGCTCCTCCATGGTCTGAGCTCCTGTTTCTAGGTTATTGCCATGATTGAGTTTCTGTTCTGACTTCTTTTGATGATGGACTGTGATGTGGAAAAGCTAAATAAACCCCTTTCTTCCCTAGTTGCCTTGGCCATGGCGTTTCATTGCAACCATACGAACCCTGACAGTCAGTGTTACCAAACTCATTAACAAGGATTTCAAAGGTGATCATCAACCACGAAACTGACATTTTTTGCATTTTTTCACAGTTATTTTCATTCTTGTGTCTAATCTCAATTGGAATAAAGCAGCAGAGAAGCAGACAGTACTTCACTGGCCTCCTCTACATGCTCCCCAAGGATGTTGTGGTAAGTACCATAACATGAAAGATTTCTGAAACAGAATTAACTGTCTCATAGTTACAAATCAATGTGTTGGTGGGACCATGTTCCTTCTAGTTGCTCTGAAGGAGGGTACTTCCCTCTTCAAATTTGGAAAGGCCCTTGAATTATAGCAGCACTATTTCATGTCTTTATATTTGCAAGGCCATCTTCCTCAGACATCAACCTTCCTTCTTATGAGAGTACCAGTAATATGGTCTCTCCATAGAAGCCCTTCTCAAGAGTGACCTTACTTTAACTTAACTAATTATATCTTTAATTAATCCATTAATAAAAAAGTCACATTTGCACATATTTAAAAAAACCATAATTTAACCTATAATTTTGCTTCTAAACCCTCCAAATTGATGTCCTTTCCATGCGCAAAACATATTTACCTCATCTCAACATCTTTTCCAATTTTAAGTTATTACAGCTCCAATTCTGAGTCCAAAATCTTCCTAAATATCATACAATCAAGAAACTCTAAATTCTTCTTGAAATCAATTGTAGGAAAGACTTATACTATGGTTTAGTAGGGACCAAAATTTCTCTGTCCCCGTGGACTCATGAAGCCAGAAAGAAGTAATTCATGGCCAAGACCCAAAATGGAGCAGACAGGCTATACTCCCAAAGTGGGAAATTAAAAAAGGAGGAGCAGCTCCCAGGGCCTATTCATACCCACAGCCCAGTGGAGCTACATTTTGGTAGATTTAAAGGCCTAAAAATAATCCTCCTCAGTGTCTTGTCTCCAGGGAAGTTCTTTGCCCTCTGGACAGTGGCTCCACCCTCCTAGCCCTCTGGGATGCTGGGACACTGCATTGAAAATGAAAATATTTTACAAATCGAAATTCGTAAGCTTCCTTCTCTTCATTTCCTAGTTTTTTCTTTATGTAGTTAATATGTAACTTTAAACAGTGGTTTTTATAATTTTATGTTTATGTATTTATCGCTGACTTACTTTTTTACATAACAAGACTATGCGGCTACTTAAATTTTCTTTGAAATAGATATCCCATTGAGTTGATACTATTTAAGTTTCACTTTTACCAAACTGACTAACATGACCTCATCCTATAAACATGCTGTAGGAACCAGAGGAGTAAAGCCCTGCTGTGAGACAGTATCTCCTAGAGACGACAGGGAAGCTGCACCCATGAAATCTCAGTGACACAGTTGCCTAAACAGATCAGCAAAATGACAATGCAACACGACATGCAGTGCATATGGAGGACATTTCACAAGTCCAACTCCCAACAGGTGACCAATGCTGAGGGAGGGAAAATCAGTTTTCTTGGGGGTATACCCCTGGTAGGTTACCCAATGTCAAGTGGTCGGCCCTAAACACAAATGCATGAGCAACACTGAATGGACTCAATAGTTTGTAAACAATAATGCTTTTAGGAGAGAGGTCATGAAGCTAAAAGAAAGGAGAGGAGAGGAGGGACTATAATAAGAGATGGGCACAGAATGAGATAAATATTACTGTACTCATGTATGAAATTCTCAAAAACTGATTTTTTGGGGGGGGGTCTGGATGTATACATAATGTTTCCTCTAGTTCAACTCTTTCTGCTACAAGCTGGTGAAGTTTTCTTTGTGTAAAAACTATGTGATTTTATTATAATACCATAATAACAACTTTGGATATCTACTTCAGCAAGTTCTGTGGCCCTTCCCGACAATTATATGACTTCTAGCATTTTGTGGCAATTTCCAAATTAGTGTTCTTTTATTCATATGTATTTTAGAGCAATTTTATTGTGTGCCATTTATAATAATTTTTTCAGTTCTATCTAACACTATTATTGAGTTATTACTAAAATTGGTACTTACATTTGACCAAATGTAGTCAATTCCTATTGATTCAAAAATTGGAAATTCATATCCAAATAGCATTGAACCAAATAGAGTCACGAAGATACTTAAGGTGTTTGTTATAATTGCTAACATACGCTGCAATAGATTAAGAAAATAAAAAGAAGTCATGGATAGAATAAACAGATTTAGAGCACTATTTACAATGTGTGTACACATGGGGGATTCTCTGTCTTTCATCTCACCCTAGACATAGTGGGATTGCAGGTATGGTACTGTGTCTGGCTTGAATTAGTTCTGGGAATTTCAGTTCAGGTCTTCATGATTGTACAATGACCATTCTACCCTCTTAGCTATCTCCCTACCTCTCTTGTCCGGGGGGGAAAAAAACCTTGTAAAATCTGACTTTTGGCAAGTGTATATTAAGTGTGGCTATCAAGACTTCACTCCAAATTTGTCTAGAAGTCAGTAGCATAAAACCTTTTTATTTCACAACACATTTCACAGTACATGTACTCCTTGGGATATCACTATACAGCGTCTGTACTATGCTAAGCATCAGGAGGTTACAACAAGGACTGGATAGATGACTCAGTGGTTAAAAGCATTGGCTGCTCTTCCAGAGGATCCAAGACCATTTCTCAGCACCCACACAGCAGCTCACAACTGTCTGTAACTCCAGTGCCAGGGGATCTGGTGCCTTCTTCTGAAGACACTGTACACACATAATGCACAGACATACATGCAGACAAACCACCTTCATACACAGGAAAAGAAGCTTAGAGTAATGATAATGAGGGAGAAAAATTATATTATTGTTATGTAGTGAAATTTAATAAATACCATGATATCAACAGGTTTCAACTTTAGGAATTGTCAGGCTTATTTGTGCCACTTCTAGTGGTTCCCAGCTTCCTTTGAAAAGCCACCAGACTCTTTGAAGTGGCCTGAAGGACACTGTATGAGCTAAGAAGGAAGGTGTCCCCTTGAGAAGGAGCTGAAAGAGTTGCATGTACTTTTTATACATGTGTGAGAGATGGTTGCATGCTTTCCAGGAGGATGTGCTTGTGGTCATGGGAAGAAGGAGTGACTTAACAACAGCAAATCAAAGCAAAGGACTTAAAGGGACACAGGAACTTCAGGTTGTATAGCAGAAAGTCCTCTTCCTATTGTAAAGACCTTCTTCACTAGTTTATTTCTTCTCCCATTTTCATGTTCGCATAAACAAGTATGTGTATGCGTGTGTGTATGTGTGTGTGTGTGCATGCATGTCATTTGCATGAATGTGTGCATGAGAAGGCCTGAGGTCCATCTTATTCATTGAGGCAGTCTCCCAGCGATCCACTGATCTGGTTAGTCTTACTATCCAGCTTGTTTTGGGGTTCCACTGTCTTCTGGGGATATAACGGCAGGTGACCTTTATATGTGTTTCAGATACCTGAATTCTGCTCTCATGTTAGTTTAGAAAAGGCTTTAACAAGCCACCAAGTCATCTCCTTAGTGCCCTCTTCATTAGTTTAATTTTTAGTGAAGAAAACCTCTTTAAGCTGCTATGAAAACCAGGAGGGAATCCCTCTGTTCAATCCATGGGTGGCCATGGCTCGCCCAAAGAAGTATTTTTTGAAGGATTAAGAATCTAAATCCTATCAGGTGTGCCAGAGCAGATCTTTAACCCCAGCACTGGGGAGGCAGAGGCAGGCAGATCTCTGAGTTAGAGGCCATCCTGGTCTATAAAGAGAGTTTCAGGACAGCCATAGCTATGCAGAAAAACCCTGCCTCAAAAAGTCAAACCAAACCATATCTAAATCCTACCAGGCATCTATTATATTTCTTTACTCCTTCAACTAAGAAGATCATTTATAAAAAGCAGGATTTATGTAAATATAAAAACACTGGAACGATGCCAGCTGCTTCCAGAGACGGGACCAGGGTGGCTTTGCATAGAAAAGAGCAATTAGACAACATAAGGAGGTCAAGGGGATACAAATTGGAAAGGAAGAAATCAAATTATCACTATTTGCATATGACATGATAGTCTACTTAAGTGACCTGAAAACCTCCACCAGAGAACTCCTACAGCTGATAAACAACTTCAGCAAAGTGGCTAGTTATAAAATCAACTCAAGCAAATCAGTTGCCTTCCTATACTCAAAGGATAAGCAGGCTGAGAAAGAAGTTAGGGAAATGACACCCTTCACAATAGCCACAAACAATATAAAGTATCTTGGTGTGACTCTAACCAAACAAGTGAAAGATCTATATGACAAGAACTTCAGGTCTCCGAAGAAGGAAATCAAAGAAGACCTCAGGAAATGGAAAAATCTGCCATGCTAGTGGATTGGCGGGATTAATATAGTTAAAATGGCCATCTTGCCAAAAGCAATCTACAGATTCAACGCAATCCCCATAAAATCCCAACTCAGTTCTTCACAGAGTTAGAAAAAGCAATTCTCAAATTCATCTGGAAAACAAAAAACCCAGGGTAGCTAAAACTATTCTCAACAACAAAAGAAATTGTGGGGGAATCAGTATCCCTAACTTCAAGCAGTACTACAGAGCAATAGTGTTAAAAACTGCGTGGTATTGGCACAGTGACAGACAAGTGGATCAATGGAATAGAATTGAAGATCCACAAATGAATCCACACACCTATGGTCACTTGATCTTCGTCAAAGGAGCCGAAAACATCCAGTGGAAAAAAGATAGCCTTTTTAACAAATAGTGCTGGTTCAATTGGAGGTCAGCATGCAGAAGAATGCGAATTGATCCATTCTTATCTCCATGTACTAAACTTCACTCCAAGTGGATCAAGGACCTCCATGTAAAACCAGACACACTGAAACTAATAGAAAAGAAACTGGGGAAGACCCTTGAGGACATGGGCACAGGGTAAAATTTCCTGAACAGAACACCAATAGCTTATGCTCTAAGATCAAGAATTGACAAATGGGACCTCATAAGATTACAAAGTTTCTGTAAGGCAAAGGACATTGTTAAAAGGACAAAACGGCAACCATCAAATTGGGAAAGGATATTCACCAACCCTACATCTGACAGAGGGCTAATATCCAATATATACAAAGAACTCAAGAAGTTAGACCCCAGGGAACCAAATAACCCTATTAAAAATGGGGTACAGATCTAAACAAAGATTTTTCACCTGAAGAAATTCAGATGGCTGAGAGGCACCTTAAGAAGTGCTCCCTAACCATTAATCATTAGGGAAATGCAAATCAAAACAACCCTGAGATTTCACCTTACACCAGTCAGAATGGCTAAGGTCAAAAACTCAGGAGACAGCAGGTGTTGGCAAGGATGTGGAGAAAGAGGAACACTCCTCCACTGCTGGTGGGGCTGTAAGATGGTACAACCACTTTGGAAATCAGTCTGGCGGTTCCTCAGAAAACTGGACATGACACTTCCGGAGGACCCTGCTATACCTCTCCTGGGCATATACCCAAAGGATTCCCCGGCATGCAATAAAGACACATGCTCCATTATGTTCACAGCAGCCTTATTTATAATAGCCAGAAGCTGGAAAGAACCCAGATGTCCCTCAAAGGAGGAATGGATACAGGAAATGTGGTATATTTACACAATGGAATACTACTCAGCAATTAGAAACAATGAATTCACACAATTTTTAGGCAAATGGTTTGATCTGGAAAATATCCTTAGTGAGGTAACCCAATCACAAAAGAATATACATGGAATGCAATCTCTGATAAGTGGATATTAATTAGCCCAGAAGCTCTGAATACCCATGGCACAAATCACATAACAAATGACTCCCATGAAGTATGGAGAGGGTCCTGATCCTGGAAAGGATTGACCTACCATTGGAGGGGAATATAAGGACAGAGAAAAAGGAGGGAGGTGACTGAAGAATGGACGGAGAGAAGAAGGTTTATGGGACATATGGGGAGGGGGGATCTGGGAAAGGGGAAATCATTTGGAATGTAAACAAAGAATATAGAAAATAAAAATAGTTAAAAAAAGAATCTCACAAGAATCACAAATCTAAACTTTAACATAAAATTCAGTCATATCTACTTTACATTCTCAGACTGTACATCCATTCACCAGCAATTCTTAATAAATTGTATCAGGAACCTTAGGTCAAAATGGGAAAAAAAATAAAAAAAAAAAGAAAAGAAAAGAAACTCAGGCTTTGCTCCTTGAGGTAGTATGGAGGGGAAGGGAGACTAGCAGAGATGTTAGGTTTACCAAAGGCTGCAGACTGTGGCTTGGAAATTACAGTTAGACTCTCCACACCTCCATGCTTCAGGAAAAAGAAACAACATGCTTGGTGAATTTTTTGAAAACCACCCAAGGGGCCATATTTACTCCTACCTGCTACCAAGGCTGTGGCACAACAAAATCAGACTTCACACAGAAACAGAAACTGAATATGAACCCGCACTGAGTCAGGAACTAGCAAATCTCTAGAGGGTTGCCAAGGTTTTGAGGCCAACTGGGCTATTGCTCTGGAAGAGCAAGGCCAGATGTTTAGCTCTGTGTACACATCCTTGCCAATACTTTGGGGTTATGAGCTTAAAACTCAGACTAGGAAGGGATATGATGTTAACAGTGGCTGCTTAGGTGATGGTAAAAGTTAAAAAGGCAAGGAAGCCAAACTCTGATTCCCCACAATCACAGTTGGCAAACTCCTCAGCAAAACAGTCTCTATGCCACTGGTCTTTGGGGAAAAAATATAAATTGTTATCTGAAATAGAGAGTAAAGTTTGTTTTAGAGTTTCTCTGGGAAGCTCTGGCTGTTCTGGAACTTGGTCTGTAGACTAGGGTGGCCTCGAACTCACAGAGATCTGCTCCCAAGTGCTGGGATCACAGGCATTTGAACAAAGTTTTTACCTTGCTAGTGTTCTCTGTTTGCTTAGGTTAACGTCAAGCACAGTAAAGTACTTTGCTCAGGATCACACAGCTAACACGGGAGCCTTCCAAACCAGAATCCGTGCATGTGAGCTTCCTGAGTTGGAACTAATCATGAGGGGTGGGCAAAAGTGGGCAGGGAAGTTCTAAGTGGGCAGGGCACTGTGCCTCACTGGAGGTGTTCTGATTGGTTCTTCTTTTCTTTGTATTCTGGTGACATTCCACAGACCTGCAGGAGATAGCTTTCTTTCCACGGGTTATTCTCTCTCTCTCTCTCTCTCTCTCTCTCTCTCTCTCTCTCTCTCTCTAAACAACAGTCATATGTCGAGTATGTCGAGTCCTCTCTCCTCCCCACTTTTCTTTGTCAACTTGACACCAGTTGGAGTTAACTGTGAGAAAGAACCTCAAGTGAAAAAAATGCCCCCATCAGATTTTCTGTAGGCAAGTCTGTAGGGCGTTCTCTTGATTAATGATTGATGTGGGTGGGTGGGACCAGATGTAGCTCCACCCCTGAGCAGGTGGTCCTGGGTTGTATAAGGAAGTGGGCTGAGAAAAGCACAAGAGACAAGCCAGTTGTCAGCATCATTCCATGGTCTCTGCTTCAGTTCCTGCCCCTAGGTTCTTGCCTTGAGTCCTTCCAATGATGGAGTGTGACCTCAGTAGTATAAGGTGAAATAAACCATTTCCTCTCCATGCTGCATTTGGTCATGGTGTTTCATCACAGCAATAGAAACCCACCTAAGGCACTGGCTAAACACCATCAAACTTTCATAACTTTCTTCCTCAGTCTCAAGAGCTTCATTTTGTGATTAATATCCCCCTTTAGATGCTGAGAGGCCATGACAAGATTCGTTCTATGGAAGCTGTCACATCTCTCTCCTTATCTGCCCATTCAGCACACCTTTCCCCACATTCCACAAAAAACTCACACTGAGGTGGGTGTTTGTATGTGACTGTGTTTAGAAAAATTCAGTGATTTTTTTTCTAAGTGTTTGGAAGTTTTCTCACCCTCCCCGCAAAGTCTCAAATCATCAATAGTTCTTCCTCTTTGTGTCACGAAACATTTCTGTCTTTGGGGTTATGTTCAACTTTCCCACGTACCTGACATGTTGAAGAACTACCCTGGGTTATACTGCTGGCTCCTGAGCTGATGAACTGTGGGAAGAAATTTGTATTGAAACACTCACACTGTTTGATCCATCCCCTCAACAGATTCTCTTTCTAATGCTACTGTCATTCTGACGTCTAGACTATCCCGGAGTTTTAGGAAGAAAGTGGTATTGAAATGAAAAAAAACAAACAAACAAACAAACAAAAAACTACCTTGGTTCTAAGGGATTCCCTAAAAACAGTGGTTCTACTTTTTTTTTTCCTGTTAGAGAGATGAAAAGATCTTTAGAAGTTGGTGGTCATTCATGCGATCAACATGTAGGTGATGGGACTCAGGAATTTCTCAGTAATTTTATGAGGGACAAATAGTGGATCATTGGCCATGCTTTGATGTTCAGTTAGCAAGTTAATGACCCGAAGTATTAAAGAGGAGATGGCTGGTATGGCAGCTCTCATCCACAGGAATCCCTCAAAATATCTTAGGGGAAAAAGATCACTACAAAATAGTTTCAGAATGCATTTGATCTGAAAATCAAATGGCTTTATTTTATTTTATTATTTTATTTTTATAGCCATTTCCTCAATCACTGTGATGTCTGTGACCTACTGGGAGCTAGCTGAAAGTATGGTTATTTGTGGTTATTTTGCATTAACTTTTCTTCCCATGGTATGTCTTCCATTTGCCTGCAGAACTCTCAGGAGATGACCTAAATTTCCTAAGAAGGAGATTGAGAATGTCTCAGTCCAGGAGGACGCAGTCTGCTATGAAAGCAGAGACACCTTACCTTGGTTTACAGAAAACTCTGCTGTTTTATTGTGGGATAGTCTGTCAGAGTTACTTAAACTCTTCAGACATTTATACTATTTTCTCATTTATAAAGCAGGAAGTGAAAAACTACTGCATTTGATCCTCGTGGCAACACTGTGTTGATGAGGTAAAACAAGCTTAAAGTACCACTGGGATATGCATGATGTGGGATGGACACACCAGTGAATATGATTCGTGGTTAATTTCTTCCATAAGGATCCTGTTTACATCTTGGGCGTAGGGCTCTTTCTAGACACTTTGCAATTGGAGACTCATGTATCATTCCAGTTTAAGTAGTGGCTCTTTACTACACACACCTCTTCCCAGAAAGTTGTCAGCTTTGCAGTGCCTTCAGAGGTAAAGCCGCTGAAAAAATGCCTGTCAATCAAGTGAATGACAGACCGCTGCCTTAGTGACATGACGACTATGTCTCGGAAAGCTTTGTTCCACAAAGCTCAGGGACTGGCTCCACTGAGACCTCTGCTCTTTTCGAGCTCCATCTTGGTAGAGAAGAGCACGAAAGTGGAAGAGTATTTATTGAGACCCGTTCTCTGTGAAGAAATTCATCCTTATATTAAGCTTTCTGCTTCTCAAGACACTCTGTCAAAGGGAAGTCAGGTGTGTCCCAGGTCACATGACTTCTAAATAAGTGACCAATGATTAACAAATTTCTTTTGGATTGAGTGCGTCTGTGAACTAAACTAGCTAGCAGGGAGTCATGGCTTTGGGCCTCCTCAAGTATAATTACTTTTAATTGGGAATGCTCCTGGTGAACATTTTGATAAATATACCCATGAAAGTATTAGAATATTTACTTTAGGAATTTCTGTTTAATTTCTCCCCATTCCTTTTGCCCCTCCCCCCCGCCCCAGCTTCTCCCTTCCCCCCCCCATATGTCACTTCTTCAAAAATTGCCTCTATTTCCCTAGACACTAAACTCTTGCTTTTGAGTTTTCACCCTGAAAAGAAAGGCTATGTACACAGCCATAATCTTTAAGAGCCTTCTTAGTAATACTCGTTTGAAATCTTTTCTACTGTCACATCCCAGCCTCTTGAGGTCCTAATCAAAACAGGCAGTACACACAAAAGTGCTCAAATGAACACTGTAAGTCAAGTGATTGAGCCTAGTAAACTGTTGACCACAGAATGCTCTACTTGATCAATTAGAATTAAATCAATAGAAATCAGTAATGACCACAGTTCACTCACCAATGTTCCAGACGCAAACAGGTAACAGATGCTAGTTAACATGAGCTTAAAACCGATACTGTGCTTCTTTTCTTCTAGACGGTACAAAGAGAGCCAGAGAATCCCCAGTGCACTGTGGATTAGGCCAAGCATTATTTGTGCAGCCTGTGAGAAGAAAGTGAGCCAGTGTTATTCAAGGTGACTCTACTAAAGATGGTTTCAGTCTGGGTATCGGAGAAGTCTTGAACGTATTCAGTTTGCTCTGTACATTAGTGTATTCATCAAGCTCTCCAGAAAAGACTAATCAACAAGAAACAAGATGCTAGTTCTAGTCTCTTCAGGATACTGATATAATAATGGAGACCCCCAGACACCACTCCACCCTGTTCTACCATCCTACTAAAGCATCTGCTTTAGGATGAAGAGTGTTCACTACCTCTGAATATTCAAAGAGTTACATGTCAGGGAGGAACCAAGGTTGAGACAGATGGAGTAGAGTGGTTTGGGTCTTCTTTGCTTGAACAAGAATGTTTTTATTTAACAACAGCCTTGAGGGACAAATATTTTGATTTTGTAGGTGCTTCTAGTTAATCGAATAGCAGAGGCCTATTGATATGTCTTTTTCAGAAGGATGCCTTGGATAAAGGAGAGCTAATGGCTATGGGGACCTGGAAGTGTCTTTCTGAGCCCTGCTATCCTTTCTATGGATTTTTTTTAAAAAGGCAGATTATAATCAGAAGACTTATCTCTTGTTCTTCACTGATAAAACCAACTAGGAACTTTTGACCTCTCCTTCTTTCCCTCTTCCCCTCTTATTTGGGCCTTGTACTTCAAGTTTTGGGAACTTGAACAAGTTTTCCCTTGTTACCTTATCCAGCCTTGATTTTTTTGCCACTGGAGAACGAACAAGTCTAAGCCTTATTTAAAAGAAAAAAAAGTAGTATTTGTGAAGTCCAAAACATAGTTAAAAATCTATTGACTATGACAAAGATGGAGGTAGAGGCGGATTGGTTATTGTGCTGGTTAGTTTTTTGTCAAGTTGATAGAAGCTGAAGTCATATGGGAAGAGGCACCTTCAGCGGAGAAAATGTTGCCAACACAGTGGCATGGGTGGCAGTTTGTGGGGGCATTTTCTTCATTTGTGATTGATGTGGCGGCACCATCTCTGAGAAGCTGGTCCTGGGGTATATAAGAAAGTAGGTTGAACATGCTGTAAAGAACAAGCTAGCAAGCAGCATTCCTCCATGGCCTCTGCTTCAGACCCTGCCTCAAGATTCCCTTCCTTGTCTTCTACAGTTGATGAACTGTAGCCTACAAGCCAAACCAACTCTTCCCCAAATTGGTTTTTATTATGGTGTTTTCCCCCTACAGCAATAGTATAAAAAGAAAACAAGGCAGTTATGCACAGCCTGAGTGCATATCCTATCTACTTGATTGCTAAAATCTTTCTGTACAGAGAGAGAATGGCCTTTGTTGAGTACTGACATGAGATGCAAGTATCTTCAATTTTCTTTTGCTTATTTTTATATATTTATTTCAAATTATGCTTCCCTAGTGTCTTAATTACTTTTTCTGTTACTGTGAAAAGAAATGTGTCTTGATGGGTCAAGACACACCATGAACAACTTAGGTTGTGAAGTAAATTGGTGGACCATGCTTAAATGTGGAGTTTGTATTTAGGTGCAGTAGAAGGCCAAGTGTTTCTCAAAAGGACAGCAGTTAGATTCAGAGAATGGCAAGATTTTGCTCCATAAAATGCTGCAATAAATTAGTAAGTGTCTGCTAGAGGCTTCAGGAAAAAAAACCCACCCCCGTCATTTCAAATACTGCTGGAATGGCTGGATCCACCAGTACAGGGATGATGCAGCACGCACAGTAGCTGGATTTATGGCAGTCTCCATCTGCTACAGCATATGCTCCTATCTATCAGCCTTTCGGGTTGCTTTTCAAGAAGGCAAGGTAAAAACTGTACTTCCTTGTTTCAGAATCCACTCCTTCCAAATTTTTGACCCTCTTTCTCCCCTCCATTTCTTTTATTTTTGAGATTATAATTACATCATGTCCCTCCTCCTTTCCCCCTCCTCTGGTCTATGCCATTGACTTGAGATTCTTTCCCTGCATCTTTGTCTATAATTTGAAAGTTTTTTTTTTTTTATGGTGTCAGACGTGTCTACAGGTCTGATAGATTTTGGAGAGAAGCTATGGATTGATCTTTCCTATTTGTATGTTTGTGATGAGATCTGGGCATGAGAGCTTCTTTTGTTAGCTTTAAGTCTGATACTGGTAGAGCAGGTTGGGACAGAAGAGAGGATGTGTGGACAGGTTGGGTCCTGAGGTTGAAAATGTCTTTGGGGAGAATGGAGTCAGGGGGATTTAGGAGAATGGGCTGGTATACAGGAAGTGCCTTCTAGTCTAAGCCTTGAGTGTAGGTGTGGATCTATGTGTGGAAAGTTTGGATGTGGTGTTGGAGAGACCTGTGGATTGGGGGTAGGTGGGGTAAGTTTTGGCAGAGCAGTAGAGATTGACTGCTGCATAGGCAGGGACTCAGTCAGGGTGCTGGTCTCAAGCTACAACTGGTGGACTGGGGAAGGCATATGGATAGGGAGTGTCAGATAGAGGCACAGGGCTGGATTCTGGAGGAGGATGTGGGAGATCTGGCTAAGTAGAGAGGTTGGATATTGGTGTAAGTTTTAATGCTGTTGGTTTGGACCCAAATGTTGTTCAAGGACCCATAAATGTGGATGAGTCTTATGTATAAGTATGGCATTCTAAAGTTGAAGAGCACTAAGAGGGACCCAGAGGTGAGTGTAGGAGACCATGTTGACACCATGAGACCTCAGAATTTAAACAGCCTCTTTTGGCTTTGTATTTGAGATCACCATATGCCTTCTTTTATTATCTACAAACATTGCTTCAAACCATTTCAAACAAGGATTACCAGTGAAGGCAGAAAATAAAAATCTTCAACAATTCTAACCTCAGCGTATGTTTCTTAAGACCAGGGTAGACTTGGATAATGTTGAAGAATCCAGGAATGGTATGTAAATACATGTTCTGTGTGGCCAATTAGCTCTGGTCTAATTGTCTTCACTTCAAAACACATTTATCCGTATTTTAACCCCAAGGAGCTCATTGTAAATACCATCAATGTTTTTACATTTTTTATTACTAAAAAGTAACACTATTTATTAATCAACATATGCTTAGTACTTACTCCCATTGCATTTGTCTCTTCCCTCAAGATATAAATTGCTGATACTTCCTTGGTTGACATCTTGACTTAGATAATAGAGGATGAATGGGCTTCTTTTCTGTAAAGAGATACAGGAAAAAATGCTAATTATTTTTGAGGAAGACATTTAAACTGGAAGTTCCATTTGACTACCACATAATTACTTGAAAATAGCTTTATTTTTTTTTAAAAACTTAAATCAAATGACACTGATTTCTATTATGTGTTTAATTGTTTTCTGGAAAAAACCAAGGCCTATCTTTCAGATTATTACTTCACTGTGGCCTGAGATAGAGTCGATAATTTTGAAAATTAAAAAAACAAAAAAGTGTGTGTCTGTGTGTGTGTGCATGTGTGTGTGTGTGTGTGTGTGTGTGTGTGTGTGTGTGTGTGTGTGTGTATGTGTGACTTCAGAAGGTGAGAATAGGGTGTTAGAATTCCTGGATGTGGGTGCTGACAACTCAATTTAGGTCTTACCTAAGAGCAGCAAGTGTTGTTAGCTACTTAACCACCTGTCAGCTCACAGTAGATATTTTTAATATAGTTATTCCACCTTCATTGTCTTTACTTTTCTAGACACTGCTTGCTCTCATAAGTCCACTGGGTTACTGGGTTCTTGACTGATTGCTTTCTCTCTCTTAAGAATATGCTATCACTGTCATACAACAAATAGACAGCTAATTCTAATTAAGCCAGTGGGTGTTCCATTTACAGTCAACTGTATTTAGTATGAAGATAACAGTCTCTTTTCTTGACTTGCCTCTTGAACAAGAAGTAGCAGAGCTTCCATGCTGCCTAATGAAAGTAGAGCAAAAGGAAGGCAGTGTGTTGTATTTGCATTAATGATATTGCTAAGGATGAGGCTAGTAGCTTTTGAAGAGCTTATGAGTAGGTGATGGTTCAGAGGGTAGCTGCAAACAACTTCTTTTTTTTATTGAATATTGTCTTCATTTACATTGCCAATGGTAAAACCTTTCCAGATTTCCCCCCTCCCCAACAACACCAACCCCTCCTCCCACCCTCTGCCTCCATGTATATGCCCCTCCACCCAACCCATTTCCACTCCTCCCCTCGATTTCCCTTTGTTGGGGGCAAACAACTTCATTATTATACCCAGCTAGCCTTTCTCATTTCCATACCAGAGGACTTTATACTATGTGACTTGTAGAACATTTCTTCACTACATGGGAGGAGCATATTTCTCTAACTCACTAATAATGTGTGGATAGTATGACATGATTTGACTGAGAATGACATGTTATTCTTGGGCCAAAGCTTTTTTTATTTTTCAACATTGGAAGTTTCTGTTATCTGTTTTGCTCATGTCTCTTTGCTGTGAGGATATTACATCTTGAAATTTTGCTGTTGTTTTTTATAAATGTGGATACTAGAAAGAGGAAATAGAGAGACAGCCCCTCGTCTACCACCAGCATTGAGTAAAACTCTAGTAAGTAAAACAAGAAATGATTGTTTTTCTGACATTGAAATAACAAAACTGAGTAACACTCTTGTACTAACATTCTAGGCCATATGGAAGGATGACATATGGGAGAACACATTGTCAGGAGAATGTGGAAAGCAAGACTAACACTTAGAAAATAGGGGTTCCCAGTAGTGGTATAACAGGGTTCTCAGGAAGTGACATGCCCAGTTTTCTGAGGAACTGCCAGACTGATTTCCAAAGTGGTTGCACTATCTTGCAATCCCACCAGCAGTGGAGGAGTGTTCCTCTTTCTCCACATCCTCGCCAACACCTGCTGTCTCCTGAGTTTTTGACCTTAGCCCTTCTGAGTGGTGTGAGGTGAAATCTCAGGGTTGTTTTGATTTGCATTTCCCTAATTATTAATGATGTTGAACATTTCTTAAGGTGTTTCTCAGCTCTCCGAAGTTCTTCATGTGAAAATTCTTTGTTTAGCTCTGTACCCCACTTTTTAATGGGGTTATTTGGTTCTCTGGGTTCTGCTTTCTTGAGTTCTTTGTATATATTAGATATTAGCCCTCTGTCGGATTTAGGGTTGGTGAAGATCCTTTCCCAGTCTGTTGGTTGACGTTTTGTCCTTTTGACGGTGTCCTTTGCCTTACAGAAACTTTGTAGTTTTATGAGGTCCCATATCCAGAGGATTCTTCAGCATGTAATAAGGACACATGCTCAACTATGTTCATAGCAGCCCTATTTGTAGTAGCCAGAAGCTGGAAAGAACCTAGGTGTCCTTCAATGGAGGAATGGATACAAAAAATGTGGTATATTTACACAATGGAGTACTATTCAGCCATTAGAAACAATGAATTCATGAAATTCTTAGACAAATGGATGGAGCTGGAGAACATTATACTAAGTGAGGTAACCCAGTCTCAAAAGATCAATCATGGTATGCACTCACTGATAAGTGGATATTAGCCTAGAAACTTTGAATACCCAGGACATAATCCACAAATTAAATGATGTCCAAAAAGAATGGAGGAGTGGCCCCTGGCTCTGGAAAGACTCAGTGCAAGAGTATAGGGGAATTCCAGAACAGGGAAGTGGGAAGGGGTGGATGGAAGAACAGGGGGACGGAAGAGGGCTTATGGGACTTGCGGGGAGTGGGGACCCAGAAAAGGGGAAATCATTTGCAATGTAAATAAAAAAAATAAAATATAAAAAAAATGCTAAAAAAAAAAAAAGAAAATAGGGGTTCCTTTAAACAATACAAAATGGCAAACCCACTACCCGGCCAGGGAAGCAGGTAGATGACAAATCTCTGGATCTTCACTTTCCTTTCTCTCCTCCAAAGCTAATCCCCAGGTCTCACGCCTTACTCGGTGGCAGAACATCCACTGTGCCCTCTCTTCCTTTCTGCTCCCATTTCCAGAAGATCAGGTAGGTCTTCTCCTACAACCTCCCTCACTGCCCCATCCCTCTGTCTCAGCAGCCAAGTCTCATAGGCACTTCCTGGGAACCCACAGGCCATTCCAGGGAAACAGGTAAGCAAGCTTCAGATCTTCATTCTCCATCCTCGGCTCCAAATCTACTCCCTAATCTCATCTCCAGCTCTGTATTAGACCACCTGCTCTGAACCTGACCCCCTCTCTGCTTTCTTCCCTCTTGTTGACTCCTTTAGCACCCCCAGCCCAACTTTATCCCTAAGTGTCATATACCAATACATAGAAACACATTCTACCTGGAACATCCACCTGGCAGGATCTCAGAAGCACTTCCTAGCAGGTAATACACATTCTCTTAAGAACCAGAGAGGGCATCAGAAACCAAGGAACAAAACACCTCCTGGATAAAGACAAGAGTAGTTATCAACACACAGAATTATGATCCCAAACTCAGTGTCTAGATGCAAACATAAAAACACAACCAATAACAGCTAAGACAATGCATCTCCACTGGAGCCTGGCAACCCTACTAGAATTGGCCCAGAGAAATGAAATAGAGCAGAAACAAAAGACAAGGACTTCAAAATAGCCCTTATGAATAGATTAGGGGTCCTTAGACAGGGCATGAATCCACTAAAGGAATTTATGACAACGCAAATAAACAGTGGAAAGAAATGAAGAAAATAGTTCAAGACTTGAAAGTGGAAATAGATTCAATAAAGAAAATTCAAACTGAGAGAAAACAGGAAATAAAAAATTCAGAAACTTAATAAAGAATCTCTTAGGAAAGCCTCACTAATAGGCTATGAGAGATGAAAGAGAAAATCTCAGGCACTGAAGGCAATTTGGAGAAAGTTTCATAAGCTGCTGAGAATGTTTATTCGTTTGTGAAGGGTGAAACATTCTGTAATTTGTTAGGTTGATTTGGTTTATAACATCAGTTAGCTCCAGCATTTCTCTATTTAGTTTTTGTCTGGATGACCTGTCAATTGGCAAAAGTGGGTTATTGCAGTCTCCCACTTTCAGCATGTGAGGGTCAATATGTGATTTAAGCTGTTGTAGTGTTTGCTTTACAAACTTGGGTACCCATGTGTTTGGTGCATAAATGTTAAGAACTGCAATGACTCTCATTGGCAGTTTTTTTTTCTTTTACGAGGATGTAGTATATAGTATTTTTCCCTAACTCTTCTGATTAGCTTTTGTTTGAAGTGTATTTTGCCAGATTTCAAAATGGCTACACCAGCTTCTACTTGGGTCCATTTGCTTAGAATATATTTCCTCCCTCCCTCCCTCCCTCCCTCCCTCCCTCCCTCTCTCCCTCCCTCCCTCCCTCCCTCCCTCTCTCCCTCCCTCCCTCCCTCCCTCCCTCCCTCCCTCCCTCCCTCCCTCCCTTCCTTCCTTCTTCCCTTCCTTCCTTCCTTCCTTCCTTCCTTTCTTTCTTTCTTTCTTCCTTCCTTCCTTCCTTCCTTCCTTCCTTCTTGAGGTGATGTTTATCCTTGATGTTAAAGGTATGTTTCTTGGTTGCAGTTACTCGATGGACTCTGTGTTCATATCCATTCTGTTAGTCTGTGACCTTTTATTAGGGAATTGAGACCATTGATATTGAGGGATATCAAGGAACAGTGTTCGATCATTGTTGTTGTGTTTATGTGTGTATTTCCCTTTTTTGATTTGCTGGTATGGTATTATATTGACCACATACTTAAGACACAAAGCAAATCTCAACAAATACAAGAAAATAGAAATAACATCCTGCATCCTTTCCGACCACTGTGGATTAAAGCAGGTTATCAACAACAACAGAAACAGTAGGAGCTTACAAACTCGTAGAAAGTGAGCAACTCTCTACTGTATTAAAAAATGCATCAAGACAGAAGTAAAGAAAAAAGTTAAGACTTTCTAGAATTCAATGAAAAGGAATACACAACATTCCCAAACTTATGGGATTCAATGAAAGTGATGTTAAGAGGCAAGTTCATAGCACTAAATGCCTACATAGAAAAACAAAACAAAACTAGAGAGATCTTTTATTAGCAACTTAACAACACACCTGAAAGCTTTAGAACAACAACAAAAAAAATAAAAATAAAAAAATCATGCCTCCAAAGGATAGACAGCAGGAAATAAACTAAGGCCTAAAATAAATAAAATAGAAACAACAACAACAACAACAACAATGCAAAATCAATGACAACAAAGATTTTGTTATCAGTTAGATTGACAAGCCTTTATTCAAAATGAAAGATGGAGAAAGATCAAATTAAAACTGGAAGTGAAGACTAATAGAATAACAGACACCCAGAAAATCCAGAGCATTATAAATACTATTTTAAAGGCCTTTATTCTACCAGATTGAAATATCCGAGAGTAATTTTCTTGATAGGTACCACTTATCAAAGTTAAATCAAGATGAGATAAACAATGGAAATAGACCCAAAACCCCCAGTGAAATAGAAGCAGGGGTTAAAAGTCTTTCAACCAAATAAGCCTGGGGCCAGATAGTTTTTAGCACAGAATTCTACCAGACTTTCAAAGAAGGCTTAACTTATTAAGTCTCTTAAGTTATTCTAAAAAATAGAAACTAAGGGAACACTGCCCAATTCGTTTTACAAGGCCACAGTTACCTTCATACTCAAACCACATAAAGACCCATCAAAGAAAAAAAATTGAAGACTAATTTTTCTTGTGAACATATATATGAAATTTCTCAATAAGGTGCTTACAAAGCAAATCCTGGAACACATTTAAAAATCATCCATAATGTCCAGGTGCTGTGCATAACCGACCTACCCCTCACTGACTGGGGCATGCTGGAGAGCTGGCCCCATATTTCTCCAGTGGCAGCACTCAGGAGACTGTACCCTGTACCTCACCTAGGCAGCACAGTAGAGCTGGCCCTGGTGGCAGAGGTGTGGGTGAAGAGTTGAGGGCATGAGTGTGGGAGAGCTGACTCTGGCAGTCTGAAAAGTTGCCCACAGGGTTATAAGCATGGCAGAGCTGGCCCTGCCCCTCAGCAGTTGCGGCACTTGGGAGAATGGGCCCAGGCACCCCAGCAGGGCAGCACAGGAAAGCTGTACCCTGGTGGTCAGGGTGAGGTGAGCTGGCCTGAGGGCATGAGACCTGGAGAACTGACCCGGTCTCCCTAGCTGGAGCAGAGCTGGAGAGCTGACCCGGTCTCCCTAGCTGGAGCAGAACTGGAGAGCTTGCCCCTGGTGGGAAAAGCTGGCAGGCTGACCAGTTCAGCTACAACTCAGGCCTAGATCCAGGGCTCTGAATTGGCTCATCACCAAATCTATACAATCTGTAAATGGTTGAGATTCATGAAAGCCTACTGATCTAGAGCTGTAGGGTTTCTGTGACTCAGGGAAATAATAGGATCATGGGGAGGATTCCAATAGTGATGGTGTCACAGAAGCCAGAGACCTCACACTAGACCGATGGCTCGTTGCAATGAACATTTGCAAGTGAATATGTGTTGAAAGACAGATAAACTGAGGGTCACACTGTGAAATACTACAGCTTTCATGAGCAGATGCTTTTCTATGCTGTGTGTGTGTGTGTGTGTGTGTTATCTTGTGGGGAAAGTTGTAAGAGTGAAGGGTGGATATGAGGAGATGGGGAGATGAGTGGGAGTGGAGTGCATGATGTGAAACTCACAAAGAATTAATAAAAAGTTTTAAAAAAAGACGTCAAGTAGACTTCATCTCTGAGATGCAGGGATGGTTTAACATACATAAATCAATAAATATAGTCCATTATACAAACAAACTTAAAGTGAGAAACCACATGATCATTTCATTAGTTGCAGAAAAGCCCTTTGATTAAATACCTGTTCACTCTAGAGGACATGAGATACTACAGATAGCAATAGAGAAATCAGAACAGCTAAACACATGGGTTTTTCTCTTTATGCCTACTTATTTCCCATCCAAAAGACTGGGACAATCTAATAATCTTGTAATCTTTGCTATTCTGTGGAGCCAGCCTTTACCCGAAATCCCCAAATTCCTCAACGTTGTTTCTTAGTCAATAGAATCCATTCTTATGAAAGAGGTCCAATGTACTTCATGGAAGAGTTTGATATTATGTCTACTAGAAACCCTCCCTCCCCCAACTCTTATCCTGAAAATTGTTTCTTGTCAATAGAACCCATTCTTATGAAAAAGGCCATAGGTACTTTGCAAAAGAGATGTACTTTGCAAAAGAGATGTACTTTGCAAAAGAGTTTTGATATAGCCAAATCCTAAGCTTTATTATGATAATTGTCAGGAGGAAACTTTCCTTAAAGTTGTATGCATTTAAATCTGTAAAAAACAAATGAACAAAAAAATCTCCTTGTGGTCCGACTCTAGAATTTTGAACTAACCCTGATACCTAGTTCACACCAAAGCAGGTTTCCTTCTTGTCTCTCATGGTTCATCTCTGCTGGCAGTACAGCTTCCAGGGACCGCCACACTTTATGGCAAGTCCTGGAGAGATTACGAGTGCAAGGGACATACCTTTTTCTTATAAAAGGACTTACAACGAGGCCATAGCTTACATCTACTTAAATGGTGAGAAACTCAAAGCAGTTCCACTAAAAGAAGGAACAAGATAAAGTTGTCTACTCTCACCATACTTATTTTATATAGTACTTAAAGTCTTAGCTAGGATGATAAAGCAACCAAAGGAGATAAAGGGGACGAAAATTGGAAAGGAAGAAGTCCAAGATCCTCATTTGCAGATGATATGATAGTACACATCACTGAGTCTAAACATTCTACCTCAAAATTCTTATAGCTGATAAACACTTCCAGCAAACTAGGTAGATACAAAAGTAGCTCTCTCACATACAAGACAGTTGTGTTCTATACACCAACGACAAATGAACTGAGGACATCAGGAAGCAACACCATTTCACAGTGCTGAAATAAGATTCAAATAACAAAATAATATTTAATAATGAATAAATGATAAAGTAAATAATAAAATGTCTCAGGTTAACTCTAAGCAAGTGAAAGACTTGTATGATAAAAATTTAAGACACTAAAGAAAAAAACCTGAGGAAGATATCAGATTATAGAAAGATATCCCATGCCCATGGATTGGTAGAATTAATATAGGGAAACTGTCCACTCTACCAAAAGTTATCTACATATTCCTGTCAAAATTCCAAGGCAGTTCTTGTAGCAGAGGATGGCCTTGTCGGGCATTAATGGGAGAAGAGGCCCTTGGTCCCATGAAGGCTCGATGCACCAGGGTAGGGGAATACGAGGGTAGGAAGGCAGGAGTGAGTGGTTGGGTGGGTGGCAGCACACCCTTATAGAAGCAGGAGAAGGGGGGGATGGGATAGAGGGTATTTTTTGGGGGGAATCTGGGAAGGGGATAACATTTGAAATATGAATAAATAAAATATCTAATAAAAAATTAAGAAAAGACACTTCTGAGAACTGAAGGTGCAGAAACAGTAGAAAATGAAATTTATTTTCAGCCCCTTAAGATGTGATGTTAGAAGGGTTCAAGCAGATCATGAAATGAAATGTGTCCTTGAAGTGAAAAAAAAAGGCAATTTTCAGCTTCATATGTAAACATAAAACACCCAGCTAAAACAAGACTTCTTTTCATCATCATCATCATCATCATCATCATCATCATCGTCATCATCATCACCATCACCATCATCACCATCATCATCATCATTATCATCATCATCAATCATCATCATCAATCATCATCATCAATCATCAGTATTATCACCATTATCATCATCATCATCTTCTGGAAGTATCCCATCTCAAACTGTGCTACAGAGCTATAGTAACAAAAACAACATGGTTTTGGTACAAAAACAGACATACTGATTGATGAACTACAATCAAAGACTCAAAAGTAAGTCCACACACCTATGGACACTCTAATTGTTTTTGATAGAGAAGCCAGAAATACACACTAGAAAAAAAGAACATTTTCAACCAATGGTTCTGGTCATACTAGATGGCTGCCTGTACAAGAACACAAATAGATTCATACGTATCACCCTGAATAAAGCTCAATTTTAAATAGATCAAAGACCTCAACATAAAACCAGATCCACTGAACCTGATGGAAGAGTAAAGTGTAGGTGATACTCTTGAACTCAGTGGCATAGGAGAAGGCTTTCTGAACAGAATAGCAATAGCACAGGGACTATGACCAACAATTAGCGAAATGGGACCTCATCAAACTGAAAACTTCTTCATGGCAAAACACACCATCGTTTAGACAAAGCAGCAGCCTACAAAATGGGAAAGGATTATTTTTAAAAAACCAACTAGGTACTTGATAGATGGTTAGAATCCTATAATTAAGGCAATGTACAGCAAGCCAATAGCCAACATTAAATTAAATGAAGAGAAACTAAAAGTAATCCTACTAAAATCAGGGACAAGAAAATGCTTCCCACTCTTTCCCTATGTCTTCAATATAGTATTTGAAGTTCTAGCTAGAGCAAAAAGGCAAACAAAGGCATCATGAGTTTTTCAGACAAATGGATGGAACTAGAAAATACCCTCAGTGAGGTAACCAGACTCAAAAGGACATGCACAGTATGTACTCACGGATGAGTGGGTATTAACCACAAAGTTCAGGATACTCGTGATACACCCCACAGACCCAAAAAAGCTAAACAAGAAGGAAGTCCCTAGCAAGGTTGCTTGACTCTCACTTAGATGGGGGAAATAAAATAGTCATTGGAGGCCGAGGGAGGGAGGAAACTAGGTGTGAGAGGGAATGGGGAGGGGAATGGTGGGGGTCAGGATCAGGTGTAGGGAGAGATAGGAGAGAGGGTAAGAGGGCCAGGAGAATGGATGGAATTCTGCAGCTTCTGAGGATGGGAGGTTAGGTGGGATGGGTGAAGGAATCTCTAGGAAGTGCCAGAGACTGGGATGGAAGAAGCTCCCAGCAGTCAATTTGGGTGATGCTGGCTAAGACACACAGCAGTGGGGATATGGATCCTGAAGAGGTTCCTGTAGCCAGGCAGGACCACCAGGGGGAAGGAGAAGAACACCAGCTTACCCACAAAACTTTAGACCCCAAATTCTTCCTATCTAAAAGAAATGCAGGAACAAAGATGGAGCAGGGCCTGAAGGAATGGCCAACCAATAACTGGCCCAACTTGAGACCTATCCCATGGGCAAGCACGAATCCCTGACACTATTACTGACACTCTGCTATGCTTGCAGACAGGAGCCTAGCATAACTGTCCTCTGAGAGGCTCCACCAATCAGCTGATCAAAACAGATGCAGACACCCATAGTCAAACATTGAACTCAGGGACTCTTATGGAAAAGTAGGAGGAAGAATTGAAGTCCCTGAAGGGGATATGAACTCTATAGGAAGACCAACAGAGTAAACTAACCTAGATCCTTAGGGACTCACAGAGACTGAGTCACCAACCAAAGGTCATCCATGGTTCTGGACTGAGGGCCCTGGCACATATGTAGCAGATGTGCAGCTCAGTCTCCTTGGGGGTTCTCCAACAACTGGACCTAGGCTGTCCCACAAGCTGTTGCTTGTCTGTGGACAACAACTGGGCCTTGTCTGGCCTCAGCGGGAGAGGATTTGACTAACCTTGCAGAGACTTGATGGGCCAGGGTCAGGGGTAAGGGGGTAGGGGATGGGGGGATGATATGGGGTCGGGGGACAACCTGTCAGAGGAGAAGTGGAGGGAGTTTGGGGGACACAGTGTGTGAGGGGGCATGGGGGGCATTGATCAGGATGTAAAATGAATAAATAAATTAATGGAGAAATGAATAAATAATAAAACAGCAAAAAGAAGAAAAATTAGTATTGAAATTATACTGACAATGTTGCCACCAGTCATTATCAGATGGACCTTGAGATCCTCAGTAAAATAAGGAAACTTAATTATAAATCCATGCTAAATTAATAAATAACAAATTTAAAAGGTAAAAAAAGGTATTTCAAGACAAATGGCAGGGGAAATCAATCATTTCCAAGTGCAGTAAAAGTACTTCTAAGAGGGAAGGTTGCCCATAATCAAGAGCTTTGAAAACTGCTAAATCACACTCTAGCCATTTGTGATCAGTTTCTGGTCCACCGAGATGTCCTATTTTTCATGTGTTGTGTCACTCACCCTCTACACTGCAGAATTTACACACATTCTGGGTGACACATCCTTGGAGCTCAATGGCAGATGACATCTAAGTTTCTGTGGACTCCTGGTGTTTGTAACAACCCAGGAGGACTGGCTTTTGGTTCAGGGTATCTGAGGTGACGGGTGTTATCACATGGGCTCACACCATGTTATTGGTTTAATATTAACAAAGAGAGGAATTAGAAGTGGGGAGGTGGTTAGATAGTGACACTGCTGTTTGCCATTGTCCCTAAGAACGATTCCGGGACTCAGAAACTTTCATCAAATTTGGATGGTATATGTGGAATGGTAATGTTTAAAGTCTAGGCTATATGTATTTGAGTCAGGGATGGGGGACAGAGAAGCAGAATCACACAGAGTCAGAGACATAGAGAGGGGAGAGGGAGGGAGTGGAGAGAGACAGAGAGAGGAGAGAGAGTTATTACTTAAGGGACCCTGGTAATGTAGACGTTCAGGTTCAAAAGGACACTTAAGGGTAGTTCAAAGTATTAGGTATAAGGATAAACAGCATTTTCTCCCCAGAACCCAAATCTGGTGGACCACGTAACTTGCAGGTTTTAGTTGGTGATGTTGTGCATCCAATATGAAGAGTCTTCCCACTGGTGTTTACTTACTTAGAAGATTCTCCCAGGTAGAGCCGGACAAGCCGCCTAGATGTCTGAATCTCGTCCAAATGCATAGATGACCTTGGATGTCTCAGTTTAACTTCGGTTACCAGAAAAACATTCCTAGTGATGGGATAACTCAGGAGGAGAGAGTCCCGGCAGCCAGGATCTTGTGACCCTTGCCCCCAGTGTGACCCGGTCTGAGTCTTAATGACAACCGGGCCAAGGTTCTCACACTCACATCATGCCCTGAGCCCAGGGCTAGAGTGATGCGGTCTGGAGGGCAACCTGGCATCCAGTGGAGCCCGGTGGGCACTGCCTCCTGTGTGGTACCCCTTCATTCCCTACTCGCGAGGATCTAAAGCTGCGGTTGTGGTCAAGAACGTGGTTACCAAGGGCACTGCGTGAGAGACCGCGTGGGCGCTGCAGCCCTGCTGATCCCACAGTTCATCTGAGAATAAAGGGAGCAGCTGCGAGATGCACAGCTTTCTTGGCAGTGTGAGCCTGTTGTTCTGTCTTTGTCCCTGTGCACAACCAAGATGGGGCTGGGGAGCAGCTGTGTTAGCCTCTACTACTGACTGGTGGTGGCCCAGCGCGGGTCTGAGACCCACCAGTTTGAAGGAGCACACACCTTATTTCCACATTGGAGAAAACGGATTCGCCCTTTCCCGCGGGTATTAATTACAAATAGCTTCTTGGTTAGAGGTGGGACTTTGTGCTCACTTCCCTTCTTCTGTGCTGGGAGTTTGTCTGACTTGAATTTGTGTTTGCTTTAGTTGATTGACAGAAAATGGACTCTGTGTTTTCTGACATGTGTGTTGTGGCTTGGTGGTTTTTGCTTTTGATTTTTTTTTCTTTTGAGAGTGAGGAAGAACATCAAGTTTGGTGGGTAGGGAGGTGGGGAAGACCTGGTAGAACTTCGGGGAGTGGAAAGGATGTGATCAAAATAGTGTATGAAAATTAAAAACTAGGAAAGAAACACAGGGACAGAAGAAATGTAAGCAGTTAATAACTGCTAAGACTGGGAGATTAATCTTTCTCAGGGATGAGCCCTCTGATTGGTTATCTAGTACCAAGTGGTTAGCCCCAGAACCATAAACATGTAAGCAACTCTGAAGGGACTCGGCAGGCCTATTTATATGTACACTCATTTATATGGAAGAGCTTTGGAGGGGGAGTAGGAAGGACATGAGAGAGGTAGAGAAATCATGTAATTATGTTTGAATGAATAAAGACAATTTCACAACCCCCCCCCCCCCCCCAGATACCAAGAATCTTCTGGATGCAGCGACCGCTACCCTCGAGCGGTCTCTGCTTACCTTTTGTCCAAGCAATTTCTTCTTTGGCAGAATGGGCACCTCACAAATTTGTGCTCCAGCAATTTGAAGATCAAAATTATTTTACAAACACATTCCCACACTACCTATGCTCCTCACAGGCAGCTTAATATTTTGTGTTCAGTCCTATACAGTAGTAAAAATTGATTGTTATTTCTAACAGATGATGAATTCTGGATAGTTATTGGGAGCAGCACTTTTGGCATTTTGGCAGTTGATACGTTTGATGAATTTTTGAATAATAATACCTATTATTTGAGAAATTCAAAGATGCATACAATGTATCTTGATTGTATCCATTCTTTCTCCTCTGTCCGACTCATTTGAGAGTCCCCAACACATCTTCTTTCAAACTTCATTTCTCCTCCTCCCACATGACTCATGGAGTCCAATCTGTCTATCCCCATAAGTACAGAGCCACTCACTAGGACATGAACAATCTACCAATATCCGAGACCCCAAAGGAAAGTGACTGTCCTTTCTCCAGCCACCGTCAACTGCCAATATCTCCTTACCTAGGGCCAGGGCCCTGGGAACCCCTCCCCCCCCCATCCATGCTGGGATTTTAACTGCGTTCATCTTACACAGGTAGGTAACTGCAGCTGCTGAGTTTGTGTGCAACAGCCCTGTTATGCCTGTAAGATGGTATTTTGAAGTTTTTACCTCAATCCTTTTAACATTCTTATGTCCTCTCTTCTGCTATGTTCGCTGAGCCTTGGGTGGGGAGGTTGGATGCGTGAATCATATCCATCTGGGCACTCACAGCCCCTGCATCTCCTACTTAATCAGTTGTCTGTATTAACCTCTACTTACTGCAAAAGAAGCTTCTCTGACCAAGGTTGAGAACAAACCTATGAGCATACACAGCAATATGTAGAAGGCAGTCAGACACATGGCCGTTTAGCAAACTAACAACAGTATGCTCCCTCTCAGGGCCAATGATTCAGTACATCTTCACTGAGGACCTGTATGTGTCAGGCACTGGTTTAAAAAAACAAAGAGTGAAGAAATAGAGTGGGAATACCTCTTTGGGGGATTTGTATTAGGGTGAAATCAGTAATAAGACACACAAGAAAACCTTATGTCAGAATTAGTAAAAGCTAAGGAGAAAAAAAAAATAAAAGCTTCTTAGGGTGAATGGGAATGGGAGGTGGACAAAAGGACCTTGCTGAAATGAGAACGTGTGATCAGAGGTGTAAACACGCTGAAGCAGAGAATCTTGGGGATTTCTGGGGCAAGCAGAAGGAAGGTATCTCATCTAACAGGAGGCCAGTCTCCCAAGGTATTCCAGAAGGAGGTCCATGCAGGGAGTAGGGACAGGGAGCCAGAGAAATGATTAGGCAGCTTTGAACTCTAGTTAGCATTTGGCTTTACTGGGGTGCTATGAATGCACAGAAATGTATATGTTACATCCTGTGTAGCCATCACCCAACCTCCAAATTATAACTTGAAAATTTATTTCATCAAATCTCCTTATCCTCCATTAAGCTTCCTCTGGATCAGGCAGTACATCCTTTTACATGTGTTGTAAATGGATAAGAAAAGGGATCACTGAGAATGAGGGGGGCAGACAGTGTAAAAACCAAGAGAGGTGGATGACCACAAAGACACATTGTCTTCTGGACATGCCAGGGCGGTGCACACATTTGTTACAGCATGCACCAAACTTGTTCTAGCCCAAACCATACCAAACCCCAGCATGCAGTGGGGGCATCCCATTGCTAGTCATGGGGCTATTGGCAATTTTTAGCTACTGGCAGAGGAGGAGAGAGTTTTCTTTAAGAGTGCATGAAATTCTTAGGCAAATGGATGAAGCTGGAGAACATCATACTAAGTGAGGTAACCCAGTCTCAAAAGATCAATCATGGTATGCACTCACTGATAAGTGGATATTAACCTAGAAAACCTGAATACCCAAAACATAACCCACACATCAAATGAGGTACAAGAAGAATGGAGGAGTGGCCCCTTGTTCTGGAAAGACTCAGTGTAGCAGTATAGGGCAAAACCAGAACAGGGAAGTGGGAAGGGGTGGGTGGGAGAACAGGGGGAGCGAAGGGGGCTTATGGGACTTTCGGGGAGTGAGGGGCCAGAAAGGGGGAAATCATTTGAAATGTAAATAAAAAATATATTGAATAAAAAAATACTAAAAAAAAAAAATAAACAGTGTAGCCCTTAGTAAGCTGACCACTCTCCAGTACAAGACTACACATCAAAGAATATTTGGGCAACATGAACTGGTCTTGAAGGATTAAAACAAAAAAATAACATGAAGTTGAATGGTTAGGAAAATGGAATAAATTGGGGACGGGCTGGTAAATGGGGTATATATGACCAACACTTATCACATAAAGTTCTCAAATAGCTAATAAAATAAAGTAAAATAACAACAAAGAAGAGATAAGGATAGGAAGGGCCCCAGTGGGAAGCTTCCCACATGCTTGCAGGGCTCTCTGACAGGCAACTCGAGCCCAAGCATCACGAGTGGACAGCGGTCAGTGTAATAGGCACAGCTTCGAAAGACACAAATCCCTGCTACATGAAAGCTCAGATTAACAGCCAGAGTTTGGAGTGTGAACAAGCCAGGAAGAGCAGGCAGAAGCTGCTAAAGATGTACCGTAACCACTGGGAATATCCAGAAGTTTAAGAGTTTGATAGCTTTTCCCTGACAGGTCATAAACCTTACCTTGCTTGTGTGTCCACATTCAGCCAATTAGGACCCAGCTGGTTTCTCACTAGATTCTGGCATGCTAAAGGCTTCCAGGCATACTTTAGTCATGGAACTTGATGGAGAAGGAAGATGACAGACTTCAGCTGTGAGATGCTGCCTTTAGCTGTGGATCTTTCACTGGATGCTCAAGACTTGAGGAAGATGGAAATAGGAGATGGACTCAATGGTTTCTCATGCCTGATGCTTCTGACCAGGGCAGGAAGTTCCTGGAGAACTCTGTCAAACTGCAGACTTGGTCTGTAAGAGACTGCTCTAGGCCGGCACCCCAAAGCCCTTGGAGAGCATAGTCCTATAACACATGCAAACTCTCACCTCAAGCCTACTATGGACTTAGAGCTTGTGATGGTTTGTATATGCTTGGCCTACTAGGAGGTGTGGCCTTGTTGAAATAGGCGTGTCATTGTGGGCGTGGGCTTCAGACCCTCACCCTAGCTGCCTGGAAGTCAGTCTTCCATTAGTGGCCTTCAGATGACGATGTAGAACTCTCAGCTCCTCCTGCACCATGCCTGCCTAGATGCTGCCATGCTCCTGCCTTGGTGATAATGGACTGAACTCTGAACCTGTGAGCCAGCCCCAATTAAATGTTGTCCTTTATAAGACTTGCCTTGGTCAGGGTGTCTGTTCACAGCAGTAAGACCCTAACTAAGACAGATCTGGAACCCTGCCTCTTGGTTAGCATCTCTTGTCACTGAGGGTCTTGGAGTTTTTTTCTTTTAAATTTGCTATTCCTTTCTTACTTATGTTTCTCCCTTATTGTCTGCCTACACTGTTTTTGGAAAAGTGAAGGCAAGAACTTAGTTGGAGACAGGAGACAGTCTTCACCTACCCATTGCTTCAGAAAGAACTATTAAACTGGTTTAGAAGGTTGATAACAAAGCTACATGAGAACTGGGTGTGGTAACTCACACCCGTAATCCAGCACTTAGGAGACTAAAGTAAGAAAATTGCTGCGAGTTACTCCCTTCTATAAACCAAATACATAGATCCCAATGTATTAGAGGTCCCCAGACTATAGACCAACCTCCTGAATGAGCACAGAAGCAATTTTAAAAATAAAATGCATACAAGCTGACTTCAATGATGTTTCAAGGGAGGGTAATTTGACAGTGAGCATGAACAAATCATAATGATCTACACATCTGAAAGTGTTAGAGTAAAACCCAGTATTTTGTACATTAAAAGTAATAAAAATGTTAACAGGTGACATGATGACCCTTAGAATGGAAATAAATATTTGCAAGAATTGGAGCTGACGTTCTTGTCATACAGATCTTTCACATGTTTGGTAAGAGTCACCCCAAGATACTTTATACTGTTTGTGGCTATTGTGAAGGGGGTCATTTCCCTAACTTCTTTCTCAGCCTGCTTATCCTTTGAGTATAGGAAGGCCACTGGTTTGCTTGAGTTGATTTTATAACCTGCCACTTTGCTGAAGTTGTTTATCAGCTGTAGGAGCTCTCTAGTGGAGTTTTTTGGGTCACTTAGGTAGACTATCATGTCATCTGCAAATAATGATAGTTTGACTTCTTCCTTTCCAATTTGTATCCCTTTGACCTCCTTATGTTGTTGAATTGCCCGAGCTAGTACCTCAAGTACAATATTGAAAAGTTAAGGAGAAAGGGGGCAGCCCTGTCTAGTCCCTGATTTTAGTGGGATTGCTTCAAGTTTCTCTCCATTTAGTTTGATGCTGGCTACTGGTTTGCTGTATACTGCTTTTACTATGTTTAGGTATGGGTCTTGAATTCCTGTTCTTTCCAAGACTTTAAGCATGAAAGGATGCTGAATTTTGTCAAATGTTTTTTCAGCATCCAATGAAATGACCATGTGGTTTTTAAAAAATAAATACTTGCAAGAATTGGAGCTGACGTTCTTGTCATACAGATCTTTCACATGTTTGGTAAGAGTCACCCCAAGATACTTTATACTGTTTGTGGCTATTGTGAAGGGGTAAATAAAAAATATATCGAATAAAAAAAAAAGAATTGGAGCTGACATCTCACAGTCTCCACATACATTTCAGAAGGGATTTCAGTTGAGGATATATAAATACCCTTTACAACCCTTAATGAGGATAATCATGTAACCTTATTAAACATTGACAACACTCTATATCTCCAGAGATTTACAACTGTCAATACATACACGAAGAGATGCCGAACTCCATTACTGATTAGCTAGATGCAAACCCAAGCCACACTAGTATACCACGTATACCACACTAGTACAGCCACCTAGTATACCACTTCGGACCCACTAGGGTGATCATAACTGGAAAAGGCAGACTATAATAAAAGTTGGTGAATATACTGAGCTCTTGGAACCCATAAACGTTGTTAATAAATTGTGCAGATATTTTGGGATATGTAGATTTGGAATAGTAGACAACGTTCTTTCAGGGGCTGTCTATGTTTTTCTTGTATCATTGGTGATTATTCTCTTTGGCATATATCCACATAAATTTCAAAACATAGCTTCATTAAAAACTTGTCCATAAATATAGTCACATTATTCATAACAGACTGTTTTAGTTTCCTTTTGTTTGCTATGAAAAAACACTCAGACAAGAAGTAACTTTGGGAAGAAAGTGTTTATTTTGGCTTATTATTCTAGAGGGATAGAGTCCTTCCTGGTGGGAAAGGCATAGTAACAGGAACCTGAAGTTGTTCTTGAAGTCAGGAAGCAAAAGGAGAATAAGAAATGTGGCCAGGCTGTAACACCTGAAAGTTCACCCCCAAGTGACATCCCCCCTCTAGTAAGGCACTGACTCCTAAAGGTCTGACAACTTCTCAAACAGTGCCACCACTGGGAATGCAGCATCTGAATCTAAGAAAGTTTCTTCTGCATAAGAGCCATGGGGGACATTTTACATTCAGACCACAATAGAGCCTCAAATGGAAACAACGGAATGAATAGCGGGTAGGTTCTGAGGATGTTCTCCGTTCTGTCACCCAATTTCCTTGTAGGAGAGCTGGGATGACAGATGTGGCGCTTCCATGTCTGGATTTACGTGAGTTCTGGGAATTCAAACCAGCAAGAATTTTATCTATGCAGCATCCTCTCTGCCTACATAGCCCGATTTTTAGATAGCTTTCTATTTGTTTGAGAGACAAATAAAAGGCCTGTACACTCTTCCATCCATCTCTCTCCAGTGTATGTAGCCATATGTCATCCACTACTTTCTTACTTGCTAAGAATTAAGTGTTTTGTTTGCAAGTGTCTGCATTTATATATTGTCAACCTCATTTTTTCTACAGGTTATGAACTTTATCTATTATCTATTATTCTTTTATCCTCCACATGTTCAAATCTTGTTCTTCATTCTGGATTTCTTCCTGCTACGTCTTTGTATTCCTCTCTCTCAGAACTGTGGTTTCCAGGTCACAAGGAACACAGAGTAGGTGATATTTACTGCTTGTGTGAACTCCAGTTCTAAAAAATAACAAAAATAAAAACTTTCTTGCCACACTGGAACATCAGAAGCAATGCTGCTGCATATCATGATCTGTGAGACCTTGAGAGACCAAGAGAATGCAGAATACATTGTAGGAAAAAGTATGTAACATCAAGTAGCCTGCAATAGAGGAACGGTGTGACTTCCTGCTTTCCTTAACAAATGGTGTGTGTGTGTGTGTGTGTTTGTGTGTGTGTGTATGTATGTATGCATGTGTGCATATGTGTGTGTGATATATATCAGATATTCTGCTGAAGAGTGCATGGCCCATGAAATTACTCAAGGGAAGAGGTAACCTACATGCCCATTCCTGGAAGAAGGGATGCATACATGTACTGATATAGATACCACAGATTATCAGGCAGCATTTAAAATCAGCTGATATATGAATAGCAACATGAGTGAATAAAAAATTGCACTACAGGGAGGAGAAAGGTGTGTGTGCATGTGCATGTATGAACTACACGAATTAGAGATATGACTGCAATGAAATTCCACAGACCCTTTCTGGGGCACTCACGTATAAATTATGTTTCACATCATGGATCAGTTGTTATGAAGGCAGGGAAGTAGGACTAAGATTTGGAGTTCTAAAAAAATAAGAGGAGAGAAGAGGTTTTGGGTTTAGATTTTAAGTGTTCTCCAATAATCCGTATGCTAGTCGCTTGGTTCCTTGCTGTAGTGGCTGTGAGGTGGTGATACCCTGGTTGCTGTGTGTTCTCTTTCTCCCTCCCTTCCTCACTCCTCCCTTTCCTCCCTCTTTCCATCTCCATGCTCCCTCCCTCTTCTCTCTCCTTGGCTTCTATGAGGTAAGCAGCTTTGCTCTGCCTCCTCCTCTTCCTCCTCCTCTTCCTCCTCCTCTTCCTCCTCCTCCTCAGTGCTCTGTTTGACCACATCCCCAAAAAGAAATAGATGAGACAAATGTGGCCTGCAGCCTCTGAAACTGGGAGCCCATAGAAACTCTCCCTTCCTAGAAGCTGTTAATCTCACACATTTTGCCACAGAAATGGAAAGGTAACCAACACAAAAGGTCTTTACTGATACAACAAAATATTGCAAGAAAGTTTACCTAAAATCTATAAAATACAAAGTGTAATGAGTAACCGAGAAAAGCTGTGGGGAAAAGGATAAAATATTGCAGAAGATGGACTTTCTAGTAAGAGAGTTCTGTGGAATTCCTTCGTGTAGTCTCAGTTGCATAAATATATATCTAGTGATACATTCCACACTATAGATGATTTACGTATCTTTTGATAATAGCTAGTTAGAAAGATGTCTAATGTCTAGAGCTAGTTCGTTTCATTGATGACGGGGTGGGTTATATTTCTTTTCAGTATAAAATCATTTTGAGACAACATTACTTCCCCTTATCAATATTAGGTTTAAAGTCCATGCTAGAAAAATCTGTGCCTATTCATGTGATTCTTTGGCTTAGAAGAACCCTTTAATGTAGGCTAACCAGATTCAGCCTCAGATTAATTTATGACAAAGAAATAAATTCATGATAAATTTCCCACATGGAAAGACAAACATATTCATTGTTATCAGTTTTATTAATGAAATGGAGGAGAGGAAATGCTGAGATGTAATAAAATCCCACTTTCCGAGGTGTCTCTTCAACAAAGTTTTTCACTTGTCACCAGGCTTCTTCCTTGACTGAGGCCATGACATTCCTCTTAACATGTAGGAAAAGGGCAACATCATGGATACCATCAACCTGAGGTAAGTTGGATAATAGGAAATTGCTTATTAATGCGATCTAAGATAAAGAACTATATAATTTTAGCAGCATTTAAAAAGAATCCTAACAAGAGTAGTCTTAATTTTAATGGTCTTAAATAAATAAAATCATGAGCTGTATTTCTCTCTTTTGTGTTGGTCCTGTAACCCATGGCCTTATCCATGCTAGTAAGGGTTCCATCTGAGATATACTGTCCAGACTATGTCTTGTTTTGTTTTTTCATATTGTTCTTAAGTCATTTTCTCCTTTCTTGTTTTTGGATTTTTTTTCGAGACAGGGTTTCTCTGTGTAGCTCTGGCTGTCCTGGAACTCACTCTGTAGACCAGGCTGGCCTCGAACTCAGAAATCCGCCTGCCTCTGCCTCCCAGAGTGCTGGGATTACAGGCGTGCGCCACCACCGCCCAGCTTTTGTTTGTTTGGTTTTTTTTTTTGTTTGTTTTTGGATTTGTTTTTTTTTCATTTTCTCCTTTCTTTTGCTACTTATTTTCCTTCCCTCTGCCTGTCCTCTCTTTTCCTCTTCTATTCCTTCTGCTTCTCACCATTTAAAATTTATTTGGTATAAGTAAAAAACCATTTCAATTGATGTTCTTTCTCTGGTTCCTTTGTTCAGAGGATGATGAGTTTTGTGGCTTTATGTTTAAGTAGAGACAGATGCTCTTTAAAAAAGATGCCTGTTTTGCTTACATGCATATCTATGCACCATGCATGTTCCAGGTGCCTACAGAAGACCTAAGAGAGTTGTTGGATTCCGTGAAACTGGAGTTCTGGATGGCTGTGAGCCACTGTGTGGGTTCTGGGAGTCAAACTTGTTTTCTCTGGAAGAGCAACAATTTCTCTTAACCACTGAGCCATCTTTCTAGTCCCAGCTGTATATATTTAAAGTTTATGAAGATTAGACTTTTACATGAATTTCAACTCCCTATTTCACTACCTCAGCTAAGGAAAATTTACTGAAAGGCAAATAGTGAGCTAGCTATAAGTATCCTCATTCCTCTGGAGTGCACATGCCATCCACATGTTGTTAAAAGGAAATGCTGTACAAATGTAGAGGCAACCACCGAGGCAAGGGAAAGTGTGAAATCTAAGGAAAAATTTTATCTGATAATATCTTCTCTTTTCTTAATTTTTATCACATTAATTATAGACAAGTTACTTAAGGAATTCCATCTATGAATTAAGGAGCTAAACTAAACAAGGTGTGATTATGGGGAAGAGGCAGTGGTGAGGCTGAGGTACAGTGTTTGTGGACGTGGATAGTGGGAACTAAGGCCAGTCAAGTGGTGCTGAGTCTGAAACCCAGCACCCACATTTCCACCACCACATTTTCTCCCCAGCTTCTTTTATGTGCTTCATTTGGTTATCAAACTGAGAGACACACCAATTCTACACAAGTCCTCTATTGCTAAGCTACACCCTCAGCCCCAACTCTCTTCATATAAGGAGACTTATTTAGCTTCAATTATACAAAGCTGTTTAGTGCAAGAAGGTTTAGCAAAATGTTTCCCCCTACCTGTAGTCACAGTTTAGAGATGACAATACTGATGCTTAGTTCTAACTTATGTGAACAGGGTACACCACAGAAGTTAGTAGCTTCTGTTCATAGGAATGATAGACTCACTGTTTTATTCTTCTGTCTGTCTTGCTCTATAGGTCCACTCAGTTACGATGGATGCCACGAACAACTCCAACATGGTGAACAGGAACAGATACTCTGTAAGCAACCTACCACTTTTCTGTATCCAAAATGAAAAAATAGTCTTTACTTAATATTTTTCCTTATCTTTGAGAGTTTCTCACAGTATATAGTGAAATATAACAATATACAGTCCCATTTCTCCCTCTAGCTCTTGTGTTAACCTGAAATTTCCTCTCCCAACTTCATGGGGTTTTCTTTGGTAGCTCCCAAGTCCAACTAGTACTGCCCATACATGCATATGTGTGGAGTCATACACTGGACTAGTGGCCATATTATTACAAAAATATGATTCTTCTTTGCAGAGCAATTATCTGCTTCCAATAGCAAATTAGAAAGGCTTAGGGTCTGGTGTTGTGTTCCTCTACCCTCTCTGTGCCAGAATTTTAGTTGGCTTAATCTTGTATCGATCTTGTGCATGTAACCAGAGATGCTTTGAGCTTTTTATAATGATAGCCGCATCATCTCTAGAAGACAGCATTTCACAGAGTTCCTCCACATCCTTCAGCTTTTATATTCTTTCTAATTATTCTGCAATGTTTCTTGAGCTTTGGTAAGTGGTAAGGTTCATTGAGATGTCAAATGGACCTGACATCTACAGAATAGTTCATTAAAACACTAAACAATAGACATTCTTTTTCTAAGCAGCCCATAGAACACATATTGAGACACAAAGCAAAGGAAAATTAAAATAAAATCCTGTATTTTTCTGATCACAATGGAATATAGCAAGATATCAACAGATATAAAAACAAGAACAACAATATCAACTAACCAAACCACCCAGAGCTCCTAGGGACTAAACTACCAAGCAAAGAGTAGACATGGAGGCCTCTAGCTGTATATATAGCAGAGGATGGCCTTATCTGGTATCAATGGGAGGGGAGGCCCTTGGTCCTGTGGAAGCTTGATGCCCCAGTATAGGGGAATGCCAGGGCGGTGAGGCAGGAGTGGATGGGTGGGGGAGCACCTTCATAGAAGAAAGGAGGGAGGGGGATGGGACAGGGGCTTTCTGGAGGGGAAGCCGGGAAGGGGGACAACATTTGAAATGCAAATAAATAAAATAACCAATAAAAAGTAAATAAATTATAAGTTAAAAAGCTACAGAAAGTGTATCAACTCATTGAGTTTAAAGCACATACTGTAGAATAATTGGTTCATTGAAGAAACCAAGAAGGAAGAAAAAACAATTCCTACAATTGAATGAAAATAAAAACATAACACTCCAAAACTGATGAGACACAATGAAGACAATCCAAAGAGGAAAGTTTATAGTACTTGTTATCTACATCAAAAAAGTTATCTGCGGTTCCTCAGAAAATTAGATATAGTACTACCTGAGGACTCAGCTATACCACTCCTGGGCATATACCCAGAAGATGCTCCAACATGTAATAAGGGCATATACTCCATTATGTTCATAGCAAGCTTATTTATAATATCCAGAAGTGGAAAGAACCCAGATGTCCCTCAGCATAGGAATGGATATAGAAAATGTGGTACATTTACACAACGGAGTACTGCTCAGCTATTAAAAACAATGAATTCATGAAATTGTTAGGCAAATGGATGAAACTAGAAAATATCATCCTGAGTGAGGTAACCCAATCACAAAAGAACACACATGGTAAGTGGATACTTACACACACTAATAAGTGGGTATTAGCCCAGAAGCTTGGAATACCCAAGATACAATTCATAGACTACATGAAACTCAAGGAGAAGGAAGACCAAAGTGTGGATACTTCTGGTCTTTCTTAGAAGAGGGATCAAAATAACCATGGGAGGAGATACAGAGGCAAAGTATGGATCAGAGACTGAAGCAAAGGTCATCCAGATACTGCCCCACCTGGGGATCCATCCCATATACAGTTACCAAACCCAGACACTATTGTGGATGCCAATAAGTACTTACTCACAGGAGCCTGATATAGCTGTCTACTGAGAGGCTCTGCCAGTGCCTGACAAATACAGAAGTGGATGCTCGCAGCTATCCATTGGACTGAGCACAAGGTCCTCAATGGAGAAGTTAGAAAAAGGACCCAAGGAGCTGAAGGAGTTTGCAGCGCCATAGGAGGAACAACAATATGAACCAACCAGTACCCCCAGAGCTCCCAGGGACTAAACCACCAAGCAAAGAGAACATATGGCTCCAGCTGCATATGTAGCAGAGGATGGCCTTGTTGGACATCAAGGAGAGAAGAGGCCCTTGGTCCTGTGAAGGCTTGATGCCCCAGTGTAGGGGAAGGCCAGGACAGGGAGGTGGTTGTGGGTGGGATAGTGAGCGGGTGATAGGGAATTTTTGGAGGGGAAATGAGGAAAGAGGATAACATTTAAAATGTAAATAAAGAAAATATCTAATAAATTAACAATTCAATGATGCACCTTAGATCCTTGGCAGAAACAAGAACAAAGCAAATTTTAACATAGTAGATAGGAAGAAATAACTAAAATTAGGACTGAAATTAAGGAAATAAAACCAAACAAAAACCAACACAAGGAATCGATAAAATGAAGAGTTGGTTCGTAAAAATAAAATGACTGATGAACCCTTAGACAAATCAAGTAAAAAGAAAGGAAAAGAGAGACATTATAACAGTTTCCAACAAAATTCAGAAACCATAAAGACATACTTTAAAAACCTGTATTTCACAAGATTGGAAGACCTAAAGGAGCTGGGAGGGTGCCTGGATGCATTTAACGTACCAATATCTCAAAATAGAACCAAAGAAATAGTTGAAACATCTCCACAACCAGAAATAATATGGAAGAGGTAATAAAGTGTTTCCTAAGAAATACTACAAAACCCTACCAGACCTTGAAAGAATTAGCATCAATATTCCTCAAATTAATTATTTGAAATAGCAAAGGAAAGAAGTCTCCTGTACTTGTCAGCTTTCATTGTCAACTTGACTCAGCCTAGAGATACTTGCTGGGGGAGGGGAGGGACTTTCAACTGAAGAACTGCTTCAGTCAGGCTGGCCCATGGCCATGTCTGTGAGGAATTGTTTTGACAGATGATTGATGTTGCAGGTTCCAAAACTCTGTGGGTATCATCAGCTTTATGCGGTTGAGTGTAGGTTGCATAGGAAAGCTATCATGGAGCAAGACTGAAAGTCTGAAAGTGAGCCAGAAAGCAGTATTCCCCCAACAGTTTCTGTATCAGTTCCTGTTTGAGTTCCTTCCATATCTTCCCACAGTAATGAACTTGGAAGTTTAAGTTGAAATAAACCCTTTTCTCTCATAAGTTGATTTTGGTTAGTGTTTTATTATAGCCACAGAAAACAAACTAGAACATTTTCTAAACTCTTACTTTTTAACACTAAAAATTACAGTGGAATTACAATGCAGGAAAAAGAAAAATAGAAAATATAAACTGTTTATTGTATCTCATACTCATCATATAATTAATAATTATTGGGGATGGCAAATTGATATATTTCTGACAACAGTATAATGGGAATAATTGTATTTTTTCTTTTTTGTGGATAGAGCCAGCATAGTTTCTCAAGGATAATGAATCTTTGATTAAGATAGAGTTCTGGTACATTTTATTTTGAAGTTTGACATAATAGGGTTTATTTAATAGGGAAGTATATACAATGAAAATTCCCCTAGTTGTTTAGTAAATGATAATAAAGGGAAACTACATTTTCCATTCCAATAAAATGGTATGTGTTTCTGTATTGATTTTTGCTAAGGCTCTATTCAGTGTAGTGAGATGACTTGGAATTTCACCTTGATCAGCATAGATGTTCTTCAGGTGACTAGACCCAAGTAGCTAAACATTTGAAGTTGGCTTCTTTATTGAGTCAGAAATAAACAGATTTGTGTCTATATGCACATTTATTTATTGTGAAGTTTCTCTCAAGATACACAGAAATAAGAAAAATGTAATGGTGAATTATAAACCTATATATTTTAGAACTAGTTCATTAGCCATAACTCTTATGCTGAAGTTAGGAGAGCTTTCTTTCTTTCTTTCTTTTTTTTTTTTTTTTTTTTTTTTTGGTTTTTCGAGACAGGGTTTCTCTGTGTAGCCCTGGCTGTCCTGGAACTCACTCTGTAGACCAGGCTGGCCTCGAACTCAGAAATCTACCTGCCTCTGCCTCCCAAGTGCTGGGATTAAAGGCGTGCGCCACCACTGCCCGGCAGGAGATCTTTCTTAATTAGGTTAGCAAGTTAGACACAACCAGCATTTAACGGCATCAACTTAAAAACTGTAATTTCTAGATCCTAGTTAAAAGTCCAGATGTTTTGGCCTCTGTAAAGGCCCAGGCACAGAACAGAAAGAAAATATCCATAAGCTGGACTTCAGTACCATGGCTTCCAAGTGCTACGTAGATTGCACAGCATCACTTCCTCTCCTCTGTCCTCCTTATTCTTTCTGTTCACACCAACAAAACTAAGTGGCTAAGTGTGCCTATGTCATAGTCCCATCTGCATAGGATAACACACACACACACACACACACACACACACACACACACACACACACACACACTCACAGCCTTAAACAGTTCTTCATGGACCTTCTAAAAAACAGAGGCAGAAGCGCAAAAATGTCCACATGGCTTGGGCATATGGAACTGAGTATCTGACCCTTCCAAATTACATCTATTGCAAAGATAACCTTTACACTGTAGACTAGGGCACTTGCATTGACCATAAACCTATAGCTAATATAAGTGCATATGGATGCCATTTCATTTGTGGAAGAGTAAAGTCTTGCTCTGGCAAGTTTGATCTTTTAAAGCCTTGGGAAAATTGGTCTTAGAGATGTAGATACCCAGGAAGAAATGAACTGTCAATCATAAAGATATCGTAGCAACAAGGAGCAGCCAGGGTTGACTACAATGCTTCATCAATAAAATGTTTGTACTGATATTTTAAAGACTTTCCTTGATTACCCGAGGCTTTGGAACATAGCATGGAGTTTGCAGCACACTGATAGTTGGTAGAAACATCCCAGATTAAACTGATGAGAAGACTCTTGCTGGCTTGACTGATACTTAAATACTTTGATCCTCACAGAGCAACTAAAGGCACAGTTCTAAAATCATGATGAAATTCTCTCAGAAACCCCATACTTACATATTGCCACAGGGAAGATTCTAAACTTGAAGTCATTGTCAGTTCGACTGTTGTTAAAAACAAACCAACTAGTGTTGCAAAGACGCTTAGAATGTTCATTGTCATGGTCCAGATCAGCTAGAACAGATTAAAAAGTATTGTACAGTAAGTAATTGAAACTATTCCATATTTATTTCTGGCAAGACTATTCTTGTAGGATTATAGAAATTCTTTCTGGATTAGTGAGATCTTTCTGGATTAGTGAGATCACTAAAAGGTTGTCAGAACTGCAGAGTAGTGAGGCTCCTAGTAGGATCAAACGATTTTTTTTGGGATGTTGCTGTAACATGTATATATTTCTCTCTCTAAAGGTAACTGATTGAATGCCTACTTTGTGCTGAGTTAGTTGATAAAGAGACAGGAAAGAAATGGTCTCTGCATTAGATATTTTTTAGATTACTGGGAAAAGTGGAATGCATGTTAAATGCAAGTGGAAAATAAAATGTATCTATGACATAGAACAATTTACCATGTTACACAGCTTTGTATTACCAGAAAGCTAATGTTCCAGTAAGTTTCTAGGGTTGTTAGACAGCAGGAAGATAAGATTTAGGGAATTTCCTTGGGAATATAGGTGCTATTGAGCTAGATTTCTTGATGATGTGGGGGAACTGTTGGAGGTCATTCTCCTGCCCACATGTTTGTCAGGCTACATATTCCAGACAATGCATGCTTTAAAACATTGCTGAACAATTGCACTTTATCCACTTATGATGCTAGAGAGGTGATTTCCTATTTAATATCACTATTTGGAAGAATATTCTTTATACTTATTTCCTTGTCCATATTTATAATATTTTCTTTCAAGTTAATAAAGCTGGAAAACAAGTACATTAATTCAAATCACTAGATTCTGAAACCTATCTCAAAGAACAAACCATCTTTTTTTGTTTGTTTGTTTGTTTTTTGGATTTGGTCTTTTTTCCAGACGGGGTTTCTCTGTGTAGCCCTTGCTGTCCTGGAACTCACTCTGTAGACCAGGCTGGCCTCGAACTCAGAAATCTGCCTGCCTCTGCCTCCCAAGTGCTGGGATTACAGGCGTGCGCCACCAATGCCCAGAATAAACCATCTTAATGTAAACTGTTATATGGTATTCATTGGTGTCATTTTATTCTTTTGAAAAGGATTTCCTTATAGAAAGACAACCAATGAAGGCTATGAAGAATTCTGTCTCAAACAGCCCAGGAAATTGTCTCCCTACAGGCTAGTTTTCACAGTGCTGGATAGTGTTATTCTATGTGCATTAATGGATTAAAGATATCAGTGGTCTTACCCATTACTTGTCTTGGCATACTATAACACCAACCTGCCAGCAAGTTATGCTCACTGGTGTAATAGTGGCTTGACTGTTATGGGGTTAGCTAACTGATTTCTGATTGATTTTTGAGACCCATTCCACATGATGGATTCCATGTCTGGTATTGTAAATCTCATCTGAAGCTCACAGCTGGGGATATTATAAACCACAGAGAGGACTCTTTTGGGTTTTTTTTTTTTTAATTAAATAGTCATGTTGTCAAGTTGCCTTCTAACTAGTTATGTTTATATACATAGATTAGTGCTGATTGCAACCTTGGTCAGAGAAGCTTTTTGTTGTGAGTAATGGTTAATGCAGGGACTCAAAAGTGGTAAAAATGTTGAGAATAAATGACAGTTCTCAGTCATTGATGGGTCGCCTCTATCAACTTCTTCCTACTTAGGGCACATAAGAGACATCTTGAAAAAGAAGACAGAAAGAACATAAGAGTTAGAGGATAAGGAGAGGTGAGAACTGTTGCCCTCTAGACATGACATGGATGTTGCAATTATCACCTCATAGCAGCTGTGGCTGCCTGTAGATCAATCCAGCCAGAATTCCAAACTGGGAGTAGAGATCCCAAGGCTTTACCCCTAACTGAAGAGGTTGCTGAGAGTCACTTTCCTTTGGGGATGTGGCTTCTGGCAGGTTTCCTACACCCCAGTGGATAACTCCACATCTGTATACATATGGTCAGCACTAATTGGATTCAGGGTAAACAACAACAACAACAACAACCAAACAACAACAATATGAATTTGGGAGGGAGATGGATTGAGAGGGGTATCTCAGGAGGAGTCAGGGGGGATTAGTAGGGGGTAGATATGATGGAAATATATTGTATATTGTGTGTATGTTTCAAATCATAAACAAAAATATCACCTGACAAAAGGAAAGACAACCAAATTAAAATTTGCATTATTTTATGCCCTAAAGGCCAACATTATATCTATATCTATATCTATATCTATATCTATATATCTATATCTATATCTATATCTATATCTACATCTATATCTATATCTATATCTATATCTATATCTATATCTATATCTATTTCTATTTCTATATCTATATCTATATCTATATATCTATATCATCTATATCTATATCTATATCTATATCTATATCTATATCTATATCTATATCTATATCTATATCTATATCTATATATATATTGTAACTAGAAGTTGAAACACTTGCTGAAGCTTCAGTTACATGGAAAAGTGATGGTTCCAGGATCATTGTTTTTATTTTGTGGATGACTATTATGGACAACAAGAGGTGCATACAAAAAGCATGCCATGGTTGTCTCCGGAGGGGTCCTGCTAGAGCCTTACACATACAGAGGCAGATGCTAGCAGCCAACCATTGGTCTGGGGGTGGGGTCCCCAATGGAGGAGTTGGGGAGTGGTCCAGAGGAGCTGAAGGGGTTTACAGCCCCATGGGAAGAACAATGATGTTGACCACCCAGATGCCCCAGGACTCCCAGGGACTGAACCATCAGCCAAGTGGTACACACAGTTCCAGCCAAAAATGTGGCAGAGGAATGCCTTGTTGGGCATCAGTGGGAGGAGAGGTCTTTGGTCAGGTGAAGGCTCAATAGATGATCCAACAAAAGGAAATCGAGGAGGGGGGAGGTAGGAGTGGTTGGGGTGGAGGGGCATATACTTGGAGGCAGGGGGGTGGGAGGAGGGGTTGGGGGCTTTGGGGGAGGGGGGAACTGGGAAAGGTTTCACCATTTTAAATGTAAATGAAGATTATATTCAATAAAAAATGAGAAAAAAAGAGCTTTAATCAGCAACTGTATTGTAAGGCCACTTGAAGGGGTGTTTACAGAACTTTGCTGGGCAAAGTTATCTGAATACAACAAACAAGAACACTTGTTTGGCTTCTAGTCTGGTGGGGGTGGGGCTGATACAGAAATGCAATAGACAATAAATACTTTGGGAAACATGTGGGTAGTTTCTTTCAAAAAAGATAAGTATCCATATATAAGAGGAACAAGGAATATGTCTGTATCAAGACTTATTGGTAAATAAGTATTCATAGTAGCTTTATTTGAAAGGGTTCAGTATTCAGAACAATGTGAATTCCCTTAATAGGTAAGTGTAACAAATTACACAGACACTCAGTTGATATTTTTTCTCTATGGGAAACTTATATTCTGTAACCCTGATAAATTTTCTTACAGATTTATTCTAGATTTTTTTTGGATGGATCTAGACTAGACTTCTTTGGATGTTGTAGCATGTCTTAGCATGTGTTTGATGCCTGTGGATGAAGCACACAGTCTGACTCTAGACCCAAAGCTCTTTGTGTCTCTTTCCCCCTTGATGCTCCATTTTACAAAACAACTCTGATGTCCTGTTAAATGAATTGGTTGGCACAGCACACATGTACACTGTCACTGACTGTTCCAGCTTGCTTTCTGTTGCTATGATAAATACAACGATCAAAGGCAATTTCGGGAAAGAAAGGGTTTCATCATCTTAGAGTCCATTGTAGAGGAAACTCAAGGTAGGAACTCAAAGCAGAAACATTGAGGCAGGAACCGTGGAGGAACATTGCTTGCTGGCTTGCTCAGCTAGCATTCTTATACAGCCCAGACACACTTGCCTAGGCATGGCATGACCCACAGTAGGCTGGATCCTTTTACATCAATTAATAATCCAGACAATGCACCACAGATGTGGGATCTGAATTCAGGTCCTTTTGTTTGCCCAGCAAGTGAGCCGTATCCCTGGCCCTTGTTTCTTACAGTTTGAAATTTAGGTTTGGAAAGCCTTAAGAAACAGTGGTCCTCCTTTCTCACTGAGGCCGGACAAGGCAGCCCTACTAGGTAGTGCTCTTTGTTCTAAGAATTAAAGTAATTATTGTTATAAAATAGAAATGGTGGTCTTTATCATCATGAAATTTGTTTGAATATTCATATATGACAATAGTACTGTTTCTGTACTTTCGTTGTCTGTGATGACACAATCACATTATTTTTCTATGAAGTAATGTTATGCTTCTCATACTTTACATTCTCCCCCTCCCCCACCCCCAGGCTGGAGAGATGGCTCAGTGATTAAGAGCACTGATGCTCTTCTGAAGATCCTGATTTCAAATCCCAGCACCTACATGGTGGCTCACAACCATCTGTAATGAGATCTGATGCTCTCTTTTGGTGTGTCTGAAGACAGCTACAGTATGTTTAGATTTAATAATAAATCTGTAGGACCAAGCAAGCAGGGCGACTGGAGCAAGCAACCTTCATTCCCTGCAACCACATGAAGGCTCACAACCATCATATAGCTACAGTGTACTCATATACATAAAATAAATAAAATAAATCTTTACAATTTTTTTCCCACTCCAATGGCTTCTGGGAAAATATCTAATGACTCATTGCTAATTCCTCATTGACTTTTCTTTTTTAAAAAATTATTTATTCTTTGAAAATTTCTGACAAAACTTTGCAGAGCATCTCTAAGTCTTCTGACTTACCATATTATTTGAAGGCCTCTTCTGCAGTATTATTGATAAACTTCCTGATAGGTTAAACTGGAAGCAAAGAGCACATGTGTTACTGCCCAGTGTATATACATAAATTCAAGATAACTTTAGAATGCTATAACATGAGGGATATCAGTTCCTTAGTGGGACTACTAAGAAAACAACCCAAGAAGTAATTCAAGATTTATATTTATAAAATTAAAAGCTATGAAGTTTCTAGACACTAATGTTACAGTTGTAGGAATGGAATCCAGGGGTATCTTGGAATGACTTTAGCATCTCACCTGCATAACTTATTTGCATAAAACAGAGTTTGTCTTTGTAAGAAATACAAATGGTCCTTGTATTTCTTATCCTGGCTGAAAATGTATCAAATAGCCCTTTACAGTGTAGAGTCCTATTATGAAACAATAGTACGGGTAGAAAAAATATAGTTTCAAATGTCCCCTTAACAATGTAGACAGACTCCAGTTGCTCCGTTCCTTCATGTCCTCAGATCCCAGGTCCAGCAGACAAGAGTTGCACAGGTTGGCTAAAGAGCCGATAAGTGGTCCCTAAATAGGACCTGAGTGCAAAGCTATGCAAGGGCCCAAGGCACCCTGCAGGAGGAGGTAAGCAGGGGTTAATGTGGTGCTAAAGGTAGGGAAATCAGATCTGTATATTGAGTTGATACATCATTTTTTAACATTTTGTTTAAAGAAAAAAGAATAGTGCTACAATATCTCAAGCCCAGGTACAAGAATGTTGCGACTTAACAACATAGTCCTTGGTTTCCTGAGAAGGACAGTCTAGATCCCAGAGTACTGCCGAATGAGCTAGATAACGAGACACACACAAGCTAAAAAAATTCCAGTACAGGGTCAGAAGGGTCAAATCAAACAAAACTGAAATAAAAATGTCAGCTCCCATTGAGGATGAGTGCTCCTGGCTGTCTGCTGCCCCAACTGAAATACTGCATCCTCCTGTATCTGAGGACATCATGATAACTGGGAGACAGGTGGGGGAAGTGAGATGTGCTGATGTTCCCAAGAAGAGTGCCTTTGTTTCTGGGACTGAGGGCACTTGGCGCAAGTTACCAGATTCTGGAAAAAAGACAGAGGAACTTTCTAAAATTAGACAAGATCCTGCTAAGCTGTATTGAGATTTTTTCCTTATCTTTTTTTGTTATTTTTTTGTTATTCTTGTTGTTATTCCAGATGAATTTGATAATTGCTCTTTCTAACTCTGTGAAGAATTGAGTTGGGATTTTGATGGGTATTGTATTGAATCTGAGGAAATCCAAAAAATCATCAGATCCTACTACAAGAGCCTGTACTCAACACAACTGGAGAATCTGGAGGAAATGGACAATTTCCTTGACAGATACCAAATACCAAAATTAAATCAGGACCAAATAGATCATCTAAACAGTCCCATAACGCCTAAAGAAATAGAAGGAGTCATAGAAAGTCTTCCAACCAAAAAAAAGCACAGGACCAGATGATTTCAGTGCAGAATTCTATCAGACCTTCAAAGAACAGTTAACACCAATACTCTTCAAACTATTCCACAAAATAGAAACAGAAGGAACACTACCCAATTCCTTCTACAAAGCCACAATTACGCTGATTCCAAAACCACACAAAGATCCAACAAAGAAAGAGAACTTCAGACCAATTTCCCTTATGAACATCGATGCAAAAATACTCAATAAAATTCTTGCCAAGCGAATCCAAGAACACATCAAAATGATCATTCACCATGATCAAGTAGGCTTTATCCCTGGAATGCAGGGTTGGTTCAATATATGGAAATCCATCAATGCAATCCACTACATAAACAAACTCAAAGAAAAAAACCACATGGTCATTTCATTGGATGCTGAAAAAGCATTTGACAAAATTCAGCATCCTTTCATGCTTAAAGTCTTGGAAAGAACAGGAATTCAAGGCCCATACCTAAACATCGTTAAAGCAATATACAGCAAACCGGTAGCTAGCATCAAACTAAATGGAGAGAAACTTGAAGCAATCCCACTAAAATCAGGGACTAGACAGGGCTGCCCCCTTTCTCCTTATCTTTTCAATATTGTACTTGAGGTACTAGCTCGGGCAATTCGACAACATAAGGAGGTCAAAGGGATACAAATTGGAAAGGAAGAATTCAAACTATCATTATTTGCAGATGACATGATAGTCTACCTAAGTGACCCAAAAAACTCCACTAGAGAACTCCTACAGCTGATAAACAACTTCAGCAAAGTGGCAGGTTATAAAATCAACTCAAGCAAATCAGTGGCCTTCCTATACTTTTTCCTTATCTTTTCGGGTGGTTAGTTGTCTTATGATTGATGAAAGGCAGAAATTCTTATTGCTAAGCAACTGGCACATGAGAATGCTAAGGCTGCATGCCAGACTGCCTTCCATCCCTTTCAAAAGAAAGGAGACGTTAGTGATTACATCTGCCTCCGTGCTGATATTGGGTCTTTGCGTGCTGCGTGCTCAAAAAAATAGCACAACATGTCAAAGTTCTACGACTTTAAAACAAGTTAAAGAGTTGTTTCCCCCTGCTTTTATTGTAGATGACATGAATACTTTGTTTTCTATGAAAAATTAATAAAATGCTAAAAAATGTGTTTACAAAAGTAAAAATTAGAGTAACTCTTTAAATTTGTGTTTTTCATAAAAATAATCTCTTTCTTAAATACTTTGGATAACTTAATACTGCTTCTGCTATTTAATGCCTCTAAGATATTTAAAAACTAACAATGTTCCTACATGCATTGCCAAGTCTTTTCAGGAATTTTGCCAACAGTTTGAGATTACCCATGGCACAGGTATTCCACATAATCCCCAGGATCAATCTTCTGTGGAGAGAACTAATGGATGAATTAAAAGTTATTTTAAAATAAAGAAGCAGGACTATGGTAGTATGACTACTCACAGTATTTTATATTCTATTTTATATACTTCAATTTTCTTTTCTTTTCTTTATTTACATTTCAAATGTTATCTCCTTTCCTGGTTTCCCCTACACAAATCTCCATCTCCCCTTCTCCTGCTTCTATGAGGGTACTCCCCTACCTACCCACACACTCCCAAATCAACACCCTAGAATTCCTCTACACTGGGGCACCCAACATTCAGAGGACCAAGGGCCTCTCCTCCCAGTGATGCCAAATAAGGCCATCCTCTGCTACATATGCAGCTGAGCCATGGGTCCCCCCATGTGTATTTTTTGGTTGGTGGTTTAGTCCCTGGGAGCTCTGGGGGGCCTGGTTGATTGATATTATTGTTCTTCCTATGGGGTTGCAAACCTATTCAGCTCCTTCAGTCCTTTCCCTAATTCCTCCATTGGGGACCCGGTGCTTAGTCCAATGGTTGGCTGTGGTCATCTGCCTCTGTGTTGGTCGGGCTCTGGCAGAGTCTCTCAGGAGACAGCTATATCAGGCTCCTGTCAGCAAGCACTTCTTGGCAGCAGCAATAGTGTCTGGGTCTGTGTATGGGATAGATCCCCAGGTGGGGCAGTCTATGGACGGCCTTTCCTTTAGTATATGCTCCACACTTTGTCCTAGTATTTCCTTTAGAGAGGAGCAATTCTGGGTAAAAAATTTGGAGATGAGTTGGTGGCCCCATCCCTCAACTAGGGGCCTTGTCTAACCTCTGGATATAGTCTTTATAGGTTCTCCCTCCCCTTTGTTAGGTATTTCAGCTAATGTCATCCTTGTTGAGTTCTGGAAGCCTTTTGCTTTCTTGGTGTCTGGGACTTTCTGGTGGCTATGCACAGTTCCCCATCCCCCATTGATATATTCCTTTGTTCAATATCATGACACTCTGTATATCATCCCTGTCTTCTCCCATATTGGATCCAGTTCCCCCTTTCCCCCTCCTCTTTCTCTATTCCTCCAAAGTCTCTCCTACTCTCAACCTCCTGTGAGTATTTTGTTCCCCCTTCTAAGAAGGACTGAAGTATCCACACTTTGGTCTTTCTTCTCCTTGAGCTTCATCTAGTCTGTGAATTGTATCTTGGGTATTCCAAGCTTCTGGGCTAATATCCACTTATTAGTGAGTGTATGACATGTGTGTTCTTTTGTGATTTGGTCACCTCATTCAGGATGATATTTTCTAGTTCCATCCATTTGCCTAAGAATTTCATGAATTCATTGTTTTTAATAGCTGAGTTGTACTCCATTGTGTAAATGTACCACATTTTCTGTATCCATTCCTCTGTTGAGGGACATCTGGATTCTTACCAGCTTCTGGCCATTATAAGTAAGGCTGCCATGAACATAGTGGAGCATTATGTGTCCTTATTATGTTTTGGAGCATCTTCTGGTTATATGCCTAGGAGTGGTAGAGTTGGGTCCTCAGGTAATACTATGTCTAATTTTCTGAGGAACAACCAAACTGATTTCCAGAGTGGTTGTGTCAGCTTGCAATCCCACCAGCAATGGAGGAGTATTCCTCTTTCTCCACATCTTTGCCAGCATCTGCTGTCACCTGAGTTTTTGATATTAGCCATTCTAACTGGTTTGAGGTGGAATCTCAGGGTTGTTTTGATTTGCATTTCCCTGATGATTAAAGATGTTGAACATTTCTTTAGGTGCTTCTCAGCCATTTGATATTCCCCAGTTGAGAATTCTTTATTTCACTCTGTACCCCATTTTTAATAGGTTATATGGTTCTCTGGAGTCTAACTTCTTGAATTCTTTGTATATATTGGATATTAGTCCTCTATGGGATGTAGAGGTAAAGATCTTTTTCCAATTTGTTGGTTGTTGTTCTGTCCTATTGACTGTGCCCTTTGCCTAACAGAAGCTTTGCAGTTTTATGAGGTCTCATTTGTTGATTCTTGTCCTTAGAGCATAAGCCATTGATGTTCTGTTCAGGAACTTTCCCCCTGTGCCTATGTGTTCAAGATTCTTCCCAACTTTCTCCTCTATAAGCTTCAGTGTGTCTGGTTTTATGAGCAGATCCTTGATCCAGTTGTACTCGAACCTTGTACAATGAGATAAGAATGGATCTATTTGCATTCTTCTACATGCTAACCACCAGTTGAACCAGCATCATTTGTTGAAAATGCTTTTATTTCACTGGATGGTTTTAGTTCCTTTGTCAAAGATCAAGTGACCATAGGCATATAGGTTCATTTCTGGGTCTTCAATTCTATTCCATTGATCTACCTGTCTGTCACTGTACCAATACCATGCTGTGTTTTATCATGATATCTCTCTAGTACAGTTTGAGGTCAGGGATGGTGATTCCCCCAGAAGTTCTTTTATTGTTGAGAATAGTTTTCACTATCCTGGGTTTTTCGTTATTCCAGACAAATTTGGTAATTTCTCTAACTCTATGAAGTATTGATTTGGAATTTTGATGGGGATTACACTGAGTCTGTAGACTGCTTTAGACAAAATGGCCATTTTTACTATATTAATCCTGCCAATCCATGAGCATAGGAGATCATTTCATCTTCTGAGATATTCTTCCATTTCTTTCTTCAGAGACTTGAAGTTCTTGTCATACAAATCTTTCACTTGTTTTGTTAGAGTCACACCAAGGTATTTATATTATTTGTTACTATTGTAAAGGGTGTTGTTTCCCTAATTTCTTTCTCAGCCTGTTTATCCTTTGAGTAGAGGAAGGTCACTGATTTATTTGAATTAATTTTATATCCAGCCACATTACTGAAGTTGTTTTTCAGGTTTAGGAGTTCTCAGATGAAATTTTGGGGGTCACTTAAGTATACTATCATATCATCTGCAAATAGCGATATTTTGACTTCTTCCTTTCCAATTTGTATCCCTTTACCCCCTATTTTTGTTGTCTAATTGCTCTGGCTAGGACTTTGAGTACTGTATTGAATGGGTATGGAGAGAGAGTGGGTAGCCTAGTCTAGTCCCTGATTTTAGTGTGATTGCTTCAAGTTTCTTTCCATTTAGTTTGATGGTTTTCTGTATATTGCTTTTATTATGTTTAGGTATGGGCCTTGAGTTCCTGATTTTTCCAAGACTTTTATTATGAATGGGTGTTGGATTGTGTCAAATGCTTTCTCAGCATCTAATGAAATGATCATGTGGGTTTTTTTCTTTGAGTATGTTTATATAGTGGATTACATTGATGGATTTCCATATATTGAACCATCCCTGCATCCCTGGGATGAAGCCTACTTGAGTGTGGTAAATTATCGTGTTGATGTGTTCTTGGATTCGGTTAGCAAGAATTTTATTGAGTATTTTTGCATCGATATTCATAAGGGAAATTGGTCTGAAGTTCTCCTTCTTTGTAGGGCCTTTGTGTGGCTTAGTTATCAGAGTAATTGTGTTTCATAGAATGAATTGGGTAGTGTTCTTTCTGCTTATATTTTGTAGAATAGTTTGAAGAGTATTGGTATTAGGTCTTTTTTGAAGGTCTGATAGAACTCTGCACTAAACCCATCTGGTTCTGGGCTTTTTTTGTTAGAGAGACTATTAATGACTACTTATAATTCATTAGGGGTTATGGGACTGTTTAGATCGTTTATCTGATCCTGATTTAACTTTGGTACCTGGTATCTGCTTAGAAAATTGCCTATTTCACCAAGATTTTCCAGTTTTGTTAAGTAAAGGCTTTTGTAATATGATCTGTTGATTTTTTTGGATTTCCTCGATTTCTGTTGTTAGTGTCTCCCATTTAATTTATGATTTTGTTAATTTGTATACTTTCTCTGGGCCCTCTGGTTAGTCTGGCTAAGGATTTATCTGTCTTGTTGATTTTTCTCAAAGAACCAGATCCTGGTTTGGTTGATTCTTTGTGTAGTTCTTTTTGTTTCTACTTGGTTGATTTTGGCCCTGAGTTTGATTATTTCCTGCCATCTACTCCTCTTGGGCATATTAGCTTCTTTCTGTTCTAAAGCTTTCATGTGTGCTATTAAGCTGCTAATGTATGCTCTCTCCAGCTTCTTTTTGGAGCCACTCAGAACTATGAGTTTTCTGTTAGCACTGCTTTCATTATGTCCCGTAAGTTTGGGTATGTTGTGTCTTCATTTTTACTAAATTCTAAAAAGTCTTTAATTTTTTTTTTTGAGCAAGTTGTCATTGAATAGAGTCTTGTTCAGCTACCATGTGTATGCGGGCTTTCTATTTTTTGTTGTTGTTGTTGTTGTTATTGAAGATCAGCCTTAATCTGTGGTGATCTGATAGGATGCATGGGATTATTTCAATCTTCTTTTATCTGTTGAGGCCTGTTTTGTGACCAATTATATGGTCAATTTTGGAGACAGTACCATGAGGTGTTGAGAAGAAGTTATATTCTTTTGTTATAGGATGAAATATTCTATAAATATCTGTTAAATCCACTTGCTTGATAACTTCTGTTAGTTTTACTGTTTCTCTGTTTAGCTTCTGTTTCCATATGTCCATTACTGAGAGTGACATGTTGAAGTTTCCCACTATTATTGTGTGAGGTGCAATGTGTGCTTAAAGCCTTAGTAAAGTTTCTCTTAAAAATGTGGGTGCTCTTGCATTTGGAACATAGATGTTCAGAATTGAGAGTTCTTCTTTGTAGATTTTTTCTTTAATGAGTATGAAAGTTATCATTTTTTATAACTTTAGCTTGATAGTCTGTCTTATTCCATATTACAATGGCTACTCCAGCTTGTTTCTTGGGACCATTGGTTGGAAATTTTTTTCTAGCCTTTTACTCTGAGGTAGTGTCTGCCTTTGTCACTGAGGTTTCTTGTATGCAGCAAAATGCTTGATCCTGTTTATGTATCCAGTCTTTTAGTTTATCTCTTTTTATTGGGGAATTGACTTCACTGATGTTAAGAGATATTAAGGAATAGCGATTGTTGCTTCTTGTTAACTTTGTTGTTAGGTAGAATTACGTTTGTGTAGCTATCTTCTTTTAGGTTTGTTGAAAGATACTTTCTTGCTTTTTCTATGGTGTAGTTTCCCTCCTTGTGTCGGAGTTTTCCATCTATTATCCTTTGTAGGGCTGGGATTGTGGAAAGATATTGTATAAATTTGGTTTTATCATGGAATATCTTGGTTTTCTCTATCTATGGTAATTGAAAATTTTGCTGGGTATAGTAACCTTGACTGGTATTTTTGTTCTTTTAGTGTCTGTATGACATCTGCCCAGGATCTTCAGGCTTTTAGAGTTGAGAAGTCTGGTGTAATTCTGATAGGTGTGCCTTTATATATTACTTGACCTTTTTCCCTTAATGCATTTCATATTCTTTCTTTTTCATGTGCATTTGGTGTTTTGATTATTATGTGACTCGAGAAATTTCTTTTCTGTTCCAGTCTATTTGGGGTTCTGTAGGCTTGTTGTATGTTTATGGGTATCTCTTTCTTTAGGTTAGGGAAGTTTTCTTGTATAATTTTGTTGAAGATATTTACTGGCCCTTTGAGTTGGGAGTCTTAATTCTTTTCTATACCCATTATCCTTAGGTTTGGTTTTTTCATTGTGTCCTGGATATCTTGGATGTTTTGGGTTAGGAGCTTTTTGTATTTTGCATCTTCTTTGATTGTTGTGTCAATGTTTCTTATGGTATCTTCTTCACCTGAGACTCTCTCCTCTATCTCTTATATTTTGTTGGTGATGCTTGCATCTGTGACTCCTGATCTCTTTACTAAGTTTTCTATCTCCAGGATTGTCTCCCTATGTGATTTTTTAAATTGTTTCTATGGAAACATGGATTTTTAGATCCATGATGGGTTTGTTCAATTCCTTTACATGTTTGTTTGTATTTTCCTGTATTTATTTAAGATCCCTCTTATGTGTTTCCTCTTTAAAGGCTTCTACCTGCCTATGTGTGTTCTCCTGTAATCTTTTAAGGGAGTTACTCATCTCCTTCTTAAAGTCATATATTATCATCATGAGATGTGATTTTAAATCATAATCTTGATTTTCTGGTGTATTTGGGTATTTAGGGCTTGCTGTGGTGAGAGAACTGGGTTCTGATGTTGCCAAGTAGCCTTGGTTTGTTGGTAGGGTTCCTGTACTTGCTTTTTGGTTATCTCTGGTGTTAGCTGGTCTTGCTGTCTTTTATTGTAGATTGTCACTCCTGTAAACCTGTTAGCCTGTGATCTTAGATATGTCAGCACTCCTGGTAGACAACCTCTCTCTGGGTGAGATTTGGATATGAAGGGCTGTGACTTTAGGTATGTTAGCACTCCTGGGAGACCATTTGTTTCTGGGCAGGATTTGGGTATGGAGAGTTGTAGCACAGGGTTAGCTTGGGGTGCAGATGGAAACTGGAATACTTAAATTAAAAAAAAAAATTGGCCAAGGATGGTCCTATTGCTGCAGAACAGTTTGGCACCCCCCTATCCCGAATAAGCTAGGGCCATGGTCTTTGGAGAGATGTTACCGTCTGGCCAATTGAATGGTCCTGCTCCATTAATTCACTGGAGCTGAGGTTGTGTTTGTCTTTTGACCTCCAAGTGCTGAAAAGCTGGTATGGATATCTGAAAAACCCACTCCATCTGCAGCAGATAGACTAAGAGATTCTGAAGCATCTGTAGAGGCTACACATGAAAGAAAGGAAAAAGATGCAGCAACAGAGACATCAAGCACAAAGGACAGAGCCTCTCTACCAAAAAAGACTCAGGTGAAGGAATCAGTGACTGAGGGAAAAGAGCTGAGGGAATTTTTGGGGTGGGGTGGGAAGGGTGTGGCTGCAGCACTGCTGTTGCTGAGCTGTCATTGTGGAATGGATCTGTTGCTGCTGAGATGCACTGACTGGGCTTGTGTACTCGATCCTTCTGGGCTTCACTTTGTTAACTGGGAAGAGAATAACATTCCGGTTCATGTCAATGACTCTGAGATCTTGGGTGCTCCTGTTGCTAACCATTGTTTCCCAAGCAAGGATGGCCACATAACAATTTATGCATAAACTATTCAACATTCAAAGTTAGATAAATTACCATCTCCCAAGCTCTTATTTCCACCTTACTGAAGAATTTGCTGCTATGGGCATCCTGCACAGCTAAAAAACTTAATGGTCCTGCTTTTACTAGTAGAAATTTTAAGAAATTATGTTATGAATGGCAAATTCAATGGAACATCGAATCCCTTATAACCCACCAGGTCAAACATTTGTAGAATGTACATATTCCACCCTTAAGAAACAAAAAAAGTGGGGAGCTATTCCTCAAGATACTTTTTTTTTCCCAGAGAGACAGGGTGTCTCTGTGTAGCCCTGGCTGTCCTGGAACTCACTCTGTAGACCAGGCTGGCCTTGAACTCAGAAATCTGCCTGCCTCTACCTCTCAAGTGCTGGGACTAAAGGCATGCACCACCACTGCCGCCCAAGATACTCTTGCTATTATCTTATTTACTTTAAAGTTTTAAATTGACCATAGTGCTGGAACATATTACTTGAGCTTTCAGAATTTTCAGGATGCCCAGCCCTACATGTGGCCTTTATCTTGTCCCATTTAATATAAAGAAATAGACCACCGGCTACCAGGATGAAACATTTCAGACATTTTTGAAGCAGTTGCCTGGAATTTCAGGACAAGGAATTGCAGAAAAGACTGATGATGCTATACAGGCATGGATCCTTAGTCCTGGTGACAAAACATCCCGTGCACGATCTGGCATCTAGTGTTGTGCTGGTATCTTTTTGTGCTTCTCTTAGGGTATTGATGGCTCCACACAAAAGCCAATGCCCTAAAATTTAAAAACTTAAAAAGAGGGATATATTGGAACTCTATCCAAAGAACAATACCTGGCAAACAATGCCCTGGGTGAGAAAGGCTCCAAAAAAGGTACAGGGCTTTTTACCTCAGAGGCATTTTGTTTCTTGGATTGTTGTGACATAACTTTGACCTGACTAATATTTACATTAAATTTACAAGACATGTTTATTTTTGTTTGATGTCAGAACATAGCTATAGATCCCAATCTGGTCAGTGTACCCTGAACCTGGATATGGTTTTTCCTTGCTTTCATGCCTTCCCAAATATAATCTATAGTACAAGCCAGGCAATTGCATTTAAATTAGTCTGCCCCAAGAACGTTCTGGGAATGAGTTGCTCTGTTAATATTTAGTATGTGCTTACGGATATTTGTTTATGTGTTTTCCTGAACTCATCCTTCATAGGACTGCTGCTTTTTTTTGTTTTACTCTGAAACCAAAGTAAAGCTGTCTACAGCATCCAGCTATAGTCCACCCCATTCTTCCAGGCCCTCAGACTCCAGATCCAGCAGACAAAATCTGCATTGATTTGTTAAATAGTCAGCAAATGTGGAATATTATTATGAAAGAACATTACAGTTCATAAACTAAGGGTTTTAAAAAACACATTGCTATTGTCCTTTTCCAGGCATATGTGGAAATGGTTTCCTAGTGAAGAAGGGGTGTATACTATCCCTGGCACAGTCCTTGGATCAAAATCTACGAACTGTAAGGAATCCATTTAGTAGTTACTATCAGAGATGAAGTTACTCACAAGCAAGGAGGCCCAAAGTGTGTATCCTGAACTTCCTGTGATAGGAGGATAATTACTTCCCAGTCCAAATACAATAGCTTGAGAAAAGAACAGGTATGTCCAGAAGTAGCCCAGGCTCTGTACAATCAGGCTTGTCATTAGTTGTATGGCCTGAAAGGAAAAGACACCATTCTTTGTAGTAGTTCAAGCAAACTCTTTAAGAAGGAACACACTTCAAGTCAAACGCTGGAATGAAGAAGAAAGGTGACAGTCTACCACAGTAATGACAGTTTACAGAACTTTAGAATAGGGCCATTGGCTGGGATATAATGCTCAGTATAGTCCTAGGTCATTTTGTTATGTTTTATCAAGCACAACGAAGATAAATCTGTTGTCACAGAGATGTCCCAAGTTCTACCTTTTCTTCTAACTTCCCCACTGACATTCCTAACTCCAGGCAATCACTCATCTGTTTCTCATACTGGCACCATTTCCAGAGTGTTGGATAAAGGACATGGTTTCAAATATACCCTTTGAGGCTGGCCTTTCAGTGTAAAAGCCTGGAGACTTAGCAAGCTGAAGTATCTTTGTGTGATTTATTCCTCTTTTTATAGCAGTATATGGTATCTGTGATTCTAGCTGGCTCAAATATTCACCCCCATTTGAAGATGGGAGACTATGGGTAAGCAATTATAAATTGCTATGTAGACTAGTTTTCAGTTCTCTAGGATAACTGTCCAGGAGCATAGGTTTTTTTGTCTAATAGTAGCTGAATATTTTTATTAAAAAGTTTGCTAGAATATAATTCACAATGTCAGCATCTTTTTTTAAAAACACCATCAGTGTTAGGGGAGGATCAGAATATCTGTATCATCACCAGCATTTGGCTCTGCCACTGTTTGTTTTTAGTATATGCAGAGTGTTAGCTCATAATCCTGTCCTTAGTCTCCAGTGACAACTGCTAGTGATGTCAGATATCTTTCCATATGCTTGTTTGCCTTCTATCTTATTCAGTGAAATGTCTCGTTATATTTTTTGCTGACTTTGGAAACGCGGAGAAATGGCTTTTAATCATCTATTCTGACATATCTTATTTGGTCTTGGCAGCATGGTCACAGTTATATTTGCCTTGTGTTAGTTTTGTCACCCTGACACAACCTGGAGTCATCTGTTGAGAGAGACTCAAGGTGGACTGTGTAGATCAGGTTGGCGTGTGAGCATGTCTGTGGGAGACTGTTTTGATTACATTAGTTGATGTGGACAGAGCTCCTCCCTGATGTAGGAGAGTTGGACATGCACTCATTTTCTTCACTGGGGATGTGATTAGTCATTTCAAGTTCCTAACTTAGCTGTGACTTAAAATTCTTAGCTGAATAAACCCCATCTCCCTTGAAGTTGTTTTTTTTTTTTTCCAGGACATTTTACAACAGCACAGAGATGAAGCGAGGTCAAGGCTCTTTTAGTTTTGGCAAGTGGGAAGCATTGCCTGCTCAACTCCATGAGAAGATTCACCTGCCCTGTGACTTTTATTCTTTGTCAACATGTTACAGTTTGCTTCTGCTTGCTCTGAATCAGATGTTCACTCTGACTTAGTTTTCATTCTGGTGCTGTTTTTTTGATGGGGGAGCAATAGCTTCTTAAACATTCATCTAATTAAACATTTATCTAATTTTTCAAAAGGTTGGCTGTCTATTAAGGCTTATTGTTTCTATGTATACTTGGTTTCTATTTGTTAGTCCTGTGTGAAACTGTCCATTGAGCTATTTTTATGAAAAAAAAAATCAACTGACCGAACCATGGTGGTTCATACCCAAAATGGTCCTTTGTGTACCGAGGAAGCAGGATTAGTAGTTTGAGGTCCCCCTGGGCTACTACATAGACCTCTTCTCAAAAACACACTATTTCCCAAATCAGTTGGCTGTATCTGTGGAGTCTAGTTCTGGACTGTGTGTTCTTCTCTATTTATCTGTTTTTCTTATTTAAACAATATGACATAATCTTGATGACTATGGGCAGACAGTGTCTTAAAAATCAACTAGTGTGCTTTGTTCCACTGTGATATAACTGTTTTTGTTCCTTTACCTTCCCACATAATCTTTGGTGATTTATAGATATATACAAGATATTGCTAAGATTTTAATAGGAATTTTGTCAAACCCACACACCAATGTAGGGAGTACTAACATTTTTACTATGTTGATCTTTGCAATCTATAAACATGTCCTTTTATTGATGTAACCTAATTTGAATTTTTCATTAGTATTTAGTCATTTTCAAACCACAAGTCCTATATATGGTTTCTTCAATATATGTAATTTTTTTCTTTAGAGATTGACATCTTCATGATCATTATTATCTTATTGAAACACAATTCATCTTGAATATTGTGACTTTGCTTAACTTGTGTGTGTGTGTGTGTGTGTGTGTGCGTGTTGATTGTTAGGATTTTTCTCACCTAATTTTTAATCTCTTGTGTTTAACTCTTAATCTGGCTCTATCACTCAGCAGCGTGAGTGGATGATGCAAAGTCATACACCCAAAGGGTGTAGTGCAGTGTGTCTGTGACAGGAGCCAACCACTGCTCAGAGCTCTGGAGTCCGCAGATTCTTCCGGATGTACTGACAATTTGCTCACCTCTGTTAGGACATGTCACCATTTTAGGGTTGAAAACATTGATAGGTGGTAAAAAAGAGACTCTTTCCCTCCATTTCTAGGCTCTGTATATATGTTGATGCCATGTCACTGCCACAAGCCACTGTAATGATTCAGCTCCATCTGAGGAGTTGAGAGTGGAAACAGAGGAGGCCCCCGTCTCCGACCGCGTTCTTTAAGGAGTGGCAACCCTCTCACTGTGGACTTATTTGAGCAGCATTTTGTTCTTACCCCCAACAATCTCAGTTCCTTTTTTATCCACAGACGATTCTGTGGCATATTCATCAAGATGTGACAGAGGGATGTGAGGATAAGTTCCTCTCCTGTGAAAAATGGGGAGAAAAATGAACATAAATTAAATCAGTGATTCTTGTTATTTTCCTGGGTAAGATTCCTAAGCCTGAGGGGGATCCTACTTTACAGCTGTCGTTCATTTTTTAAAAGATCCTTGCTTGCCCTCTGACAGGTTCTTTTGCACCAGAGACCAGTAGTATGCTGACAAAACTAATATTTACCTCTCAAAAAGTTTCGCTCACAGACCAGACTTTAGTTAAACTATGCTAAGTACTAAATGATAGCTGCTCCAATCACATCAATTCATTGAGCACCTGCTCATATGCCCACACTGCTGCATCAGGAAATTGAGACCTTTGGTAGATTTGATTTAGCCTGGTACCCATCATCAGTGTTGTCTACATTCAAGTCTGTTTGGAGATGCCTGACTAGAAGGATCTGTGTCACACACTTCCATTAGATGCAGAGGAGGCTGGAAAATAGAATACTATAGAGTATAGACAGGCTTCTTAAGTTAGTGAACAAGATAACCAGAGGGGGTGTTCAGGAGGCAAGACAAGGATACCTTGTGGTTTTTAGCATCGACAGGGAGGGTGATGGTTCCTATTTTGTGTGAGTCATAACTCCCCCCTCAGCTTCTATATTTAATGCTCATGAAAACCGTTCTTTATTCTTGCTGGTCTGAACAAAGGTGGACAGTCAAGCCATTTGGTGGGGCTGCAGAAGATGTAAAAGCCAGAAGCCATGACATTATTAGGTTCTATCTGTTCTAAAGGACAGAACCATGAAACTTTGTGTGTGGGGGAAGAAGGGCACCTGGAGAAAATCAGAGACAAAGAACAGAATTGACCACTTTCAACTTCTTAGTTCCATTTTTTTTGAAGCCTGGCTGCCAATATATTATGTAAATACTCATATCTTATTATATATACTAATTTAACTAAAACAAATAAGAGATAATTTATGGTTTTTTTTTCAGTCAAAGGTTAATACATTTCTTTTAAGTACCTTTCTAGATAGATTTGGCTTTCACAATCTCCACCTTCATCCCCCACAAACAGCTCCCAACCCCACCCAGCCTCTAATGCCTCACTAATCTTTTCCAGTTCCCTTCAATCACTATATATAGTTGTATTTAAAATTCAGGACATTGTCTTTAGATCTTTCAAAACAAACTTTTCCTTCTCCTTATATAAACCACAAACTTAGATGGTTTTAGTTGCTATGATAATGGCCCATTGATATTTGACAAGGAAAAAATACACAAAGGTACTGAGAAAAGCATCTTAGAAGACTCTTGAATTAAAATTTGCCCATTACGAGAATTAAAAACTTACCCGTTATGAGGTGACTTTTAAAAAAATGCAATAAATTCCTTCGAAGGCTCTTCTCAGTGACAAGAATCACCTGCAGGGTTGTATTGGGGAGAAAAAGAAGCTAGGATACAACTGAAGCTCCCCAGGAAGTAGTGTCCAATGTCCTTACTGCGGTCTGTTCAAGGGTCATGGATCCATACTCAGTCACGACCCCAAGGTTAGAATAGGGCAATCCTGAAGGGGTTGCTTTTAGGTCCAGATCTTTCTGCCCTGATATTCCTGAAGGCAGGCGGCTGCCACCTCCATGTGTCCCTCATTACCTCTTGCCGATCCAGCGCAGCTGCGGTTGTGTCTCACAGCAACCGTGGTGAAGGGTGCCGCGTGAGGAGGGCCACGCTTGAAGGTTCCATCCAGCCTTCCTGCAGTGCTGGCCCGGGAGATGAGATGCGGTTAGGGGGTGGGGCCAGCAGGAGGAGCTCCAGTATGGATGGACCGCCCTTTAGTGACCAGGGTTGGGCTATTAATCTGCAGTCCCTGAGCCCAACTCTGGCTGATTCTCTGCTGCATAGACTTCCCCACCAAGCAAACACTACCCACTGTTTTCCAGGAGACAGAAACAAGTCTTTCTACTGTGAGTCTCCTCAAAAATCAAAGTTTGAAAGTATAAAAGGAAGAATGTTGTTGGAACCCTGGATCTGGTGGTGTTTGGGCAAGATGTATCTTCTTCTATTCATCTTTCTGCAAAATTGAGATCACACTTGCTCTGTGCACTTCCCATTTCCAAAAGGTAGTTTGTACAAGTCTGTCATCCACCCTGGGACAAGAAACTAAACATAGTGGGCCGTACGCCAAAAGAAGAGCTGGAGGCTGGAGATAGAATTGAGAAGGGATCTAGAGGAAGATGAGAGGGGTTGAGGGGATGAAAGACAGCTAAAATTCATTATATAAATGCATGAAACTGTCAAACAATAAACAAATAAATTAACCATGACAAAAGGCTACTGCTCGATGTAATCTAGTCCTAAATAATAGGAATTAAGGAACCCGAACTTGACAGTCATGTCTACGAGGCCGAGTGTCATTTACAGTATGGGTCCTCACCCATTAAACACGTAAACACTAAACCTGCTGGTGTAAGGGTGCTATATCTGGCATCTGGAAGAAGTGAAGAAATAAACAGAAGATCATCTGCTCCAAATTATTCAGATTATATGGAGTTTCAAAAGCAGAAGTGTTGCTTGGCTGCTAACTAAGGCGTGTTCCCCACAGCCAATTGGTTGAGGTTTCCAGTACCGGGTATTCCATGTATTATATAATTCATTGAATATTTAATTCTCTAGGAATTAGAATTCTCTAATACCCATATATCCTGTTGAGGATAAATATGAATGACATTGTTTATGTATTAGAAGTAAGAAATGGAAAGATATAGACTATCCTTTACCATAGAGTTTACCTAGTGGGAAAGGTAGGCTGACAGATGAGCCACTTTAGAGTTGGGAGGTCAGACAGACAAAACATATCGAATGCAGCTTAGGTGGTAAGGAGCAGATGGAAAGGTAAGGGTGGCCTCAGAGGACAGATGGGGGTCAGACGCCACCTGGAGTACAGCCAAAGGGAAAACGAGGTATTCATGTGGAGATAATATGTACTCTGGAGCTCTGGGTTTAAGAAAGGAAAGGTAGTTATGTACAGAGGGAGTAGAATGGGGGGGGGGGTTGTTTTAAGATGACACTTAACACTGTGAGTTAATGCTGGTGGCTGACCACGAAGGGAAGGAAAGCCAAAGCCAGCTGAGACAACAATGACACAGTCACAGACATTCAGGCAGCTCCAACCTTCTCACTGGGCACTTCGCCTTCTTGCCTCTGGGGAGGGCACTCCTTTGGTAACCTGCTCACTCTCTGCAAGCAGGAGCTCTTGGGCACAAGAATGTGGGGTACAGGTTCTGTGAATTCTATGGAAGCTTCTAGTTCCACACAACGAGGAGCTGGACATGGCCATAGAGCTTTTATCACATGGTTAGCTTAAGTTGACACGCGTTTTAGGTATAAAATTCACAATCCTGAAGCCTCTCTATGTATGATCTATAGACCATATGACACCATAGATTGTAAAGTATGTCATAATAATTTTTACCTGCATCATTTAGATGTTTTTGACATATTGTCTTGTCAAAATTAAACATATGTTTCTATTTACTCTCTTTGTGTGGCTACTAGGACAATTTAAAAGCATACATGTGGCGGTTCTTACATCACCAAGAGATAGCGCTACTCTGCACCTTTCACAGACTTGGAAATCACTCCTTCCTTTCAGGTTTCTCGTCTTTCGAAATTTTTTTGGCCTTAATTTCTTCATTTTACTTCTTTAAATTATGTTTTATTTTCTTTTCCATTTCTTGGCTTAAAACCTCCTGTCTTTCAAATTCATGGTCTCTTTTGTCATTCTTACACGTATATGTATATATGAATGTGTATGTGTTCCTAAATATACCCTGCTCAGTGTGTACTCCCTTACTTGTATGTATGTTTTCGCGGCTGACCATTCAGTATTGGACAACCAATCGATGTGTCCTTCATTATTTCTCTTCATTCTCTGCATTCCTTAGTTGCCTGAGGTTCTTTGTGTTGGGCTGAGGTCTCCTGGTCTTTTTTTGTCCACTTTGGCATGTCCATTGTGGTGTCAGCCTTGTTCAGCTCCTGAACTTTGGGCAGTCATGTTGGTGAGACTTTATGAGTGTAGCTTCTGACATCATTAAAGAGACAGAATCTCACAGTTAACTTCCTGATCTGACTCTTACAATATCTCTGCCCCCTCTTCCACAATGTTCCCTGAGCATTAGTTGTGCGAGTTGTTTTGTAGGTGCATCCTCTATGACTGGGACCCATAACTCTGCATTTTGTGTATTTGTAGTTTTCTTTAATGGTTTCTTCTAAATGTTTTTTTCTACATTTATATAAAATCATGACAAGTTAAAGTTGTTTCACTCCTTATCAGAAAAGCTTTACTGTGGATGGATGCTATTACAGAGAATCGGAATAGAGAATGAGTGACTGTGAACTGCCCATCTCCCAGTGGGTTATGTAACACATTCCCAATGCCCCAAAGGGACGTTGTGGAAGAGGGGGACAGAAAGGCTATGAGAGTCAGAGGACCAGGAGGATTGTTGGGAAACAGTGGTTTTTAGACACAAGAGATTCTTTGTTCTGTGTTTGTGAGGTCTCAACATCTATCCTAACATGTATAAGATGCTCACAAGGCCAAACTTGCCAACATTTCAGAATGTATGGCTGAAGGGCTCACAAGGCTCCACTCCTACTTGATGAGATACAGGTATCCAACATCTGTTTGTGGACCAAACGACGATTTTATTAAGGGATGGGGGCCACTGGAACTTGCTCAGGTTCTAGTGGTCAGCCCTACACTCAGGTACATCTGGGTAATTGACTGAACTCAGTAGGTTACACATTTTTAGGAAATAGAAGATATGAATTTGAGAGAAAGATGTAGGGAGAGAACCTTGGAGTCAGAAATTAGTGAGAGGTAATACAATTGAAATGTACTGTAGACATGTCTGACATTCTCAACCCCCGTCCTCTCTTTTTTCCTCCTCTTTTTACCCCCCTCTCCCTCCTCTTCTTTCTTCTTTCCTCCTTTTCGTTTTCTTCTTCACCTTCCTTGCTTCTTTTCCATCTCCTCCTTCTTCCCCTTTTCCTTTCCTTTCCTTTCCTTTCCTTTCCTTTCCCTTCCCTTCCCTTCCCTCCCCTCCCCTCCCCTCCCTTACCCTCCCCTCCCCTCCCCTCCCCTCTCCTTTCTCCTCCCCTCCTCTCCCCTCCCCTCTCCTCCCCTCCCTTCCCCTCCCCTCTGCTATCCTCTCCTCTCCCCTCTCTCCTCTCCCCTCCCCTCCTCTCCTCCCCTCCTCTCCTCCCCTCCTCTCCTCCCCTCCTCCCCTCCCTTCCCCTCCTCTCCTCCCCTCCCCTCTCTCCTCTCCCCTCCCCTCCTCTCCTCCCCTCCCCTCCCTTCCTCTTCTCTGTTCCTTCTCTTCCTCTGTAGAGGAATAGCTACCTTAATTCTTCCATTTGAAATGTCCTTCCATCTTTCACGCTCCTTAAATTCTAATCTCCTGTTTGGAGTTTTCACGAAATATTATCATCTTTGTGCTAGAAAGAACATTCTCTCTTCTGGGATACTCCCATTTTTTTTATATGCCTCTTAGTATGTGAGTTGCTCACAGTTGTGATTTCTTAACTGCTTGCCCCTCTCCTAAAATAACAACTGTTACGAGGTGCCTCGTTAATGTTTGACAGGTAAGAGTTTAATACCTTCATTGCAAACAGTAGACATTCAGAAATGAGCTAAGCACTGAAATTTGTAGAATCAAGAAATCTTGATCGATAGTCACGGGGAACCACCATTGTAATGTCTTGAGAGACAGAGAGGAAAACAGACAATCCACGGAGGACACAAATCCATGGATCAGTGCTCCTTAGCATTGCTGGCGTTGTTGAGGACACTTCTCTGACATCATGTTCCACAGGTGAAGAGCAGCTTCCTGGGAAGCACTCCTTAATGGAGGAAAGCAGTTTGCTTTCCAACGGGAGTGAACATCAACTCCACAAGAAGTGGAAAGCAGGGGAGCGAGAGGGAGAAAAAGGCAGCAGAGACATGCAGGGCAGAAAGGAACTTTAATGGCTACAGGAAAAGCCTCGGGACAATAAAGGCACTGAATTGGTGACCTTTGGAGCCTTCCTTTGTGGAGGTAGAAGCTAGCTTGAGCAGAAGAATGCAGAAGGTGGAATGCGCTTTCCACTCACAGGGAAAGAAATTAAAGTTTTCCTCTGAATTACACATTGTGCTCCAAACCTCATAGCCTGCATTCTACAGGTTGAAAGTGTTTTTTTCTCGTCAACTGCTGATGATCTATCTGCCAAGGAGAGCTGACGGCTCTTCAGCGTGGCTAGCTAGCAAGTGCTTTCTTGTGATGGTCTTGTACTTACCTAGGAAAAGCTTTCCCCTCTGGAACCTAAAATATATGTGCATAGACACTCCTTAAATACCAAGGGGGTAACTTTCATCTTGTTGTGAATTTCCTTTTGCACAGAATGTATGGGGTGCGCTTTGTTACATGGGAGTATCCTGGGCACCTTCATCGGGTGTTAGCAGCCATGAAAGTTGCTCATGTCTTCAGTCTTCAGGAGTTGCCTTCCACTACTTCAGAAATATTCTCTAAGCTTTCCTCTCGCTTTTCTGCCTGGAAAGGAAAAAGCAGCCACTTACAGATGACATCCAGTGCTTCAAATCATGTGAGCAATGGAGAAGTAAAAAAGAATAGAGGCCACATTGGTACTTAGGGGATACTCTCCCTAGAGATCTTCCGTTTTCATTCTCAATCCAATCTACATTATTTTTTAAGTCTCTCCTGCATGACCTATGATATAGTTTCTGATATTTGCATGTGTATGGCTCTTTTGCCTACATGTGTGGGTACCACTTGCATGTCTGATACCTGAGGAGGCAAGAAGAGGGTGTTAGGTCCCTGCAACAGGAGTTACAGATGGCTGTGAGCTGCCCTGTGTGTGTTGGGAACTGAACCTGAGCCTAGGTCTTCTGGAAAAGCAGACAGTGCTCATAGCCACCAAATCAATCTCCTTCCTGATTTCTTTTTTTTAATTCATGGACTTTTTGAGCTCAATATATATGCAACCACTCCCAGATTACTCCTAGCTTCTTGTGATATTTCCCAATGATTGTCCATTCTTTCCCTTTCGAGTTATTCTGACTTACGTAATCAATTCTTGTCTTTCTAGTTTTTCTACCTAAGGTTGCATCCAGAAATATTTTATTTTTTGTTGGCTTGAAACTTCATATGAATAAAGTAAAAGGTATGCATTTTGGGAGAGTCTGAACCATAGTGGGAACATAACATCACCACCTGTCTGGCACCACCTTCAAGACACAGAGTGCTTTAAAGTTGTCAAGGTTCTACCATACAAATTTATCAAAGTACACTGGGACTATAGCAGCATAGAGCTTATTAAAATAAGATAAGTAAAGCCAGACTCAAGAACTTATAAAACACACCAGAGGAGGAAAGGGCATGGAACCCTTACTGGTATCCTATGTTGACATCACCCAACACTAATGATGAAGACTTCTACCAATCTGTACTCTCTTTGCCTGAATGTGTGCCAAAGGAAGGACAGAAAGATAATCATTGGTTATTCTGGGAGCTTTGTGTCGGTTTGGTCTCCATTCTTGACATGGTCTTTTCAGCTGTCATTCATTTGACTGCTTCATCTATCTGGATCTGATGCCCACTCGTCTGCCCATTCGTCTATCTAGAGACTTGGTCCTGTTCTCTCTTACAGACTCCTAGTCAGATTATTTGCTTCTGAACTGTGACTCAACTCTGAAGCTCTGCCCAACTCTGACCCAGATGCCTGATTCTGTAGCAGTAGTGTCTTCTGTAGACCAACAGGGTCAGTTATCTGACCCTACAGAGACCCTATGTGTCCCTGTCAATGTGTCACTTCTGCCTCTGTTAGGCTTCTTTGAAATGTCTTGAACTCTGTTGTGGCAATTTTGTAACATGTTGAGCTTACGTGCATGTGTGTGTGTGTGTGTGCAATATACATATTCATAGTAAGATATATAATGCATAATCTGAGAATTAAAATTAGTAGTTAAGATTGGATCAAATGAACTTGGGCTTGTTTGCCTTGGTGGGATGTCAAGGAAACTATTTGACAACTACTTGACAGCTATTTGAAACTATCTGAGACTATTTAGCAAATTGCTGTTAATGAAATTACCATTCTTTGTAAATTTATTGCTATTGAGTGAATTCTTACATTTTGGACATTTATTCTTACATTTATCTACCTTCCTGATACAGTGAGCTCACACCTAAACCCTAGGATCCAACTTCCTGTAATGTAAATTCTGTCTTTGTCCAATCATTTTATTTAATGAGTCATTGCTGTTGCCCTTTAGACATGTGTCCTCCATCTTTCTGAAGACTTTCTTGGCACAGCCAGAGCCACTGGAAACAGGGAGAGCCGTGAAGCCAGCAGGGCTGTTTGACACAGCTCCTGCGGAGCTGAGCCAAGTGACACAATGGCCTCTCACGTTTGGCTTTGGTCTATTCTTGTTGCATTTTTGTGGGACTTTCTGCCTTATGATTCATTTTATGTCTTTTCCTGAGAAAATTATGTCTGAGTCTCTTTAGAACAGTCCTAAACATATTACCCCTTCTGCTTTCAGGGAAATAACCTTATTTTTCCTGTTTTGGAAGTCTTCTCTGTGCCCTGGAGATCGTGATAAGCACAAACACACTAGCAATTTCTTTCTGAGGCCGTGGCTCCAGGATCTTCTTGGTATAGATGCTCCTAAGCAAACTCAGGACCAGAATAATCAGATCAGCAGAAACTTAGAAGTGAGTAGCAAGCTCCAGTTGGCCAGCAGAACTGGCATCAGATCAGAGGCTTTCTTCTGTAATACACTCGAAGCTTTCTGAAAATGTAGCCTATAAGATAGGCCGGTCATACGGGGTAGGCCCCTACAGGAAAATGAACTCAGTAATAAATTTAGATTGGTTACAATGATCTTTCTCCTGCATAATAGCATGTATAAATAGTGAAAGGATATACAAAAAAGGAGTTAGGTCTTGGGATTTACCATTCATAAAATGACTGGCTCAGATGCTTTCTATTTGCCTAGCACTTTGAAATCACAAATACTGCCAGTCTAGAAACAGGCTGTCATATATTAATTATGCTTGCTTTACTAAAGATATTCTATAGATTCTTCAAAACGAGGTTATGGGGCTGATATGAAAAATAAAAAATCTGTTCTTATCTGTATTTGCTAACTATAATTAAACTTGCAACCTCGGACATGTAATGAAAATTCAAACACACGTCCAGGGGCAAGTGATATATGCTCTATATTTTTTGGAAGAATCACAAGTTTGCTTTTGTTTTATAAAATCTGTAATTTTTATTTCTAGTCATTCAGGACTGCAAGATTCTCCTGACTACCATGCCTGATTCATTCCTCCTTCAGTGACTAAGTCCTTACTTCCTCTCAGGAACATGTTAACTACTGGGGCGGACCCCAGGTACTCTTTTCCCTTTTAAACCAATGTATTTTATTTTATTTATTCGCCTTAGTCCTGCTGCGACTGGATGTGCCAGGATGGGTTGTTCTCTCCTTACAAGACTGCAGTTCCTGAGTGTTCTTTTCAAGTTACATGCTGTCCTACCGATTTTATTGCAGTGAGGAGATTGTGGCCATTCTTATAAACATTTAATTGGGGATGGCTTATACAGTTCAGAGTTTAGTCCATTGTCATCATGATGGGAGACATGGTGGCAGGCAGGCAGACACGGTGCTGGAGAAGGAGACAAGGATCTGAACTGGCAGGCAGCAGGAAGAGAGAGAGAGCCACTGGCCTCCCTGGAGCATCTGAAACCTCCAAGCTCACTCTGCCCAGTGACACTTCTCCCACCAAGGTTACACCTACAGCAACATAGCCACACCAATAGTGCCACTCACTGTGACTCTATGGGGGCTGTTTTCATAGAAATCACCACACATGCCATTACTTTTGTTCCTTGTATTTCAGCCATTGTTTGAAACTGGGCATCTCAGATAATTGTTAGATATTTTAGATACATGTTAGGTAATTTAAATCAGTGGCTTTCAATTGTGTTACTGTTATGAATTGTTATGTAAACACTTGTGTTTTTCAATGGTCTTAGGTGACCCCCATGAAAAGGTCATTTGACTCTTCAAAGGGGTTGTGACCCATGGGCGGGAGAACCACTGATTTAAATAGTTTCACCTTGTCATGGGAATGGTGGATGCTGCTTTCTCGCTGGACTCTTGTCTTGTTTATATTAGTTACGCGGAGTCTGTTTAACTTGGAGCTTGCCTCTGATGTATCTACACATTTCCATTGTTTTCTGATTCCTAGCTCTTCTTCTTAAGGTTGACTTCCTAGTCTACCTTCCAGGGCAAAGCACAATTTCTCAGCCAGTCATTAGACAGAGGTAATGCAAAACACATCTTGTGGCCCAAATTACAGTCCTCAAAATATATACATCAAAACCCTAACCACTGGCATCTTGGAATGTGAAAATATTTGAGGATAAGGTATTTAAAGTGTCAACAGGATTATCAAAATGCCATTTTTCTGGTCTGTAGTCCAATGTGACTGGTGTATACAGAAGGTACTAGGCCACAGGCTTGTCAAAGGAAAGACCTTGTGAGGACACTGAAAGCCAAGGAGAGGGCCTTTAGAGGAAACTAATCCTGCAGCACTTTGTTTGGTCTTCAACTTCTAAACTAGAATTTTGAGAAAATACTTTTTTTTTTTTAAGCTACATAATCTATGGTGCTTTGCTGTGGCAGAACTAGACAACTAAAACATATCTCCAGCCAATAAAGGCTCTGAGAAATGTTTGTAAAGTTGGGCTTTATATATACTCTGGCTTTCCCTTTATTTTTTTTGGAAGCTTTTTATGAGCCAAGGTGGGATGCTCAGTAAGACTGTCTCTAGATTTCTTGGTGAATGCAGAACTGTGAACGTATTTACAATTTATTTTCAGACACAGGGATGACTAGCTATCAGCACAGTCCACAGTGGTGACTGTCTTCTCTGAATGTCTCTGTTGAGTTTCTGACTCTTTTTGTCCCAACAGTAACATTGTCTCCTATAATCTCAGCTGGACTGAACGTCTTGGTCTTATCTGTCTGTTTGCTACTGAACTCTTTGCAGGTTTAGTAACATTCTCCCATCCCCCCACCCCGACAAAGAAACATTCTATGTTATACCTCAAGCAAAATCATCTGCCTCAAACAGCAAGGCTACTGTTTGAGGTCCTCCAAGTTTTCTTCACCAATTGCTTCACAATTGAATTTAAGGGCTGGAGGAATTAGGTACAGTAGTTAATCCTAATGTGCAACAAGGGAATTTAGAACCATCGAGGAGATCCACTATAGGATATTTTTGTGCATTGGTGTTTTCAGAGAGGGTTAGCTGAGGGAAGATTCGTCCCCAGTGTGGATGACATCATCCTGTGGGCTGACTCTGGACTGTGTGAGAGGAAACAAGCTCAGCACCACCATCTACCTCTCTGCTTACTGAGTGTGAATGAATGCGTGTTCTGTGGCTTTCTGTGTATGTGTATGTGTCTGTTGTGTATATGGTATATGTGTGTTTCGTTCAAATGTGTGGAGGCAATGAAAATAATATTAAGGAAAGATTCACCTTTTATATATGTTTTTAATTTTTAAACTTATAGTTTCATATATTACTCTTGTCATCTTGTTTTAAACCCATGCTCATGGCAAAAGAAAACAAAAGGTAAAGGAAACATTACACATTCTATTGTTACTAGTTCCAGACAGTTGTAGATTGCCACATATGTCCTTTAGTTTGGGTACTAGGAACCAAATACCCTTGAATTGCTAGAGGAAATACTTACCAAATATGCACAACTAGAGATGGAGTATGTGAGGGCAATTGCGAATTCCAGGGGGTAGGAGCACAACAAAACACGGGACACTTCCCTTCCCAGCTTCTGAAACCAGGACACAGAAAGAGATGATGGATCACTAATTTTAATGTGTGCCCACCCAAGAGGACCCTAGAATAAGATTGAAAAAGAGGAAGGAACACAGGGCAGGTGACTTTCTTTTCCCATGTGATTTCCTGGAGTATTTTCAGTTTGCTTTCAACTACATTTGTCATACTTTTTTATTCTTCCCAATGCATTGTCTGGGACTTCTGCACCTCATCATCACTGCCTAGTTTTCCTGTCACACTTTTTGCAACTTTTTAGGCTCATGTATTTGTTCACTATCTAAACTCTTCAGCTAACTTGGTTATTTATTATGATGATGGTGGAGAGGTGGTGGTGGTGGTGGTGTGTGTGTGTATATATTCATGCCATGGTGCTCATCTGGAGGTCTAAGGACAACTACCCTCTTTCCACTTTGGGTTCCAGGACTAAACTTCGGTCATCACATTTGTGAGGAAAGGCAAGTGTTTTTACCTGCTGAGCCATCTAGTTGGCACAGTTTAAAAAGTTATTGATATTTTTTAAAATTTTCTTGTGTGTATATGAGGTCCATGTGTTTATGTATGTAACTGTGCAAATGTATGCTTGTATGTGTACATAGATTTGTGTGCTTGAAGAATCTCCTCTAAGACTAATGTTTGGAATTATCTTTGATTATTTTCCACCTTATTAAATGAGGTCAGCCCTATCAGTTGAACCCAGAACTCTCTGATGTGGCTGGACTTGCTAGCCAGTTTGCTCTTGAGATTCCCTGTCTCTGCCTTCCCAGGCTGAAATTGCAGGTGGGCTGGGTCCATCTGGCATTTATGTGGGTCCTCTGGATCTCAACTCTTGTAGGCACACTTGAACAGCAAGCTCTTTGCCACTAACCTACCCCCCATACCCCAGCCCTTAGTTGCCTCCCAGAGGTTGAAGAAAAGTCTGTGTTGATGAAGTTACCACACATTTAGTACACAGGATTCAGGTTATTTAAACTAGGCTAACCTGAAAGCCTCTTTCTTGTACTTTCATAGCACCAAAATGCATGTGAGGGAAGCTATGAATTTTCCTGTCTACCTGTGATAACTATGAACAACAATGATGACCAAAAAGGCAAGATATCCGTAAAAGGTACAATTGTGGCACTTACATGTTGGCTGTAACAAATAGCTGTCTAATTGGTCTTAAGTACTACTCAACAGGAGGGAAATCATGCCTGGTACCTGGAACCTAGCCAAATTAGCCCAGGGCTAGTGAGACCATGGATCTTAACAAGAGAACCTACTACCATTGTTTTACTAAACTAGTGTAATGCCTAACTATATTCTAAAACTTATCCTTATGCCCATTATTGAGTGTAGCTACCACTTCTCATCAAAAGAGCTTCTCTTTATGGCAAATTAAAACCCCATAGAAAACCATCATAGAAAACCACAACTGCATATAATCCAGAGATCAGTAGATTATGGGGAGTCCAGCACCAGTGGGTACATCTCTAACACAACTTCTGCACCCAAGGCTGAGGAAGAGGGGATGGAAAGATTGTAAGAGCCAGAAGACCAGGAAGTGTGGCATGAGACTGTGTTTGCCAGAAATGGCAGCCTAAGCAAGACCTAAACAATGCCAATGATGACAGACATGTTTGTAAAGAAGGATAGAATCTCACAGGTTCCCATCCTTAGGCAAAAAACTACAGACTGCCAATGACTGTTGAGAAAGGCAGAATTAGCCTTTCTCAGATATGAGCCCCTTAACTGGCTATCCAATACAAAGTGGCCAGCCATGAAATCATATACACACAAATAACAAAAATGGACTCAGCAGGCTATGTTATATATTTATGCATCTCTCTTTCTATATGTAATAGTAATAAAGAAAAAGAGTTTATCCATTTAAGAGAAAGTGTGTGGGGGTGTGTTAGGTGCTGGAGAGAGAAAAGAGAAGGAAAATGGTTTAATTCTATTTTAATTAAAAATATTTTAAAAGATTTATTTTTATTTATATGCATGTGTGTTGTACACACACACACACACACACACACACACACACACACACACACACATGTTCAGGTGCCTGTAGAGGCCAAAAGAGGAGTTCAGATTCCTTGGAGCTGAAGGGGAGCTCATATCCTGGTTGTGAGCCACCCAACATAGATGCTGGGAACCAACTTGAGGCATGAACAATATCAGAAAGTACTCTTAATCTCTGAGACATCTCTATGGCACTGATTAAGTTTTTTCTTTCTTGAGACAGGGTTTCATGTAGCCCAAGCTGGCCTGGTACTTACTGTGTGTTCCAGGATGACCCAGAAGTCTTACTTACCTGAGTGCCTTGGTGACAGACAGGCAACCAACATGCTAGCTCAAGTGTGGGGTCTTTTCTTTTCCAGCACTAATATTTGTGAGTCTGAGATTTTTCTTTCCTGGTGAGGATTGACTGGATTGACTTCAGCTTGGATCCATCAACTGGGAGATGGGTGTTGTTTGTTCTAGTTAGGGAGCTTTCCAAGCTGTCCAGCATCAGCTCTGTCAGGTCCCCCCTTGCTCTTCTCATCCTCCTTTATCACTGCACGCCCTATCAACCCTGAGGTTTCCTGAGTCCCGAGACATTCTGGGACCTGGCGCCACCCACTGGAGTCCATTCTCAGTTGTGCTGTTTCTCCCAGCTTGCCTGCTGGGTTAGGTATCATTTCCTGTAGAGCTCACCTCTCACCAACTCCAGCATGCTGTTCGGGATCTGTGCTGTGTGACCTTCTTTGGGACACCTCATAAACCATCTAATATTATTGTCATCCCTTCCACAGTGAGATGAGCGCAGAGCAGTGTAATATTTATAATGAATACACAAGCTTTGGCATTGTTGAGCTCTTTGGCAATGTTACTAATTTCTTCATTGCTGCTTTGCTGAGGAAACCAAGGCTTGGAAGAGAGCCATGACCTTCTCAGGCAATGCTTCCATGAACTGCATATCACTGGCTTCAATGTAGATAGCTCAATTTCAGAGCTTCCAGTTCTATTTACTAGGCTGTTTGAGGAGGCAGAAAAACCAAAACTGTTATTTGTCTCATCAAATAATCTCAATCTGAGATCATTCTTTTTCACCAATTGATGATGGTAGGTACTCTGTTAGAAATTGTTCTTTATTTTTTGAGTGGATAACCTTTTCTCTGCATTTCTGTCATGTTTGCATTTGTGTGAGATGGAGAGCTCTACCAATTTCAGATCTACATTACATCAGTTGGCCTCATCCCTGAGTCTAGCAAGGAGGGAACCTGGTCTCAGATGCCACTTGGATAGGAGGCTGGGCTTCTCCTAGGCCTTCTTCCATGTTTGCTTCTAGGGATGGGATAGCTTCTGGTGGACCTTTGCATTCTAGAGGCATTATATTGAAAGTGTCCAAAAAATGAACAAGTATTTCTAGAAAAATTAATTAGAATCACTTCATTAGCATTTTATGGGAATGATAAACTATAGTGTCCATGACCTAATCAATGTATCCTCTCCATATCCAAATAGCACTAAATTATATCATAGCAATGCTTTCTTGAGGTGTAAAGAAAGAGAATACAATTTAGTGTATCAGGACTGAATGTAAAACCGTCATTTAGATTGGCATTGGGTCCAGGTGTCTTCTTTTATTCTTTGGTGTTCTTTGATTCGGCAGTCACACCAGTCTCTTTAGTCTAATACTGGACTGCTGTTTTGCATTTTCTATTTTCATCACTCATTTTCTTTTCTATTTCTTTCCAAGTAACTGGAAACCTCCCAACTCCTGCCTCTATTTCCACCATGGGACTTGCACCAGGTTTCCATATAGGCCTTTAGGCATCATCATCACTAAGGAAAGCACATGAGAGATGTCAAGGGCATATAAAAACTGTGTTTCAATGGGTACATAGGTTGACATGTGCACTGTCTTCTCCATGAGTAAATGATAGCTTCAAAAAAAGGCAGAGGCCAAGATAAAGGTAGCTCAAAGGTAGCTAGCTTATCTTGTGCTGGGGAGATGGTTCAGTGGGTAGTGTATGTAACTTGTAGTGTATGTAAACATTATGTCTATGTATTATCTATATATCTTCTACCTATCAGATTTTTATATATGCATCTTTTTATCATTTCCCTATGTATCTATGCATGCATCTGTCATCTATGTATTAATATCTATGCTTTATGTATCTATAATCTATCATTTAGCAATCATATTTTAATCTACTGTTATCTATCTAGTCTAGCATCTATTTTCATACCTACTTTCCTTTCTATCACCTATATCTTTGTCTCAATATACATATATATATTTATCTCTCTCTATATGTATTTATCCTGTATATGAATGTATGCATGGTATGTATATCTTTATATTATCTGACACACATTTTGCTGCCATCTGTACTTATACATAATAACCTCGATTGGTTTGGAAGATTCTGAGTAAGTGAAGGAATGATGAAGGGCAACACAATCTGTTTTTCTCTGTGAATAGTTTAAAATTAAATGAAGAATTAATGGGTTTCTCTTCTTTTAGAACCATAACAATGGGACTAATCTGTGCTTCAGAAATATTTAAAAAGAATGATAGAAAAGAACTGAAACCCTGAGGGCTTGCACAGTGAGCACCATGCAGATAAGAGCTGTTTCTGCATCATTGTACAGATCCTGTATGGCCCAGACATGAAACTTAATTAGATTCCAATGGTCCTTGTTTTGCCAAGGTGTGCTGTTGTAGGATATCTAGTGATTGGCTGGCTAAGCATTTGTTCTAGCTCTTAACTCTTGCCTTCTCTCTCTGGTATTCTCCCGAGACCCAACTCTTTCTTCTGACTTCACAATTTATTCTGAACAGGTTAAGTCACTCTGCTGCTATCATAGTTGGACCACTGAATATCCAGGGATGAGGGCAAATTAGTTGAACAGGTGATAAGGCACCCAGGGGAGGGGGAGTCTGTTCCACGTGGGTATGCTAATACATCCCCAAGGCATCATTATCAACCTGCAGTTTAAAATAATTGAATTTGCATATCTGCAACGCATTCAAATTGATTCTAAAAGAGAAACTTGGGAATTAAATAGTCACATATAATGACCACGTGCCTATGCTCCAGTATACGATTTTATTTCAGGATCTGGAGGAGGTCGCAGAGACTGAATTGTACAGTTCTTTTCCATAGACAGATGTTTTCATGTTATCTCAGGAAAGCTGTAGGAACTCTTTCCCTTCCTTGTCAAATGGAGTCAGTTTTTGTTTTAAACACCAGAAGTGCCTTGGAAGTTGCTGGGAGAGTTCTCACTGCTCCACATTTTTGGCAGCATGAGCTGTCATTAATTATTGATCTTATCTATTTTTGATAGTGTATGAGGACATCTCAGAATTGTTTTAATTTTTAATTCCTCGATGGCTAAGAATATTGAATAATACTTTAAGTGTTTCTCAGCCATTTGAGTTTCCTCTACTGAGAATTCTCTGTTTTGGTCTGTACTACAGTTTTTTAATTGGATTATTTGGTTTGTTGATGTTTAGTTTCTTGAGTTCTTTTTTTGGATACTAGACATCTATCAGATGTGGAGTTGGTAAAAATCTTTTCCCATTCAGCAGGCTGCCCCTTTGTCACATTAATGTTGTCTTTTGCCGGTTCATAAGGTTCCACTGTTCATCTGACTGGGTGATCAGTGTTCTGTTCAGACAGTTGTCTCCTATGCCAATGCATTCAAAGCTGTTCTCCACTTTCTTTTCTATCAGATTCTGAGTATCTGGTTTTACGTTGAAGTCCCTAATTTATTTGGACTTGAGTTTTGTGCATGGTCATAAATATGGGTCTATCTGCATTCTTCTAAATGCATACATCCTGTTAGACCAGCAACATTTGTTAAAAATGCTTTCTTTTGTCCAATGTGTGTTTTTGGTTTCTTTATCAAAAATCAGGTACCCATAGGTGTGTAGATTTATGTCTGGGTCTTCTTTGGTTTGATTCCCTTGATCAACATGTTTATTTATGTGAGTAGTTTGTGGTTTTTATTACAGTAGCTTTGTAGTAGAGCTTGAGATCAGGAATAGTGATACCTCTGCTGTTTGTCTATTTTTTAGATTGTTTTAGATATCCCAGGTGTGTTATCTTTCTATATGAGGTCAAGGATTATCCTTTCAGGGTCTTCAAAGAATTGTGTTGAATTTTGATGGGGATGGAACTGAATCTATAGACTGCTTTGTGTAGAATGGCCACTTTTACCATGTTAATCTTACTGATCTATAAGCCTGGGAGAGCGTCCCATTTTCTGATGATTCTGAATTCTAAGCCAATACAACTCAAGTAAATCTCTTGTGTTATCAACAATGCTATTCACATTTACTGTAGTATGATATATTACATTTCTATGTAGTTATGTCTGGAGTACAAAAAATAAGACTGATATACATTTAGCAGTGAGGTGCTAAAGCAAAATCCACATAACATGCAAATGCAGGTCATTGGAAATGACTAGGTATTCATGGCTTATACAAATGTGGCAAGAGCAGAGCTCTCTTCCTGGTTTGGTAAATGGCTTAGTGGTCCAGGAATGTACTCTTTTTGCATTAAGATGCCACCAGTGGAAAGACTGAGAGTCTCAATCAGTAAAGTGCTTGCCTTGCAGGCAAGACAGAGAAGAAAGGAGGGAGAAAGGGAAAGAGAAAGACAGAGATGAGGTATGTGTAGGGGGTAGTGAGAGTGCATACTCTGTTGAGGAGGCAGAGACAGGTTAGTGCCTGTGGCTCACTAGCCAGATAGCCTAGCCTATTTGGGAAGTTTGAGGCTAATGGCCCTGTCTCAAGAATCAAAGATGGACAGTGCCTGAGAAATGACACCCAAAGTTATACTCTGGCCTTCACATATATACATGCGAGACACCACACCACACACACACACACACACACACACACACACAGAGGCTGAGGGTGCTGAACTCCCAAACCCACAGCACCTGTGTTTTTCTGAACAAGATGCACACAAGATCAAACGGCTCGATATTCTAGTATGGAAGAGGTTGGGGAGAGGCTGCTCAGGAGTCTATCCCTTACTGAGGGTCTACTGATAGTTGACAGCTTCAGGGCAAGGAGAGCCAGTTTTCTTTAAGGGCATAGCTCTAGGGAGGTCGGTCACACTCCAGGGGATGGCCTCACACCTGTAAGCATAAGGGCAGCACAAAATAGTCTCCATGGGTTATTGAAATAAACAGAACACAACAAATGAAATTGGAATAGGGAGATGGGGGTGGATCCGAATGGAGTTGGGGGAAAGTGGGTGGTGAATATGATCAAACTATATTGTACGGAACTTCTAAAGAATAAAGTATCATTACAAATGTAAAGAGAAAGATGTTTCTGTAGAATCAGTTACTTACGGCTTGTCCGTAATTTCTATACGACACAGAACGGAAGTGAGCCAATTCCACTATTGTCAGGCTGGCTGCGATGATCGTAATAATTATGCAGAGTATGTTTAGGGCCATAGTGCAGAGAAGCTGAGGAGGAGACACGGGATAAAGGCACAACTCTCAGAAGAAGCACTTTGGATATGTTTTATCTTTTGTTTATCTGTTTTTGTTTTACTTTTAAAAAAATCTAGTTCAGACTTGTTTGTAGTTTGTGAAGCTTTTGAAATGTGCTTATGCTCATCACTGTTTGTGGTTGACATGAAATCTTATATGTCACGTGATTCTGTTATCAGATGCTGCCAATGTTCGAATTCAATCAGTTCTCAAACCCATTGTTTTTTATAATCCTGTGAGTCAGCTGTAAGACTGCTTGTAGAAACAAGGTCAAACAGAAGATAGTATGTTTGAATCCTCCGTGTTTATTAGCTGGGAACATCTGTCAACATGACAGATATCAGAACTTCTTTTTTTAGATTTGAGATTTTACTTATTTATGCTCACAGATGTTTTGCCTGGATGCTGGTCAGTGTGGTCAGATGCTGTGCATGCAGTGCTCATGGAGAACAGAAGAGGGCGTCCGATCTGCTCGAAGCTGAATTACAGAGGGCGATGAGCCACCATGTTGGTGCTGGGGATGAGCCTGAGTGTCTGTAGGAGCGAGCAGTCATTGCTCCTAATTCCTGAACCATCTATCCATTCCCAGAGTTCTTAATGTGTAAAAATTTAAGATAAGATCAATTGATTTCTAAGGTGTCTTTTAGGTCTTAAATTCTAAGATTTTTATTTCTAAACATTTCCCACTTACACCATGGACAGATTTTTTTTTTTTCTTTAGAAAATTCCCTAGTTTGATACAAAGTACAACTGTATTCCCAAAGTGGACCAGAAAATGAATTATTAAAGCATAGTAATGTACATGTAGAAGAAAGGCTTTAGATCCTATAAATAAATTTAATAACACTGTTCAGGCAATGGTTAAGAGTAGAAATTCAAACAAAAATATTATTTAAATTTAGATGTTTTTGCAGAAGGTCATTGCGATTGTTAACTAGTGTATCCAATCTACATTAAGTAATCTGATCTCAGGTTTTTATTTTTCTGATTTATTTATTTATTTTTTTTTAGAGATGGTAGATTCCTTTATTGTTTAGAGACTATGTTTTCTTTATTGTAAAGATGCGCACGTGAGAGCGTGTGCTTGTGTGTGTGTTTATGTTCATGTGAGTGCAGTTGCCTTCAGAGGTCTTCAGAGGGAGACATCCTTTGGTGTTGGAGTTACTGGACGTTGTGAGCCAACATGGGTGCTGGGAACTGAACTCAGGTCTTTTGTAAGAGCCCCAAGTCTTAGCTGCTGATTCATCTCTCCAGCCCCAACACAATCTTGTCATTCAAACCTCTTGTTTTGTTTTGTGAAAGTGCATGCTAGAGGAATCCCCAAAAGTTCAACTTACCATATGTTTACTCTGATGTTTTGCTGCTTTTACTGTGAAGGCTCCTGAAATGACAAACTAGACACAAAACATACATTGGTAAGTACTCACTGACAGTGTTCAGCAATTTAAGCATAGTTTGAAACAACTCTATCTTCCAGGCCAATGATTTTCAGAATTTTAATAGTAACAAAGAGAGAAGTTTTAGTAGAAGGGGTTGGGATGAGCTTCCATTATGAGGTAATGATTTTTTCAAAAGGTGACAGGTATTAAAAGTAGCAGGAAGGTCACAACAGGTGCAAGCAGGGGACAGAGGGCAGGACTGAGGCTGTCGTGTATGGCAATAGGTTCTGAAGCCCTCTCAAACCCACACTCAAGTTTGGTTATATGAGTCCTCTTATATAACTCATTAAATTGTTATTCCAACTTCTACTCCTAGGGACTGCAATGACTGTACACATCCAGATGTGGAAAAGGTGGCCAGTAAACCCACTGGACATCTAGCCTCTTCATTGAGAGGCTACAGTCACCATTAAGGCCACAGGGTGCCCATAGTTTTGCTTTATTCATTTATCCATTCGTGCATGCGTGCATGTATGCTGTATGCATGTGGTTTATGCACACGGGTGTGCAGGCACATCCCTTTAATCATACATGGTGTAAGGCAGAGTAGTTTGTCTTTCTTGCTCCTTACCTTGTTGCCTTGAGACAGGGCTTCTCAAGGAACTGGAGGTTGCTGTGGCAGCTGGGCTGGCTGACCACTGAGTACTTGGAATTTTCCTGTCTCCACACCACACTGCTGCTGTTACTGGTATGTGCAGGCATGGCTAGCTTTTTATGTGGGTGCTGGGGATTTGAACTCAGGTCGTCATGATTGCATCTTGAGCTAGTTCTCTTATTCACTGAGTCATCTTCCCAGACACCTTGCCTTTTATAAAAATTATTTTAAAACACATTCCATTATTTCCTTTCAGGATTTCTATTTTCTAAGAAGTACAAAACACACTACTGTGTTATTTAAAAGCAGGCTACACGATTTCCCTGAAACAGTCTTTGTTTTTTTTTTTTTTGAAGTTTTATTTATTTTTGTTTATGTGCATCTATGTGTGTGCCATCATTTCCTGAAGTCATTAGTCAGTCCACAGGTCAGAAGTGGGTATCAGATTCCCTGGAACTGAAGTTGTAAGAAGTTGTGAATTCCATGGTGTGGGTGTTGGGAACCAAACCTTGGTCCTCTGCAAGAGCAGCAAATACCTTAAACAAGGGAACCGTCTCTCTGTCTTTTCTGTCTTAGTGATTTTAGCAAAGGTTACTTTTGTGAAAAGTAGCAGACATGTTCTATACTTTTAAAAATTAACATTAATTTTTCATATAATATATTGATTATATTATTCTCCCTCTCCAAGTTCTCCATCCAATTTGATGTTATTTCTTCCTCAGTCAAACAAACAAGTAAGCAAACAAAAACACCACCCTAAAACAAAAAAGCAAACCATACAAAACAGCAAGCCAACAGCACCACAGTAAAAGCACACAGACCCACATGGAGTCTGTTTTGTGTTGTCCAGCTATCCCCATGTATGAGGCCTGCCCAGGAGTATGACTGATATACCTAGTAACTGATATACTTTATTGAAGAAAATTGAATTTTTTCTTTCTCAGCAGGTGTCAATTGCAAATAGCTTTTTGGCAGTAGTGGGACGAGATGTCTACTTCTCCTCAGTGCTGGGATCAAGAATGGCAAGTCTGGCTTGAGCTTGTGTAGATCTTGTGCGCAATACCACAGTCTCTGTGGGTTCATACGTGCAGTATCTCATTGTGTCTGGGGATGCTGTTTCCTTGGACATGCCAACCACTTCCGGTTCTTATATTCTTTCTATCACCTCTTCTGCAGAGATTTCTCTCATGCTCCGCACTTTATTTGGGAAGGCTAAACTTTGAAGCTCACACAGTTCTACCAGGAAATTGATCCTGTACAGTTTGCCAAGATGTGTACACTGAGGATATTAATTGTCTCAGGACTGCAGTGTGAAAGTATCTTCCTATCATTTTAGATCCAAAGTTTGAACTTATCTTTTATTTAAATATTGAACTGGATGGTAGAGAGATGATTCAGTGGTTAGGAGCACTGGCTGCTCTCCCAGAAGACCTTGGCCTGATTCCCAGTACCCTCATGGAAGTTCACAACCATTTGTGACTCCAGTTCCAGGCAACCCAATGCCTTCTTCTGGTTTTTTTAGGCATTGCATGTGTATGATTCACAGTCATGTAGCCAAAACTCAGATACACAGAAAATATATTGAAAATATTAAAATTTACATTATTATTTTAAAAGTATTTTATTTATTCTTTGAAAAGTTAATACATATGTGGAGTGTATCTTGTAGGATTTTTTTATTAGACTATTTTCCAACTTATTAGCAAACATTTGCTTTAGAAAATGTCTTTTAAAGTTTATCATCTAAATGACAATATCTGCATTGGATTACTTCTTAAAAATTTAGATATTTTACTGAAAATGTTAGTTGTGGTGTGTGTGTGAACATGTCTGTGTGTGAGTGTGTGTGTGTGTGTGTGTAGGCCAGAGGTTAACTTGGGTATCATTCCTCAGGAGTAGTCCCTTTTCTTCTTTCCTTCCTTCCTTCCTTCCTTCCTTCCTTCCTTCCTTCCTTCCTTCCTTCCTTCCTTCCTTCCTTCCTTCTTTCTTTCTTTGTTTTTTTTTTTTTTTTGAGCAAGGTCTCTAGGTGGGGTCTAGGTTGTTGATTAGACTTAACTGGCTGGTCACTGAGTGCCTGTATTCTCCTGCCTCTGCCTCCCTGGAGCTGAGATCTCAAGTATACATCCTGCTTGGGTTTTTAAGGGTACTGTGGGGTACTGAACCAAGGGTTTCATTGTGTAGCAAACACTGCTAACCTCACTGCCTCTCTAATTTCCTCCAGAAGTTATTTTTATAGCATGAATGGAAACACAAAGGGACACAAATAATTCTCTGAGTTTTGTCAGAAAATTCTGTTTTTTTCTCTTCTCTTTTTATTTTCTTCATTCTTTCATGTGTTTTTCATTTATGGGTCAAATGCACCATTTCTTATTGATGAGGTAGTGGACTGTTTATCAGCATGACCTTCTTAGATTTTGTCCTCGGACATCCTGAGTAAGCATACAGATAAAGGCAGATGTCTTAGAGATTGCTGTTTCTTCAAGTGACCTCTCAATCCCTTCTACAATAGTCAGCAGACCATCTTTGTTCAAGGAAAGTATTTTTCTCCCAATAGTCTGTTTCTACCAATATTTTCCCCTAGATTTGAGACAAACATTCCTGATTATTCCATCTGCCATCCCTGTGCTTGAGGTCATCGATTGGCTGCTTACTCATTCTTCCATTTCTAGATTATTTTAATTTTCGGCTTTCTGAGGTCTCTCCTAAAGTATTTACTCTTTAGTAATTTATGTGCATGCATCCTTACCCTGAGTACAGAGACAGACAGGTCGATCAATGGGATAGAATCAAAGATCCAGAAATAAACCCACACACCTATGGACCCTTGATCGTTGACAAAGAAGCCAAAACCATACAGTGGATAAAAGACAGCATCTTCAACAAACATTGCTGGTCTATCTGGATGTCTGCATATGGAAGAATGCAGATAGATCCACAGTTATCACTCTGCACAAAACTCAAGTCCAAGTGGATCAAAGACACCAACATAACCTGATATATTAAATCTAATAGAAGATAAAGTGGGAAATAGCCTTGAATGCATTGGAACAGGAGACAACTTCCTGAACAGAACACCGATGGCTCAGGCTCTAAGACTGACAATTAATAAATGGGACTTCATGAAACTGAAAAGCTTCTGTAAGGCAAAGGGCACTGGACAAAACAGCAGCCTATATATTTGGAAAAAAACTTCACTAATCCCATATCTGACAGAGGGCTGATACCGAAAATATATAAAGAACTCAAGAAGTTAGAGACCAACAAACCAAATAGCCCAATTTAAAAATGTGGTACAGAGTATTCTCTTTCTTTATTCAATATATTCTTTATTTATATTTCAAATGATTTCCTCTTTTGTGGATCCCCCTCCCTGAAAGTCCCATAAGCCCTCTTCCTTCCCCCTGTTCCCCAATCAAGCCCTTCCTGCATCCCTGTCCTGGTATTCCCCTATACTGCTGCATTGAGCCTTTCCAGGACCAGGGGCCTCTCCTTCCTTCTTCTTGGGCATCATTTGATATGTGAATTGTTTCTTGGGTATTCCAAACTTCTCGGCTAATATCCATTTATCAGTGAGTGCATACCCTGTATGTTCTTTTGTGATTGTGTCACCTCACTCAGGATGACATTCTCTGGTTCTACCCACTTGCCTAAGAATTTCATAAATTCATTGTTTTTAATAGCTGAGTAGTATTCCATAGTATAAATATACCACATTTTCTGTATCCATTCCTCCACTGAGGGACATCTGGGTTCTTTCCAGCTTCTGGCTATTATAAATATGGCTGCTATGAACCTAGTGGAGCATGTATCCTTATTACATGCTGGGGAATCCCCTGGGTATATGCCCAGGAGTGGTATAGCAGGGTACTCTGGTAGTATCATGCCCAGTTTTATGAGCAACTGCCAGACTGATTTCCAGAGTGGTTGTACCAGCTTTCAACCCCACCAGCAGTATTCTCAATAGCGAAATCTTAAATGGCCGAGAAGCACTGAAAGAAATGTTCACTGTCCTTAGTCATCAGGAAAACACAAGTCAAAATGACCCTGAGATTCCATCAGAATGCTAAGATCAAGGGACAGCACATTCTGGTGAGTATTTGATCAAGGGGGAACACCCCTCCATTGCTGGTAGGAGTGCAAACTTGTATAGAATAGAATCTTTTAATCACATTCCTGTTGAAATGTAGTTTTACTCTTGCTTCATGCCTGCATCCATGCAGATGAACAGGGAGTAAGTAAAGGCTTTTCTCACTATGAAGTCATGTTCCTTAACCTTGAGTCCTTGATGATATGTGAGGATCAAATTACTTTTCCATAAGGCACATACCCTGTCTGTTTTCCTAGATGGTCACTTCACTCTCTCCTCTCCTCTTTGAGCTGGTCTACATGACTCCCCTCACTTTCAGCTCGTATCTTTCTTCCTGATAAACTGAGATTCTTAAAGTGTTTGTAGGAAATCTTCCACAAGCTTCCAAAGTCCAATGAGAATCTGTTCTGTTTTTTTTTTTTATTCGTTGCTTCCTTCTTGTTACCTTGCCTTAGCATTATTCACATTAATGGTTATAATTCTTTGCGATTGATGTTCTATGTATTATAAGGTGCTTTGTAGCATCCTCAGATTTTGCTCACTAGATATAAAAATGAAGATCATCTCCAGATACTATGTCATATTTTCTAAGAGAGCAAAATTAATACAAATTGAGAACTATCACTGGAGAACATGACTATAGCTATTTGTTCACTAAAATTCATTATTTTCTGCCAACATAAATACATGGCCACAGCATTTCCCTTATTATTTTCTCATGCCATTTCTTGTTTTAAATTCTGGTTCCCCTGCCCTGACACCCACACCAGCAAAAGATATGATAGAAAAAAAGGGGCATGAAGTTGGAAGGGAGATGTGTTAGGAGTTCCAAAAGGAGTTGGAGGTAGGGAGTCAGGTAGACATGATAAAAATACATTTTACTTATGTGTGGAATTATCAAAAACAAAATGAAAAAAATAAATATAAATATTTTATCAGCTATCATTCCATGTTCTTAATCAAGTTCAGTCTGGTCTTACATCATCATTTTACTAAAATTTCTTGTCATGCTTATGATGGTTACCAGGAGTCAGTTTTCAACCTTTTTCTTACTGGCAAATAAACAGAAGATAAAAGAGCTGACCTTTCTTTATGTCTTGTGATATATTCTTCCCTTGACTTCTAGGGATCCCCACACTCCAAGTTTTCCTTTTGCCCAGTGGCTACCTAGAAACCACACCAGAGTATAGGCAATGGCAAACCTGAAAACTAACCATGCTAATGGATGTGGTGGCTAAGAGTCCTTTTGTCTTTGACATACTAGGGATATAGTCTACATTTTGGTTACCATTTATTCTCTTGTCTAATTTCTTAGATAGTACATATATTTGTTGAGAGAAGAAATTGGATTTTGAGTAAGTCAGCAAATGGCATTTAGTTATATGATTCTTCTGAAAACCTTGTTCAGAAACTAGCTCTTACCAACCGCTATATGGGTCAATATTATTTACTGAATTAATAAAACAAATACAAATATATTCTACTCACAGCAAGTCCCCATAAAGAAGTTCCCATTTTGTAAGTTAAAGGTTCATACGTTCCAAATACTCCTTTAATTTGTCCCATATACAACAGTAATAGGAAATACCACATGAGTACATGATAGATACCAATCATAATCTGGACAACCTGTGAGAAAAGAGAGCTGTTAGTTTTGAAATGATGTAATGGAAAACACAGTTTCAATAAACATAAGAAGCAGTTACATCTTTATAGAAGATGGATGTAAACTGGTCGTGCATTAATTATGGAGTCCTCATTGGTTATACCAAACATAGGAGCTGTTCAGGAAAGACAAGCCAAGGCTTGTGAAGATGTCTTCTGATGTATGAGGAACAAGCTCAAGTTTTCTTATTGAAAAACAATTCTTAATTCAGAGCTCGTCACTGGGTTATAAAAAGTCTCACCAATTATCCATCCATCCATCCATTCATCCATCCATCCATCCATCCATCCAACCAACCAACCAACCAACCAACCAACCAACAAACCAACCAACCAACCATATTGCAAAGCATCTGAGAAATCAGATTAAGATAGTTCATTCTATTTCTAGAGTAGTCTGTCACCACAGAACTAAGAACTCCTGTGCAGCAGCATAGACAGCTGGTCTGCATGGTCTAAAAATTCAAGGAAAAAGTTGGAATCCATGAAATAGTTTTGTCCCTGCTCGCTATGAAATCATGTGACTTTCCTAACTTCTTGGTGTTTGTTAATAGTACTAGGTAAGCTTTTATCTCACAGGTTTATAACTGAACAGAACAGTGTATCCATCCTACTCATTAGTACAGTGATTAAGAGAGATCAATGATAGACCTCTAACATATGTATGGACCCTTTTAAATTAGGTAAGATTGCTGAATTTCCTTGGGTATGGTAATTCAGTTGATATGCTCACATCTCATTGCATGCTTCTTTGTGAAGGGCTGGGAGACCAGGCAAATGCTACACAATGCAATCAGTATGATTAAACCAAAACCAAAACAAAACAAAAAACAAGAAAAACTTTTGCCTCTTAGATATTTAGATACATCCTTTTCTAGATACAAGATAACCCTTTAAAAAACTGACATCATTTAAAACATTGAGTTTAGCCAATCGGAGCAGAATTTTGTGGCTATGGTTTGTGTGTGGAATCCCTTCCATAGGATTGCTCCCTTGTTTGCCCTGGCTAGTAGTGCTGTTTGAGAAGGTTGTTAAATCTTTAAAGAGGTGGAGACTCACTGGAACAAGCTAGCCTTTGGAGGTGGGCATTGAGGCCTTGTAGCCCAGCCCCCACTTCCTGTTTATGTTCTGATTCCTGAATGCAGATGCAACATAACCAGCAAGTCCAAAGCCTCCTCTTCCCACCGCCTGTGCTTCCTCTGCTGCCATATCCTCCCCACCATGATGGACTAAATCCCTTGGAGAATGATCTACCAAAAGAAACCCCCTTCAGTTCAGTTACTTTGAAGGAACTTTATCTCAGTAAACGAGAAGGCACAACACTTACCCCTAAAACAGTAGTATTTGCTGAAGATATTTTTGAATTTCTACATCCCATACTTTCAGAATTTCCTCTGGTTGATTTTTGTTTCTAATCTTTGGTGATATCTTATTATCAAACTTCTACAAAAGAACACAAAACACATATGTATGCTCTTTCTCAGAGAAAACTCATAATCTGATTCTTAGTGTTTGATAACCTTCACAAACTCAGAGGCTACAGCAGTTTCCTTTTTATACATTAACTTATCACAGCCTTAAGTGTTGTGTACCTAAATCTTCAGATTTAAAGAAAGTTTCTTTCAATAACTAGGAAACACTGATATGTCATCTCTTACTATTTAACAGTGTTTCTAGATGATAACGAATAAAGATCAACTAGATAATAGTATTAGAGAATTTCAGTAAAGCTTTAATGATTTATTTATATTCATAATCAACTTAATGCTAATCATACTTTGCATTTCTTTTTAAAACTTATTTGAGAATTTGATATATGGATATAGTATATTTTATAATTTCTATTTTTCCCCTCCCCCCTCTTGGGTCCTTATACCCTCCTGAATTCATGACTTCTTCTTCTACAATTAATGGTGGTATGTATTATGCATATATACACACACACACATGCAAAAGTAAAAATCAATAACAAAGATCATGGCGCATGACTAATTATGTAAAGATTTTTCCTTGTCTTTTTTTGAAAGAAGACAGTTTTGACAAAATGATATTGTAACTTCAAATCTAACAACTTGGTAATTGTAATGAATCTTTAGTTTCTAAAATTTATTTTCTCTAAGTCTATTAATGCCAACAGGAGAGGAAGTATGTTCCTGAAGTAAGTGTTGTGTTTTCAGACACTGTCTCTAAGAAGCAATCAAGAGTTGAGCTGTAAAAGCAGCTAAGTTTAATTTCTCTTCCATGACTAGATATCCACAGAATCACAGAAATTTTGTAGAGAAATAATGAAATGCCCTATCAAGGATACTGTTAATCACCACTTTCAGAAAGAAGAAACCTAAGTCATTTTGTGTTTATGAATAGATTTATTCACATTTGTAGCATACCAGTAGAAGCACCACGTGGTAATTTGGGGAGTAAAATAGTTAATGTCCCTGGAATCTTTATGAGGTCCATAGTAAAGTCATCCAAATGTAGAACTCATAAAAATACTAATCAGGAAAAAATGTGTTTGCTTTGCTTAATTGCTTAAGATGCTTAGTTTAATTGCTGGAAGAAAAAAGTATACTCAGAAAATACCTGGTAAGAATTCTTCCCTTAAAAAACAACCATATTTGACTTCTCTGAAATCTAATAAGGATCCCAATTTGTATAAATAAATAATCATTATTTGTTTTTATTTTCTGGGGATCCCATTGTTAATCTAGAAGCAGGTGAGAGATAAGTCACTTAGTTGTTATACCTAGTCCAACTGCCACATACTAAACCTTGAACAGATGTTCTGGGACACTCAGAGATCATGTCTATTATTTATCCTGAGCATCGTTAGCAGTGATAAAAACTCATCATTGTCTCTTCCTATAAAGCTAAAGTAATTGAAAATGATTTTTAAAAAGTAATTAATTTTTAACTTTATACAGTTTCATTTCTAAGTATGAAGAATTTTAGTTCTTATCTTCCCCTGTTATTCTGTTTTATCTGCTCACTTTCTTTTGCTAAAACCCGTTTTTCATTCCCAACAAGTCCCTTCATTATCCTGTCTGTTCTATGTGTCTGACTTACTGAATTAAGTAGGATTGCTCTCATGAACATGGGAGGGAGTTATTTCCTGGATCCTGGGCTATACCACTGAAGAAAGTGCAACCTCTTCCCTCAGCCACTATTAACTGGTAATAATCCCTCAGGGTGAAAACATTGATTCTAGTCTTGGGTAGGTGAACACAGCTGTAGTGAGTTCATGGCGTTAGCCATGTTACATTCATAGGACAATGGTGCACAGGCCTTTTTACAACTTCTGACTTTAAATCTTCCTACTCTCTCTTCTATAATGTTCACTGAGCTTTGGTGTAGGTGCGTGTGTGCGTGCCGTGAGTGCCTGTGTCTGTGTGTCAGAAAAATGATCTAAAGATGCATATAGTATACATACATCTAAAATTTTTTACATTAAAATAATTGTGTATCTGTATGTGTGTTTGGATGCCCACAAAAGGGTGTCAGGTCCCCTGGAGTTAAAGGTGGTTCTGATAAGGGTGCTAGGAATTAAACTCTGGTTCTCTGCAGAAGCAGCAAGACTCATGACCACTGAACCAGCTCACTAACCTCAAAAACATTTTTTTTTAAATAAAAGGAAGGGAATGATATCTTCAGAGGATACACATATTTCTTCCTGCCACCTTTCCCTCCCCACCCCCCACCGTCACTTGGTCACTCTGATTTCATAGCTTAACAACTCTGGCTGTAACCTTATCCCAAAAGCCTGCTTGAGGTACAAGGTAGCTAGATACCCAGATGTTTGTCTTACATTTTGACCATAATTCCTGCCACAGTGTGCTTCACCTTTTGATTTTCAAGACCAGCTTCAAATCACTTTGAGTCCCCAGAAACTGAAAAGTTCATTTCCACGTGTTCATGGGCAGTCCTGCTTAATTCTCTGCTTAATACATTCAGTTAACCCTCTCTCCCTCCCCCCTCTTCTGACTAATACTTTAAGTGAATACTTAAGGTGACTAGTGGGTAACCTTGATGTTATAGTCATGTTAAATATTTTACTTTTCACTTCATGATGCACCCACACACTGGCAGTCAGCACTAGATGAAATCTAGAAGGAGCGGATGAGAATGAATAGTTGCTGGTCTTGTGAGGTCCTTGACTTGTGAGGTCAAGGCAGGAAGATTGCTCAGCCCAGGAATTCAAGAGCAATCTTGGCAACACAGTGACACTCCACAGCTCAAAAGGTAAATAAAAATTTTTTTCAAAGGTCAACCCAGAAGGTATAAAAGATGGGGAATGGAGATGTGACCACCCTCTACCCCCGACTTTTTCCGGACCGTGTCCATTTTGATGCCTAGAAAGGTAAAGAGGCACATTGTTACCTCACATTTCACTTGTCCCAAGTCCCAAGGATCCAGTTTCACCCTATCAGGCCCAGGCCCAGGCTGAAGAGAAGGATCACGGTGGATGGTGCTCTCAGCGCTAGAGCTGGCTGCATAGCCATCAGAGGTAGCAGCGCCCGGCCCGGTCTAGCTACCAGGTGGTTGTCAAGCTCCTCAAGCCGCCCGGGTTGTCAAGGGCAACAGCCCTTCCTCAGGGCAGAGGGATGAGAACCAGTGCGCAGACTCACTGGGGCCTGCAGGCCACGCCTCAATCTTCTTCTAGAGTTTCTAGTAATGGCTTTCCTGGTCATGGCTCGAACACTGCCCCTTCAGGGATGCTTCTCCAAAGATAGACTGGTTGCAGAGACCTGATCGTTTACCACACACTTCAGAAGGTTTCAAATTGTAAAAAGGCAAGTATCTGAGTTAATAGTTTACTCTTCCTCCATCCTCCTCCAAATATAAATGGCTAAAGAAACTAATGAAGAGACTGTTTTGGAAACTATCAAAATGTTTTGACCCACCCGCTGGGGACGTTTTACTTTGCAGGTCCTCTCACTGTATTGGTTTTGTATTTGATATGAGGAAGTAGTTCAACGTTTGTGAAGAGAAACATAAAGAAGCATAGATAGCTGTAAAAAGATAAAGAATACTCTGATCCTGGAGGGCAAATGAGGAGACTGAGAGGAAAACCAGTCTTCTCTGGTGAGCACAGGCCACCTGCCGAGCACCGAGGACTTCCCCAGCTTAAAGACCCTGGGCTCCTTTAATCATAGCATGCTGTGAGCTTTCATTTATTCCTGAAGGATTTAAAATTCTGGCTTACTTTGCAAATATTTAGTGGATGATAATCCTTTTATAAAGGATAATCTTTTTATAATACATATATATTTATATATTATTTATATTACATCATATATTATATAGTATACATAAATAAATTTAAATATATTTATTTATACACATTCATATTTATTATAAATGATATATTTATGTAAGTTATAAAATATATGAACTATATAAATCATAAATATATATTTAATTATAATGTATGTTTATACATAATATTATATTATTTATAACTTAATATATATAATATGTAAGATGTATAATATCTAAAATATATAAGTATTATATTTATATAGAGCTTTTAAAATTAATGTACTATATGGCATTGCATAATATAATAACATAATGTATTATATATACAAATATAAAAGGATAATCATTTTACAAAGATTTTTTTCTAAGTATTTCTAACACTCCTAAGGCTTAAGTACTCAAAAGAGTCAATGAGACTTTAAAGTTACTGAGATCTTTTCCATGCTTTTTATAGCAATAAAAATATGGACTAGAAATTCAGTAGCTTTGGTTTTTTTTTTTTTTAACATCCTAGCTAACTTCTTTACATTGATACTCTGAAAACCTTTCAAATAAAAGAAAATAAAACGCCAAGGTTCTCTTTGAATTGTGTATTGGTTGGTATATCATTAAGAGCTATTAGTTTTATTTTAATTTCAGTGTGTGTGTGTGTGCATGTGTGTGTGTGTGTGCCATAGATGTGTGTTGAGTTTAGAGGACCACTTGCTGTTTTGTTCTCTCCTTTCACCATGGAGGAGCCAAGGTAGGCTTGGTGTCATGCAACCTTTCCTGCTGAGCCTTCTCACAGGCCCTGGTGTGGATGTACCCTTGAGTAACACAGTACATCAGTGTTCTCACAGGAACATTATTGTTCCTCTAGGTTTTATGTATGAGAATGAACAGCATTAGGCACACTGTGCTCTGGGGAGAGCGACAAAGCTAAATGCATCTTCAGCTTGAGAGTTATGGATTTAGTAGGACTCTCACATAGAGTCGGTTCTGAAAAAGACGCATCCTTCTCCTCATGTACTGCCAAGATTGGTGTCTCTTCTCACTTCATCCGAAAGGTAGCCAGCACTATCTGGAAATTAACTTGGATTTGATCATTGTGTTACATGGGCCAAAATGGGTATTCAATATAGGTGTAGGCAACAGAATCAGAAACAGTAAGTATACATCAGTGCTTCTAAATTCATGTGGCCATGACACAGGTCAGTAAAAGAACAATGATTTGTCTTCACTTGTCACCAATTTGGAAATTTACAACTCATGTCTTTTTACTTTTTATCATTTTGGGTTTGCATCCTTTAATGAAAAGGAGCCAGGCAGTCATAGTCTGACCAGCAGTATGTCTTACCTTTAACCTTTGTGACTTTAAATATATCTTCATGTTGGTCATATTTTTTAACTTATCTTGAATTGGTTCCCAGGATACAAAAGACATTAAGAAAGAATGCGCTGCAATCACCATGCCTTCTGCAGTCTCCTTTCTGTCATTGTATGTAGGGGGTCTACCACCAGAGTCCTGTTGAGTGTTAGTCCTGATAAAATAAAACCTGTCCAAGTTGCTATGAGGAATTTTGTCTCACAGATGCACAAGACAAAACATGTATTTTTGTCTCTGTAAAAACTGGGGATTTCTCCTTAAGAAAGCAGAGATTAGAAGCATCTTAAAAAATGCTCAACTTCATTAGTCATTAGGGAAATGCAAATCAAAACAACCCTGAGATTTCACCTTACACCAGTCAGAATGGCTAAGATTAAAAATTCAGGAGACAGCGGGTGTTGGAGAGGATGTGGAGAAAGAGACTGCTGGTGGGGTTGCAAATTGGTACAACCACTCTGGAAATCAGTCTGGCGGTTCCTCCGAAAACTGGGCACCTCACTTCCAGAAGATCCTGCTATACCACTCCTGGGCATATATCCAGAGGATTCCCCACCATGTAATAAGGATACATGCTCTACTCTGTTCATAGCAGCCCTATTTATAATTGCCAGATGCTGGAAAGAACCCAGGTATCCCTCAACAGAAGAGTGGATGCAAAAAATGTGGTATATCTACACAATGGAGTACTATTCATCCATTAGAAACAATGAATTCAAGAAATTATTAGGCAAATGGATGGAGCTAGAGAACATCATACTAAGTGAGGTAACCCAGACTCAAAAGGTGAATCATGGTATGCACTCACTAATAAGTGGATATTAACCTAGAAAACTGGAATACCCAAAACATAATCCACACATCAAATGAGGTACAAGAAGAAAGGAGGAGTGGCCCCTTGTTCTGGAAAGACTCAGTGAAGCGGTATTCTGCAAAACCAGAATGGGGAAGTGGGAAGGGCTGGGTGGGAGGACGGGGAGAGAAGGGGGCTTATGGGACTTTCGGGGAGTGGGGGGCTAGAAAAGGGGAAATCATTTGAAATGTAAATAAAAAATATATCGAATTAAAAAAAAGAAAAAAAAAAAAAAGAAAGCAGAGATTAACCTGTCTAGATTGGGTATTGTGCTATGTGTGCAGTGCTTATAGAAGCCAGAAGAGGGTGTCTGATTACCTGAAATTGGTTGTTGAAGGTTGTGAGCCCCTGTGTAGATGCTAGAAATCCAACCCAGATACTCTGTAAGATCAAAATAAATAAATAAAAAAAATTATTGACCTCTACCAGCTCAGCCTTGCTCCAGGCAAACTCTTTTGCTGTGTGTAGGTGATCACCACAACTACAGTTTTTCATATTCCTCCAGCTCATCCAGTCATCCAGCAGCACTTCAGAATCTGATGTGGACGTCTAAGCCGAGTGTCACTTCATATACGCATTCAGTGCTCCGTGGTCCCACATCTAGGTTAAAGCCCTGTTGTCACAGATGAGAAAACTGAGCTGGGAGTACCACACACAGTGGAGTAGACCCAGCACAGTGACAGAGTAGACACAGTTCTCCATGGTATTCTTTACACAATCCCAGGACTGTCATAATCCAGAGCCTTTCCTAGGGATGGCATGGAGGATGTAAGGGGTAAGTGTGTGAAGTTTGGAGCTCTGTTTAGATTGTTGGAGTAAGATTCTCAACTTCGTTATCTATAAACTAGATGACTGTGGGGAAGGCTCTTAACTTTCTCAAATCTCTCATCTTCAAACTCAGAAAAAAGTCAATGCATCATAAAAATCAATGATGTGTGCATCACAAGAATACTAAAAAGCAGAAATATAAACAGCATGCAGCACTCAGCATATTTCACTAATAGGGTAGATGCCAAAAGGAGAAAAAAATTTAAGCCAGTGCCACACTGACCCCAGTAGAATCTCTGTGACACATTCCACAGACTGAGGCATTAGACTTCAAAAGAAGGAGGTCCCCTGGAACTGGTTGTGGAACTCTTGGTCAGAGAAGACAATTGAGCCACAGTTCTCCTGGCAATTTTTCTTTTTTACTCTCTTTCATTCCTTTTCTTACCTACAGGTTCCTGGGAGCCCAGACAATGATCTTAAGCATAAACAATGGGTACGAAACCACCCCTTGAGATGGGTCACTAACATGATCTTATCTCCAGGGAAACCAATGCTGTACTTTTCAAATCGTTTACAAAATTATCATGATAGATAAAACCTTTCCTAACAATAAAATTTCATATGGCTACACATGTGTCATAAGAGGTGGGTTTTGGTATATGGCAAAGAAAGCCTTAATTAGAAAGAATTGAAATAGTTTAAATTTATGCTTTGAAGATTTATAAAAAATCATGTACCAGATGTTAAGCAATAATTAATCACAGGGGCTGTAAAGTTAGCTCAGTGGTTAAGAGCACTGACCATAAAGGTTTATTAACCTGTTCCTGGGAAAATGCCACTAGCTTTGGATTATTGCTCTATTGAATATATTTTTGTAGAGTTGTTATATTTCTGGTGTTGATGTTACCTGTTCTGTTTGTGATTCACTGAACATGTAGTTCAGAGTTGTAATGCTTGGATGATTTTTGTATTTTACTGTGCCAAGTGATTCTTGTTGGTATTCACAATTGTTTCACTGGATATGGTTTCTAAGAGAGTGTCATGTTTGGTTTAATGTATGAAATCCCCTGTTTGAGATCTGCAAAATACACTCAGATTCAAACTGCCTCTGTGTTCGTTTCTGTTTGTCCCTGCCAAATCCTTACCCACCTGGACTTCGAGAACCCTCATCCCAGGGACCCCCATACCCAGTTGGGGTGGTCCGTGGCAAGCCAGTAGTTAGTATTCTATTACAGAATAGTGTTTAAGAGATATAGAAATGACAAGAAAACTCAAATTACTGTATGCATATATAGGCACTTATGTCCCTATATATATTTATAGTACACTTAACCTATATGTATTTACAAATATATATATTAAACTTAATACATATCGATATGTAAATTTTATGTAGTGGATTTGGCCAGAAGGCAGTAATGCAATATATATTTAAAACAATTAAATGAGCAAATGAATACTTTCTTGAAATATGCCAGAATGAAAGTATCAGCAATTGCATAACCTCCATGTTGGGACATATTTCTGTTTCAGTCAACTTCTCAGGTATCAGAGGCAAAAGTTTAGAAGGCTTAAATACATTTACATGTTTAACCTGATTCTATTGCTTGACATGTTTATGTAATACTTGTTTAATATTTTTATTTAATATTATATAAAATATAAATGCTATTATTTATTTTAAAAATTGTATCTTTAAATTTGCTTGCTTTTACTTTTCTACTGCTAGCATAATATTTATGTGATAGAAGCTTCCAATGACAGGAAACTTTTTCTCAAGCACAAGAAACACTGCCCTCTAGAGTAGGAGCTCAGTGAATACTCACTGAGTGAATGGATGTCTGTATATGAAGTTTATGCCTTAGCAGCCCTATTTATAATAGCCAGAAGCTGGAAAGAACCCAGGTTTCCCTCAACAGAAGAATGGATGCAAAAAATGTGGTATATATACACAATGGAGTACTATTCAGCCATTAGAAACAATGAATTCATGAAATCCTTAGGCAAATGGATGGAGCTGGAGAACATCATACTAATTGAGGTAACCCAGTCTCAAAAGATCAATCATGGTATGCACTCAAAAATAAGTGGATATTAGCCTGGAAAACTGGAATACCCAAAACATAATCCACACATCAAATGAGGTACAAGAAGAATGGAGGAGTGGCTCCTGATTCTGGAAAGAATCAGTGTAGCAGTATAAGACAAAACCAGAACAGGGAATTGGGTGGGAGAAAAGAGGGAGGGAAGGGGGCTTATGTGACTTTCGGGGAGTGGGGGACCAGAAAATGGGAAATCATTTGAAATGTAAATAAAAAATATATCGAATAAAATTTAAAAAAAGAAGTTTATGCCTCCACCATTGCTTAATTTGCTAGACTAGGTAGCCTTGTTTACCCAACTCTGAAAAATAGCAAATGCAAATCTAAGATATTTGAGACCCAAATTTATTGGCATCTTTTGATGATCCAGTACAAAGAGAAGTTGGTAAATTGATAACTGAGAGGATGTTTGACATTCTAAGGCAGTGGTTCTCACCTTTTCTAATGCTGCGACCCTTTAATACAGTTCCTCATATGTGGTGATCTCCAACCATAAAATTATTTTTGTTGCTACTTCATTACTGACATTTTTGTATTGTTAGGAATCATAATGTAAATATCTGTTTTTTGATGGTCTTAGGTGATCTCTGTGAAAAGGTAATTCAATCCCCAAGGGGTCATGACTCACAGGTTGAGAACCACTTTTTAAGGTATTTAGGGGGTAATTCACAGGTGATGGTAGCTTTCAGAAAACAAGTGTGGAAGTAGTAATATATACTCAATATAACCACCCCAAAGGAGGGGGAGCTAGACCTTCCAAAGTTACTACAAGCCTGCTATAGGGAAACTGTCTTTGCCCACTTACTTGTTTCCTAGCTATAAAACTTTGGTTATTTCTAAATAAGAAAAATTAAAGGTGAGGGGAAATGGGTGTATGTGGGTGCCAGACTGCTTGTGTTCAAATCCTACTGGGTACAAAGTAATTCTTTGAAATAATGCATCTTACTTCCCAAATGCAAAATTTCTCCTCTGCTTCTTCCATCATTTTTATTTCTCTACCCTGCCTGTCTGTCTATCTATCCATCATGTATCTCTATTTATACCTGTCTAATCTAAGCTAGTCTTATCTGGGTACATCTGTATAACTACATTTATATCTATTTACATCTATATCCTGACGTTTTACATTTTAAAACTTCCAAAACAGATAAGTCTCATCTATATTCAAACTATTTCTATATAACATTATTTCATTTGCTCTTCAACTTTTATTTGCTACATGTGTTGGGACAAGGTTGCAAACTTCTTCACCAGAGTGCTCTCATCTTAAAGACATGTTAATTATAGAACCTATCCTGCAGTGTTGCTGTACCAAGCACACTGACATAGATATGTGTTCAGAATGTGACCAGTGCATACAGAGAGCTAAATGCATTTTATTATTGTTGTTATTATATTGTTATAATATGTTGTTATAGCTATTATTATTGTTACCACTATTTTTGATGTTCAACAGCATATTTTATTAGAGAATTACAAATAACAAGATACTACTAAACACTTATTAGAATGGCCAAAGTCTGAATGATTGCCATCAATTACAGACAAGGATATGGAACAGCAAGAATTTCCAGTTATAAGTGATGGAAATTCAAAATTATGCACCTACTTTAGAAGACAGCTTGGCAAGTTTGCTAAAAAGCAAACATTTTACCATATGATGCAACTATGCACTCACTTCTCCAACTGTTTGAAAACTTGATTGCACATCAAACCTCGACACATGGATGTTTATAGCAATATTTTTCATATTGTTCAAACCTCAAGAGCAGCAAGATGGCTTTCTCTGCTCATCTGTTTGCCTAGTGAGCAGATAGTGAATCGTCAAACAGCTTGTGGTTTGCTACCACATCACTTACTGCATCAGCAACAGATCAAAGGCACAGATAAAAAGCAAAGATATCAAGGAGGCCCCAAGACTCCAGGACTGGAAACATGGGTAGAAGGAGAACTGATTGGGAATATGGTTTGGAGCTATAACTATGGTCCTTGACTTTGAAGACTGAACACCTGAACAGGCTGCTGGAATAGCAGCCATTGACAGACTATCAGAGTTTATAATTATAAATCTACCACAGTCTTACTTTAGCTGAGTCTGGTAAAATATTTTCCATTACCACTTTCATCTGTCAATACTGGTTTTACTTTACTAGGTGAACTCATTGATTGGAAATGAGAACATAAAACTATGTTGGAAAATCCTCTATGTAATAAGAGGAGCTCCACAACTTTCTTTCTTTCTCATTTTTATGTTTTTCTTGATATTTTCTTGATTTACATTTCAAATGTTATCCCCTTACCTAGTTTCCCCCCATTCTGGAAATCCCGGGCCGGGTGGTGGTGGCACATGCCTTTAATCCCAGCACTTGGGAGGCAGAGGCAGGCAGATTTCTGAGTTCGAGGCTAGCCTGGTCTACAGAGTGAGTTCCAGGACAGCCAGGGCTATACAGAGAAACCCTGTCTCGGAAAAAAAAAAAAACAAAAAAAAACAAAACAAACAAACAAACAAAAAAACCAAAAAGAAAAGAGAAAAAAAAAAAAGAAATCCCTTATCCCACCCTTTCTCCCCCTGCTTCTGTGAGGGTGTTCCTCCACCCATCACACTTCCACCTCCCCACCCTCAGTTCTCCTACTCTGGGGCATCTATCAAGCCTTCATAAGACCAAGGACCTCTCTTCTCATTGATGCTTGACAAGGCAATCCTCTGCTACTGGGAGCTGGGGGTGGGGAGTTGGTTGATATTCTTGTTCTTCCTATGAGATTGCAAACCCCTTAAGTTCCTTCAGTCCTTTCTCTAACTCCTCCACTGGGGACCCTGCGCTCAGTACAGTGGTTGACTGAGAGAATCTGCCTCTGTAGTTGCAAAGTTCTGGCAGGGCCTTTCAGGAGACAGCCATATCAGGCTCCTTTTAGCAAGCATTTCTTGGCATCCACAATAGTGTTGGGGTTTGGTGACTGTATATGGGACGAATTCCCAGAAGGGACAGTTTCTGGATGACCTTTCCTTCAGTTTCTGCTCTACACTTAAATTCCATATTTATTCCTGTGAGTATTTTGTTTCCCTTCTCAGAAAAACCGAAGCATCCACACTTCAGTCTTCCTTCTTGAGCTTCATGTAGTCTGTGTATTTTATCTTGGGTATTCTGAGCTTTTGGGCTAATATCCACTTATCAGTGAGTGCTCTTTTGTAATTGGGTTATCTCACTCAGGATGATATTTTCTAATTCCATCTATTTGCCTAAGAATTTCATGAATTCATCATTTCTAATAGCTGAGTAGTACTCCATTGTGAAATATACCACATTTTCTGTTCTATTCCTCTGTTGAAGAACATCTGTATTCTTTCCAGCTTCTGGCCATTAAAAATAAGGCTACTATGAACATAGTGGAACATGTGTCCTTATTACATTCTGGGGAATCCTCTGGGTATATGCCCAGGAGTGGTGTAGCTGATTCCTCAGGTAGTACTATGTCCAATGTTCTGAGGAATTGCCAAACTGATTTCCAGAGTGGTTGGACCAGCTTGCAATCCCACCAGCAATGGAAGAGTGTTCCTCTTTCCCCAGATCCTCACCAGCATCTGCTGTCCTCTTAGGTTTTGATCTTAGCCATTCTGATTGGTGTGAGGTGGAATCTCAGGGTTGTTTTGATTTGCATTTCCCTGATAACTTAGGATATTGAACATTTCTTATGGTGCTTCACAGCCATTTGATATTCCTTGGTTGAAAATTATTTGTTTAGCTCTGTACCCCATTTTTTAATAGAATTATTTAATTCTCTGGAGTCTAACTTATTGAGTTCTTTTTGTATATTGGATATTAGCCCTCTATTGGATGTAGGATTGGTAAAGATCTTTTCCCAATATGTTGGTTGCTGTTTTGTCCTATTGACAGTGTCCTTTGCCTTACAGAAGCTTTGCAATTTTATGAGGTCCCATTTGTTGTTTCTTGATCTTAGAGCATAAGCTATTGGTGTTCTGTTCAGGAAATTTTTCCCTGTGCCCATGTGTTCGAGGCTCTAACCCACTTTCTCCTCTATAGTTTCAGTGTATCTGGTTTTATGTGGAGGTCATTGATCCACTTGGACTTTAGTTGTACAGGGAGATAAGAATGGGTTGATTTGCTTTTCTATAGGCTGACCTCCAGTTGATGCAGTATAATTTGTTGAAAATGCTGTCTCTTTTCCACTGGATGGTTTTAGCTCCTTTGTCAAAGATCAAGTGACCATAGGTTTGTGGGTTCATTTCTGGGTCTTCAATTCCAGTCCATGGATCTTCCTGCCTCTCTCTGTACCAACACTACACATTTTTAAATCACTATTGCTCTGTAATACAGCTTGATATCAGGGATGGTGATTCCAACAGAAGTTCTTTCATTGCTGAGAATAATTTTTGCTATCTTGGGTTTTTGTTTTTCCAAATGAATTTGCCAATTGTTCTTTCTAACTCTATGAAGAATTGATTTGGAATTTTGATGGGGATTGCATTGAATCTGTAGATTGCCTTCAGCAAGATGGCCATTTTTACTATATTAATTCTGCCAATCCATGAGCATGGGAGATCTTTCCATCTTCTGAGATCTCAATTTCTTTTTTCAGAGACTTGAAGTTTTTGTCATATAGATCTTTCACTTGCTTCATTAGAGTTACACCAAGGTATTTTATATTATTTGTGACTATTGTGAAGGATATTGTTTCCCTAATTTTTTTCTCAGCCTGTTTATGCTTTAAGTAGAGGAAGGCAACTGATTTGTTCGAATTAACTTTATATCCAGCCACTTTGTTGAAGTTGATTATCAGTCTTAGGAGTTCTCTTGTGGAATTTTTGGGGTCATTTAAGTATACTATCTTATCATCTGCAAATAGTGATATTTTACTTCTTTCTTTCCAATTTGTATCCCTTTGACCTATTTTTGTTGTCTGATTTCTCTGGCTAGGACTTCAAGTATTATATTGAATAGGTATGGAGAGAGAGGGAAGCTTTGTCTAGTCTCTGATTCAAGTTTCTCTCCATTTAGTTTGATGTTGACTCCTGATTTTCTGTATATTGTTTTTACTATGTTTAGGTATGGGCCTGGAATTCCTAATATTTCCAAGACTTTTTTTTTTATTCGATATAATTTATTTACATTTCAAATGATTTCCCCTTTTCTAGCCCCCCCACTCCCCGAAAGTCCCGTAAGCCCCCTTCTCTTCCCCTGTCCTCCCATCCACCCCTTCCCACTTCCCCATTCTGGTTTTGCTGAATACTGTTTCACTGAGTCTTTCCAGAACCAGGGGCCACTCCTCCTTTCTTCTTGTACCTCATTTGATGTGTGGATTATGTTTTGGGTATTCCAGTTTTCTAGGTTAATATCCACTTATTAGTGAGTGCATACCATGATTCACCTTTTGAGTCTGGGTTACCTCACTTAGAATGATATTCTCTAGCTCCATCCATTTGCCTAAGAATTTCATGAATTCATTGTTTCTAATGGCTGAATAGTACTCCATTGTGTAGATATACCACATTTTTTGCATCCACTCTTCTGTTGAGGGATACCTGGGTTCTTTCCAGCATCTGGCAATTATAAATAGGGCTGCTATGAACATAGTAGAACATGTATCCTTATTACATGGTGGGGAGTCTTCTGGGTATATGCCCAGGAGTGGTATAGCAGGATCTTCTGGAAGTGAGGTGCCCAGTTTTCGGAGGAACCACCAGACTGATTTCCAGAGTGGTTGTACCAATTTGCAACCCCACCAGCAGTGGAGGAGTGTTCCTCTTTCTCCACACCCTCTCCAACACCTGCTGTCTCCTGAATTTTTAATCTTAGCCATTCTGACTGGTGTAAGATGAAATCTTAGGGTTGTTTTGATTTGCATTTCCCTAATGACTAATGAAGTTGAGCATTTTTTAAGATGCTTTTCCGCCATCCGAAGTTCTTCAGGTGAGAATTCTTTGTTTAACTCTGTACCCCATTTTTTAATAGGGTTGTTTGGTTTTCTGGAGTCTAACTTCTTGAGTTCTTTATATATATTGGATATTAGCCCTCTGTCTGATGTAGGATTGGTGAAGATCTTTTCCCAATTTGTTGGTTGCCGATTTGTCCTCTTGATGGTGTCCTTTGCCTTACAGAAACTTTGTAATTTTATGAGGTCCCATTTGTCAATTCTTGCTCTTAGAGCATACGCTATTGGTATTTCCAAGACTTTTAACATGAAGGGATGCTGAAATTTGTCAAATGTTTTTTCAGCATCTAATGAAATTATCATGTTTTTTTCTTTCAGTTTGTTTATGTAGTGGATTAAGTTGATGGATTTCCTTATATTGAACCATCCCTGCATCCCTGGGATAAAGCTTATTTGATCATGGTGAATGATTGTTTTGATGTGTACTTGGATTCATTTGGCAAGAATTTTATTGGGTATTTTTGCATCAGCATTCATAAGGGAAATTGGTTTAAAGTTCTCTTTGTTTGGTCTTTGTGTGGTTTAGGTATAAACATAATTGTGGCTTCATAGAACGAATTGGGTAGTGTTCCTTCTGTTTCTATTTTGTGGAATAGTTTGAAGAGTATTGGTATTAGGTCTTCTTTGAAGGTCTGATAGAATTCTCCACTAAACTCCTCTGGTTCTGGGCTTTTTTGGTTGGGAGACTGTTAGTGACTGCTTCTATTTCTTTAGGGGTTATGGGACTGTTTAGATTGTTTATCTGATCCTGTTTTAACTTCGGCACTGGGTATGTGTCTAGAAAATTGTCCACTTCATCCAGATTTTCCAATTTTGTTGAGTATAAGCTTTTGTAGTAAGATCTGATTTTTTTTTTAATTTCCACAGTTTCCCTTGTTATGTCTCCCTCTTTGCTTCTGATTTTATTAATTTGAATACTGTCTCTATTTTCTCTGGTTAGTCTGGCTAAAGGTTTATCTATCTTGTTGATTTTCTCAAAGAACCAGCTCCTGGCTTTTTTGATCCTTTGTATAGTTCTTTTTGGTTGTATTTGGTTGAATTCAGCCCTGAGCTTGATTATTTCCTGCTGTCTACTTCTCTTTGGTATATTTACTTCTTTGTGTTCTAGAGCTTTCAGGTGTGCTGTCAAGCTGCTAGTGTAAGCTCTTTTCAGTTTCTTTTTGGAGGCATTCAGAGCTATGAGTTTTACTCTTAGCACTGCTTTCATTGTTTCCCATAAGTTTTTGTATGTGTTTGGGATATGTTGTGTCTTCATTTTCAGTAAATTCTAAAAAGTCTTTAGTTTCCTTTTTTCTTCCATGACCAAGTTATCATTGAATAGTGTTGTTCAGCTTCCTTGTGGATGTGTGTTTTCCATTGTTTTTGTTGGAATTTAAGACCAGCCTTAGTCCAAGGTGAGCTGATAGGGTGCATGGAATTCTTTCAGTCTTCCTGTATCTGTTGAGGCCTGATTTGTGACCAATTATTTGGTCAGTTTTGGAGAAGGTACCATGAGGTGCTGAGAAAAAGGTATATTCTTTTGCTTTATGATGAAATGTTCTCTAAATATCTGTTAGATCCATTTGGTTCATAACTTGTGTTAGCTTCACTGTTTCTCTGTTTAGTTTCTGTTTCCATGATATGTCCATTGCTGAGTGTGGGGTGTTGAAGTCTCCCACTATTATTGTGTGAGATGCAATGTGTGCTTAGAGCCTTAGTAAAGTTTCTTTTATGAATGTGGGTGCTCTTGCATTTGGAGCATTGATGTTCAGAATTAAGAGTTCATCTCAGTAGATTTTTCCTTTGATGAGGATGAAGTGCCCTTCCTTATCTTTTTTGATAAGTTTTGATTGAAAGTTGATTTTATTCCATATTGCAATGGCTACTCCAGCTTGTTTCTTGAGACCATTTGCTTAGAAAATTGTTTTACAGTCTTTTACTCTGAAGTAATGTCTGTCTTTGTACATTTTCTGTATGCAGCAAAATGCTGGGTCCTGTTTGAGAATCCAGTCTGTTGGTCTGTGTCTTTTTATTGGGGAATTGAGTCCATTCATGTTAAGAGATATTAAAGAATAGTGTTTGTTGGTTCCTGTTAATTTTGATGTTATTTTTATGTTCATGTGGCTATCTTCCTTTGGGTTTGTTGAAAGAAGATTTATTTCTTGCTTTTTTCTAGGTTATAGTTTCCCTCCTTGTGTTGGAGTTTTCCACCTATCATCCTTTGTGGGGCTGGATTTGTGGAAAAATAGTGTGTAAATTTGGTTTTGTCATGGAATATCTTGGTTTCTCCATCTATGGTAATTGAGAGTTTTGCTGGGTATAGTAGCCTGCATTGGCATTTGTGTTCTCTTAGGGTCTGTATGACATTTGCCCAGGATCGTCTAGCTTTCATAGTCTCTGGTGTGAAGTCTGGTATAATTCTGATAGGTCTGCCTTTATGTTACTTGACTTTTTTCCTTTCCTGCTTTTAATATTCTTTGTTTAGTGCATTTGGTGTTTTGATTATTATGTGAAGGGATGAATTTCTGTTCTGGTTCACTCTATTTGGAGTTCTGTAGTCTTCTTGTATGTTCGTGAGCATCTGTTTCTTAGGTTAGGGAAGTTTTCTTCTATGACTTTGTTGAAGACATTTACCGGCCCTTTAAGTTGGGATTTTTTGCTCTCTTTTATACCTATTATCCTACAGTTTTCTCTTTTTATTGTGTTCTGTATTTCTTGGATGTTTTGGGTCAGGAGCTTTTTGTCTTTTGCATTTTCTTTGACTGTTGTGTCAATGTTTTCTATGGTATCTGCACCTGAGATTCTCTCTTCTATCTCTTGTATTCTATTGGTGATGCATGCATCTATGACTCCTGATTTCTTTCCTAGGTTTTCTAACTCCAGGGATGTCTGTCTCCCTTTGTGATTTCTTTATTATTTCTATTTCCATGTTTAGATCTTAAATGATTTTGTTCATTTCCTTCACCTGTTTGATTGTGTTTTCCTGTAATTCTTTAAGGGATTTTTGTATTTCCTCTTTAAGGGCTTGTATGTGTTGACCTGCGTTCTCCTGTATCTTTAAGGGAGCTATTAATGTCCTTCTTAAAGTCCTCTATCATTATCCTCCTCCTCCTCCTCCTCCTCCTCCTCCTCATCATCATCATCATCATCATCATCATTATCATCGTCATCATGAGAAGTGATTTGAGACCCGAATCTCGCTTTTCTGATGTGAAGGTGTTTTCAGGACTTGCTATGGTGGGAGAATTGGGTTCTGACAATGCCAAGTTACCTTGGTTTCTGTTGCTGATGTTCTTATTCTTGCCTCCTGCCATCTGATTATCTCTAGTGCTACCTGACCTTGCTATATCTGACTGGAGCCCGTTCTTCCTGTGATCCTGGTTGTGTCAGAATTCCGCAGAGTCCAGCTATCTCTGTTGTCCTGTGATTTCGGGATCCTGTGATCCTGAGATACTGAGATCCTGGTTGTGTCAGAGCTCCTGGGAGTCAAGTTGCCTTTGGGGCCCTGAGATCCTGGTGTGACGCTCCTGTGATCCTGGGATTCTGTGATCCTGTGATCCTGTGATCCTGGGTGTGTTAGAGCAACTAGGAGTGGAGCTTCCTGTGTGTGTTATGGGACTGGTTGCAGAGTTTGTGCCCAAGGTAAACTAGCTGAGACTGGCCGGTACCTGTGCCACTGGTCGGGTGGGGTTCCTGCGTCCCTGGATCCCACTGGTCCCAGTTATGCCTGGTAGTGTTGGGACAGATGTTATGTCCTCCTCACCTCTGATACTATGATCCTGGGCATGTTAGAGCAGTAGGAAGTGTTGCTTTTTCTGGGTGTTAAGGGACTGGCTGCAGAGTTTGCACCCAAGGTCAACCAGCCCCATTGTTACCACTATTAAAGAAATATGAAATATATATATTTTACATGCTTAGTTTGAAAGACAACCTTGATGAAAATTGTGATCTTTGAGGGAAGTGCAACTTTTATAGTTACTTTATATGTGTAGATATATCATTTTCTAGATATGTGAAGCTACCATTTAGTTGCTAGATCATCAAGCTGTGACACATTTCACTTTTGCTGAGCTGCTGAATGTCTTGGTGATGGGCACAGTATTCCTGATCACCTGTGTTGTTAAATGGCTGGTACCCAGTCAGGCCTCCAGCCTTGGAATCATGTAAGTCTTACCTGATGTAATAATACATCTTCTTTTCCAGATGTAAATTCCTCTTCTTATCTACTTTTTCCATGATATTAATTTTTTCTGTCTGTTCTTTCTTCATACATATTTTTCATATTTATGTGTGTATTTTTCTTCATCTGATTTAAAAAATTTTAAAACTTCAAAGATGAGTAACACTTGGACATTTTCAACAAATACTCATTTGCTCTTCACAGAATTCATCTCTCAATCCTTATATAGCTCAGATCCCACATTCCATTATTTGAATAATTATTAACAGTCCCTTAAACGTCTCTTAGTATTTGGTTATTGTATTCATTATTAAATTTGTTCTTTGACATTTTCATATATGTATACAACAGTATTCTGACTACTCAATCCCTTTACCCCCTTTGCCTCTCTTCCACCTCCACCAACCCTATATCATTTTCACAAGTAACTTTCCATATCTATGTGCCTATGTTTTGTTTTGAGACCCCAGTGTGACTGTGGGTTTGGAACTCTCCAGTAGAGCCTGGGATGCTTACCAGTATTTACTTGACTGATGGCAGTAACTCCCCATTTCCAAATATTCTTAAGATGTCCCTAGTTCAGTGAGAGGAAAGATGGCAGGGGCCATTGAGCCCTTCCCCATCCATGGTTGGTTGTTGATAGGCTTAGTCTTACAGAAGAGGTTGTATAAATGTTTTGCTTCCAGCAGAGTTCTATGATATTTTATCATACTATATAGAGAACCTCTTATTAGAAGATGAAATCAAATAGAGACGTTCTCAGTATTCTCATCTTAGCCCCAAGCCCAGCTGTTTGAACTGTGAATCTGTACATGCCTCCTTTCCCCTCAAATGTGCCCTCAGTGGAGAGAACCTGGCAACTATTCCTTGGTGTATATATCTCTACTTTCATGCCTTTTAAACCTTACCTCATCTAATAATTCAATATTCTGGTTCTATCCATGCCCTCAATTTGGGGGCTGACTTTACTTTTCTGATAAGTATGACAGAAACCATCGCTTTGGAAGGCTCCTTACTGCCACCATATGGCCACCTGCAGCAACTGCATCTTTCTTTCTCTTTCTTTCTTTCTTTCTTTCTTTCTTTCTTTCTTTCTTTCTTTCTTTCTTTCTTTCTTTCTTCTTTCTTTCTTTCTTTCTTTCTTTCTTTTTTTGATATATTCTTTATTTACATTTCAAGTGATTTCCCCTTTTTTGGTCCCCCCCAACCCAGAAAATCCCATAAGCCATCTCCCCTCCCCCTGTTTTCCAATCAACCCTCTCCCACTTTCCTGTCCTGGCATTCCCCTACACTGTGGCATGGAGCTTTTCCAGGACCAAGGGCCTCTCCTCCCTTTAATATCCAACAAGGCCATCCTCTGCTGCCTATGCGTTTGGAGCCATGGGTAACACCATTTATACTCTCTTGTTGATGGTTTAGTCCCTGGGAGCTCTGGGAGTACTGGGCTGCTCATATTGTTGTTCCTCCTGTGGTTCATTTTGCAGTGTAGAGAGCCCACCTTAGCGCCTCTGATGATGGGAGGGCTTAATTGATGCCTCCAGCCCTGTGACTAGTGAAAGGGGAAGCTGGGCAGTGATTGGTGGAAATTACATTGCTTCATTTGCATGTCACACTACTCTTCTGGATATAATACTAAGATATTTGGTTCACTTTTCAAGTCAGCACAAGGATACCCTCTTGTGCCATACCTGTGTTTTCTAACAGTAGACTCCATGAAGCAGTTTCTGTTAGAAAGATCTTTTCTTGCCCACTTGGGATCTTTATCTTGGGTAGAGCATGCTGAGTTGATAACACAAAGAAGAGGGGCCATTGCATAGAAGAACACAGTTAAAGAGTTACTGGGAGTAACCAGAGGCAGAAACAGAAGGGAACTGAGGCTGCTGGGATGACACAGGATGGTGGAAGAAACCAAAACCAAAAACCAAAAACCAAAAAACCAAAACCGACCAAACAAACAACCCCCCCCCCCAAACAAATGAACACACAAAAACTTGGAAGCCAAGACTATGGAAGGCTGTGAAAAGCTAAAGGTTATGAGAGACTGTGGACCCCAGTTGCTGGAAGAGGTCCAGGGAGGCAGCAAGCCACAAAGGGCCAAGGTAACCAAGATCTATAATGATAGATGCTATTAGGAACCTCAGTATCTGAAAGCCAAAAAACTGGTTCTTTGCCAATTAGTGTCAACATTAGTGGCTGCAGAGAGCCATTGATTGCTGGTCACTGAGTATGAGGTTTCTGACACTGGAGACCCAGAGCCGTAAGCCCTAGAACTATAAGTCCATTCCCTTGGATCCATATTCCTCTATTTGTCAGGACTAAGAGAGATAAGTCTCTGGATCAATTAGTCCAGTCCACTGCCCCTTGGCATTCAAAGAACCAGAATTTCCTGTGCCGAAGAAGTCATCCTTTGCTCTTCCGTGGCCTCCATCTGTATAGAGTAAGGGAAGCTCAGGATTTGGGCAGATCAGTAGAGACCAAGAAAGGGGAGAGAGAAGTGATGAAGCAGGATAGACATAGGCAAAAGGGCACATGGGACAGACACAAAGAGGCAAGAGACCTAAGCACTCGCAAGGGGGAGTGAAGGGTAGTGGATGGAGAAGGGGAGGGAGTATTAAAACACCCTTTGTCCAAAATGCCACATTAAGAAACTGTTTCTCAACTGACTTCCTGGTATTGTGGCTGTTAACAATCCTGCCATCTCCTTTTCCACCTTGTTCCCTAAGTCATAGATGCTGTGATAAAGGTGCATCCACTGGGCTTGAGAACACCCAGGATCCATTGATCTCTGCGTTGTGCTCAGGTGTGGTTCCTTGTAATGGTCTCCCTTTGCTATGAAGATAAGCTTCTTTGATGAGTGGTGGTAGCTACTTGGTGAATTAGGAATTATGCTGGCCTTGTAAAGTGATAGAAGTCATTCCTGAAAAGTTGGCTGGGTGTCTAATACTAGGCATGATTTCTCCTATGTTGAATGAGGAGTTAGGCTGCTATGGGTAACCACCAACAGTCAGTGCCATTTACTTCACGCTTTGTGGATATCTTGCCATTATTGTGGTTCATAAGTGTCACAATTTGGGCAGGAATATTAAATGCTTCCCTCTCAGCACCTTGTGCAGTGTTTTCTGGTAACATGGCTACATAAACAAGATGGGAACAGTAGCAGTATTAATTGACACGTTAATATGAAAGTGGGGAAATATGAGGTTTTACTTCTAGACAAAGAATTAGCTTTTCTTGTGGATGAACCCCATAATTGATTAGCCATACAAAGTGATCAGTCCTGAAACCATATAGACACAAATATCCAAATAAGACTAAGCAGGTTATTGTTATGTATTTGTATATATATATATATATATATATATATATATATATATATATATATATACACACACACACACACACACACATCATATATGTAACAGTAATATAAAAGCAGCTATCCATTTGAGAGTGGGAGGAGATATGGAAAAAGTTAGACAGAGGGGACCTCTGAGAGGCTGTAGCAAGGAAGGGGAAAGAGATGTAATTTTATTTTAAAGATGTATTAAAAACAACTTTCTTAAATCCATAGTGATATTTGTAGAGGAATTTTAATCCAGCAACATTGCTGCTCTGGCAAGGGTTACATCCAAAGACCTTCTAGGTCTGTATAATCTGGCTGGAATGGAGACAGGCCATGGATTGCAATATGATCTCAATAGAATACAGATACACTCTTAATGCACACCTCCAGTCCTAAACAAAGAAAGCTTAGTTTATAGAAGGAAGTAGCCATTTTGGTTTGTAAGTGACATATAATTGGGGGTAAGACAAAGTGACAAATCAGGGAAAGATTTGATGAGTGAGTCAGAGATAAGATACACCCAGCTCTCATGAGAACAGCATAGGAAGGAGAGTTGCATAGAGAAAGGGGGAGAGAGAGGCAGTTCAGTTGAATGTGGTTAGGTATGGTATAGTTCAGAGTAGAGTGCAGTTGAGTTCCATTCAGTCAGTGCAGTGGAGTCAGTTTGTGAGTTCATGTAGTTCGATACAGATCAGCAGAGGCAGTTTTACTGGGACAGTTTTACAGAGGCAGGTTGTAGGTGAAGAAAGAACAAGACAGAAGGTTAGAACAGATTGTCAGAGCTAGTATGAGGCCAAGAACAGCAATTCAGTCAGAGGCTGACAGAAGCCAGTTTGAATAAGTCAGCTTGGAAAGGAATTTGGGCCAGAACAGTTAGCTGAGTTGAACCAGCCAGCTAAAATTTAGAAGAACTAGAAAGGGTGAGCTTATTCAGAAGTAAGCTTCAGAGATGACAATTTTAACAGGTGAATAAAAGTTACTTTTAAAATACTTAATACTGTGTATGGTAATTTATAGAATAAAAATATTAATAAAAATATAAATACCAGTCAACTGGTTGGTAACAATATGATGTATAAAATAATGTGGACCCCAACAAGCATGATTGGATCTGTGGTTTCTGAAGAACACGGGGAAGACCCAGGAATTCCAGTGACTGGACACTGTAAAAGTCTCCATCTAAGAAATATCAACCTTGGTAGTGTTTGTCAGATCTACTTCATCCAACTAATATCTGACCCTAACAAATGCAAAGAGATACTCAAAGAGGCTTGTGTTCCTCATGACATTTTATTGTGAAAAAGATAACGAGAGTGGAAGTTTTCTAATGCTAAGAGCATTGCAGTTAGTGTTCAGCCCTCTTGTCCTTCTCCTCTGGTAGTAATGGCAAGCAATTGGCAGGGAGGCACTGCTTGAAAACCCAGTGACTGTTAGCCATGAGTCTAGGAACAAATTCCAAATACAGGCACTAAATAGATTTGCATGGTGGGCAGCAAAATAACAACTTTGTAAGAATTTTTTTCAGAGAAGATTTTCCTACATGAAATTGTACCAGTGATTCTTTATGCCTGTTATTGCCTAGGAGTATAATCTGGAATGTTGTCATATATAGGAGATGCTGGGGAAGGCTCTTGCATCAAGTGGTTGGCTGCATACACAGCTGGAGCAACCAGGGCAGACTAGAAAGGGTAAGAGAAAACAAGCAGAGTTGTTACACAGTCCAGTCATTTTCCTCTGTCCCAGCAGAGTAGAAGACAGAGAGCTTAGTAGTCAGCTCACAGTGGGATTTGGCAGACACTCAAGCCCACCCTTCCGCCGCATGTATTCAGTTTATTTTTACAAAGAAGAAAACCAACTTACTCTGATGCCATGGAAGAGAGTTTCGTATGCAAAGTAGGCCATGGCCCATGCTATGCCGAATTCCAACAAGGAAAATATTGCCAGCACACCTGCAATTCCTCTCCCAGAAAGCTGAAATCATAAGTACATAGACCATTAGACTGAACAGAAGGGTCTCAGGGTGGACTTCAGAAACACCCTGGTTCATTGAAAGTGCTATCTTGCTAATGTTCAACTCATTCTGTGAGTGATATATTTTATAACTTCAAGGGGACTGTTTCTGAGAAAAAAAACACTTATATTCCATTAATCCTTAATAGTCTATTTGCTGAGAGGAAAAGTCTTCTGATATTTTAAAGAAAAATCAAAAGAAACGTGTATTTCTCCAAAATAAGCATTTGATGACAATGGAGAAATAATCCGGAGGTGATTGCACACAAACAGACAATCTTCCTGTTTTCATTGTAGAAAAACCACTTAAGACATGGCTATTGTATTTATGTAGACTTTTAAAGTGCAGAAAAAAAAAAAGAAATTCTGAGCTCTATCCATTGCTCCTGTGATGACAATGGGGTGGTCATTCTGACTTCATCTATCTACATATATAATTTTTTCACTTTGTATTTTAGCAATCACATCCCTAGGAATAGGGTTGGAAATAGAACTTTCTCAACAGAGCCACTGTATATTACACATGAGACAGCAATTGATATAATCTATCAGTGAAGATAAAACAGTTATGTGGCCAATGGCAGAACACTTACCACCATCCAGTAGTCTTGATAATAGTAGCCATTGATGTTCAGATCACACAGAAACAGAATCACTCCAACAAAGGCAAAGATGGCACTAAAAATGTTTATTATCAGGGTACTCTTCACCTAATAGAGGTAGCAAGAGCAGTAATCCATATAAAAGACAAATGAATTTAAAAGGAATGAGAATCTCTCCCAAGTTTATGGTTCTTAATCTTTGACATCTTGTTTTAGTTTCGATTGTACTGAGGACTGAACTCAAGGTCTAATGCATCCTAGGCAAGTGCTTTACAATTGACCTATATCCCTAACATGAAACAATATTCGAAGTGGATATAATGTCTTTAGAATCCTAGCTGTCAGTTCCCCCACCCCAAGAAGCTGGAAATATTTTAAATAATAGAAATATAAAAAACAATTAAAATGTAATTTGAAGTAGAATGACATCCAACACATTTGTGTAACAGTTTTGTTTATAAGAACATCTCCACTACACAACTGGAAAGTGTGCAGAGAGTGAGAGACTTTGGAACACTCAGTTCCTCATGGGACACCTTCCTCAACCTCTTCTCAAGGCTCAGAATTTATGGGGAAGATCTTGTTATCCCCCTCCTCTCTCTCAAGACAGAGAGAACACAAAGTTGGGTGGGTAAGGAGGTTGGGAAGATCTGGGAGGAGTTGGCAGAGGAAGAAGATAATGTTCAAAGTATAGGTTATGAAAAATTTAATTAAAAGTTAAAAATGATTTTATTTTGTAAAAAAAAGAACAAACTTAAGGTTTTTAAAAAATTTATTTAATTTTATTTATTTATTTTTTTTTCTGGATGTTTTGCCTGCATGCGTGTCTGTGTACCATGAGCATGCAGTACCCAAGGAGGCCAGAGGAGGGCACTGAATCCTCTCCCCTAACAATTATAGAGATTATGAATCACTGTATGAGTGCTGGGAATGAAACCCTGGTCCTCTAGAAGAGAACTTAGGCCAGCTCTTAACTAGTGATCCATCTCTACAGCGGAAAGAACGAACTTTTAATTGGCATTCTGTAATAGATACTTTGTTATATATTTAAAATGATGTAATTTTTAACTCTTACAGCCACCACACATGAGATGGTCCTAGCATCTGACTTTCTAGAGTCTCTTTCTACACAGCTTCTGAGAGGGTGGGACTTATATAAAGAAGGATACTCTGTTTTGTTTTGGATTACAGTAGATGCAACTAATCAGATCAGGCTCATTTTAATTCTAGCATAATCCACTGTTTTATCTTGAGAGCATGAAAAATATGATTCCATGTTCCTATCTCACCACCTCCTTTGTTCTCGTGCATAACCTCATATAATTTTGAGACTATTTCTGACTTAGGTTTATGCAAAACATATCTTCCTTCTGGTTTGCCATTAAATTAGGAAATTGCAACAAGGGACATGCTGTGTGGCTGGGAGAATCTGTGGTCATTTCCGTGTGCTCTTCTTATGCTCTGAACTGGTTGCTTTCATGGCGATTTAAAGAACTGACAACAGAGACAGTCTGAGTAACAGTAGGAGCTAGTTACAGTGAAAAGTGAAAACGCGGGATGGAGCTGGGGAATGGTAGTGGACACCAGGACTCTGTGATGTGTGACTCATAGGTGGTGGGTGGTTTTGGCTCCTGGATTCTTCCTTGGTTTTCCCTGAATGCCATGTGACCCAACAGAACCAGGGAGCCAGCAGGTGAAAAAGTAAACAACACTTGCCTTTACTGTTCCCTACTCTTGTGCTTTTAAGAGCCTGAACGTGGTGCTCTGCTTTTCCCAGTAGCCAGCTGAATGCTCTGGTCCCTTGCCCCAGCTGGCAGATACTTTGGGAAAGAACTTCCTCCTGTCCACACTCTTCCAACCTACCATCGCAAGTTTTCCTTGCTAATAAATCAAACCAATCTTTAAAGGAATTTAAAAAGTAGAAATAAGTTCTCTAGCTTACCAGACAGTGAGAGAACTCCTTGAATGCTGATACGGAGAGTGCGCCAGAAGCAATGAACTGTAGATAGAGACAAATCTGTGAGTGGTAGACTCTCTGCTTGGGCTGGGAATGTCTCTTTGTGCAAGAGGTTGGTCTAGTTATGTTTGCTTGTTTCACTCACATACAGCTCAGTATTTTTTCTTTAGATTAACTCCTGGGGATGTATCTCTCATTCCCCACCCTCATTTTCTTGCATGTAAAGAACTCAGGAACAGGACAACTTTGGGTTTGTCTGCATGACCGAGCCTCTTGCTCAACCTCATCTCATTCTCAGTCTCATCGTGTCAGTGGTCTATCTTTGTCATGTTTTGGATCATCCTCTTTCAAGACTGTCCACCCAACACATTGGTTCTGCATTTGGAATGAGTTTAAGCTGCAGTGGAGTTAAGTCTGAAGTGGGGAGTGATGATGGGTCTCCTTTCTTCTGCTCAATCAGAGCCATTATTTCTAAAAACTTTCTAGCCATTAGACACAGAACTTTTCAAGAACCTTGCTGTGATCAGGCTGGGGCCACCCATCCTGCACAGGGAGAGGTGTTCTAACAATCTACTCACAGAGACTCCACCCCAGAATGGATAGCCACCAATGAAAGCAGTAGAGGTAAATGCCCACTTCATAGTGTAAGAGGTGCTCAGCAACCCAAGAACAATTCCAAAGCCAATGTGCATCAATCCAATTGTGATTTGGACTCCCTAAAAATAAAGCAAAGAGGCATTTTAAAATAACCTTTTTGTTGATAGCCTGTGAAACATTACAACCAAAGTCATTCCTGTTTATTGACTGTCCATTTTACCAGGATCCATGAGAATTCACCTAAACAGCGAATATTTTGATGTATACTGAAACAGCAGGGTAGGAAGGGCCTCAGATAAAGCTTTTGTTTGAGGGGCCAGTGAGATGGTTCAGTGGGTGAGGGCATTTGTAGTCTAGTCTGATGACCAGTGTGTGATACTCAGACCCCATAAGTTGGAAAGAACTGAGTCTTTCAAATTGGCCTCTGACCTCCATGTATGTGTGAATGCGTGAATGCACATACATACACACACACAAATGTACACACATGTACGTACACATATACACACATAATAAATATTTTAATAAATTTTGTTTGATTGAACTACAGAGAAGTCTTTAGAAACTATGACTACTTAAGTATCTCCTAGCATCTCCCATGAGTATATTTGTTTGTAAAGATTGCTGTAACTGGGGTGACAGTGACTGTCTTGCATAAGTAAAGCATTCTCTGACTAGACAATGCTAGTCATGAGAAAAGGAATCAATGGAGAGGAAGTCACTCCTAGAATATTAATCACATGCCTGATAACACTCTAAACATCTTGCATGTATTAGTTCATGTCACTGTACCAACAACTAGATGGAGACATAAAGCCATAAGAAATCAAGTGCCCAAGAAAGAGTCCATAGAACTCAAAAAGGTCAACAAGCCAAGACAGTGGACTGACTCCCAAACTCATTTACAGTTTGTCTTTTGGGGCTCAGCTTGGTTCCACCAGTTTTCTTAGTTGTCTTGATTGTTATACTAGCCAAATGGATTTGCTTTTTTCTCTGGAAATTCCTATCACATTTTAAAATGTAAAATCCATGGCATTGCTTGCTTTTATATTTCATAGTTTTTAACTTCAAAAATTATTATTTTATTTTCTGTGTGTGGATATTTTGTCTGTATGAATGTCTGTGCATCACAGGTGTGCCTGGTGGTGCTCAAGGATGTCCCAAGGGATTGGGGGTCAGATACCCTGAGGCTGGGGTTATAAGCCACCAAGTGGGGTCTAGGAATGAATGGTAATGTCCTCTGCAAGAGCAGTGAGTGCTCTCAGCCACAGCACAGTCTCTCCAATCCTCGTATTGCTTGCTTTTTAAATGCTGGTATGCAACTGCTATCATGCCAGATATGAGGTATTTTACCAATGCTAAGGGATAAATCTTTTACTTTGTGACTCTTATCACAACTTTCTTTGTTCTTCTCTCCCCTACACTCCGCATATTACTTATTTACTTAATGTTTGTTCATATCCATCCTCACTCATACACACAAAACAGTACCAACATACACACAAAAACAGTAAGATTTTTGCCTTTCTAAGTCTGGGTCTCCTCACTCAGTATCACCTTCCAACATACTCTCTAGTTTGCATCCTTATTATGTGTACAGCCCGATTTCCCCAGCTGGGTCATAGGCTCCCTGCAGGCAGAGACTGTGCCTGGCTTGTGCTTCAAGATATTTTCAGCAGCTGCCTGGGGTCGGCTTTGTGGGCTATGAGTTGTGGGGAACGTACTCCACTTGGCAGGGGATGATCTAAGGAGCCACCTTCCCAGGGTAGATTGGCTGCTTGAGTGGAGGGTCGGGTACTGTTCATTTTTACTGGCCTGAAACACCGTGATTTAACTAAACTCCCAAACTACTAGCTGGTAAGATGGGCATCCATTGTCTACTAACTCCTGTAGCCAAGATCTGGGAGCTGTACACGGGGACAGGCATGGCACAGTTTAGTGGGAGTGTGTGACGAGGCATGGGGAAACCTTAACAAATGACGGTGAGCTCTGTTTAAGCATGTTGAGTCTTTACTGCAAGTCATGTGTGCTTTACAATGCTTAGAGAAACAAGACTGTGGGTGTTCAGCTCAAATAAACTTTTGTAAAGCAAAACAACAAAGACATAACATTTCCAAGGTTTTTTTTTTTTTTTTTACACTTTGCTTTCCTCAGAATGTTTGCTAGTATCTCCATTCCCTTTAAAACAGTTATCAGTTATTGATTTAAAGTTAATTCATCTTTATAGAGATATAGGTTAATAATCAATCCAAAGACAAAAGTAAGGTTATCTAAAAAGACTTTCAGAGGCAGTGAGATCAAGCAAGCAGTAGTTGGGCTCCTGTCATGTCACCATTCCTAGAGTTTCCAGCTAGGGAGAGCCTTATGTCAACTCTTAGACTTTGTCTGAATCTAAAATAAGTGAACCCAGGGTGACTCATACATAGATTGGCCATTTCTTTCGGGGGGCGGGGAGAAGAGAGAGAGAGAGAGAGAGAGAGAGAGAGAGAGAGAGAGAGAGAGAGAGATAACAGAATCCTCCTTACATGTGTTGGTTTATCAGATGATATACTATTTATAACTGGAAGATGTATAAAAGCCTTGCAAACAAATTCTAGTGGCATAAACACTCACCCCAAGTGCTATTGCTGCATCTTTAAAGTTGCTTGTTGCTGCTCCTGGAGCTGGATTTACCGTTGGCACATTTTGACCCGGCTGATTGTTAGGGAAGATTCCTGGAGCTGTAATGAAGGAAACTTGCCCAGTCTGTACTTGGTTTCTTACATTTAAAAAACCCAGAGGTTGTTGAGGATGAAGAGCTGTTGAACTTGCTGGTGGGTAAGGATTCGGAATGGTGCTACGCATTCCAGGGTAGGTAGTCTGGGAAGATGTCATTATGTCCCCTAATCAGCATAAAACATATAGAAGTAACACATTTATCAGGAAGAGAAATTAAATGACATCTTATCATCAATTTTTCATGCAAATAGGAGAGAGCAAGTGAGCTGACACTGGCTGGTGACAAGTAATAGAAGTATGATTCTCACTTGACCTCATAATCCCATATCCTGAGATTCAAAAGAAATAAAGGAGGAGATGATAGGAATACATTTAGTTTTCAGTTCTTCATATTTAGTTTTGATGTGTGTGTGTGTGTGTGTGTGTGTGTGTGTGTTTGTGTGTTTTCCTGAGCCCATTGCTTCTGAAAGGCAACAGAAGGCATAAGGGGACTGAAATGTGAGGACTCTGTGAATGCATGGTCTGAGTAATTGCCCCTATTAAAATGCCAATGGTTTGATGCACCAGTAGGTTGTTTATTTATTTCATGCTTTAGACAAAGGGTGAAGACATCCCTGCTCCAGGGCTCTTTTGAAACCAGTGAAGTACAAGAAGATGGTTTGCAGAGAAGATCTCAAAAGTGAATCTAAGGATACTGAACACAGTGTTTTTGGTGAGGAGATTTTGTCTTCCTTCTTCAAGGATTACTAGTGATTTTTGTCCACATTTAATTATGGAGATTTACTTCCAACAAAATTCCCTTGGACACATTGGGCCTGAGATGTAGAATGAGTAAGAGTCCCCAAGAATAATTTTTTAAAATAGAAGTATGGAGACCTGAGCTAGCAACTTTCCCTAACAAATAATTTTAATTTTGGACCACATTCCTTGCCATCAAATTGTTGACACCAGTATAGTTTTCTGTTTGTCGCGATAACAGATTAACAGTAGGATAGTGATGCCTTTCCCCAGCAGGCTTCAAATAAGCTCTTTAGAATAACATTCATTAAATACCACTGGGGCTGTGTACTGGGTTTAGTTACAAATATCAATTTGGGCTTAGAATTCTGGCTCTGATACCAGCTATGTGCTTAGCAAACTTGCTGTACTTTCTCTGCTATTATTTTTGCAATATGGTGTTAAAAACAAAAAACAAAAAACAAACAAACAAAAAAAAAGGACTGGAGAAATGGCTCAATGGTTAAGAGCACAGATTGTTCTTCCAGAGGGCCTGAGTTCAATTCCCAGCAACCACATGTAACAGGATTTGATGCCCTCTTCTGGTGAGTCGGAAGAGAGCAATGGTGTGTACTCATATACATAAAATAAATAAATAAATCTTGAAAAAAAAACAATAAAAGAATACCTTTCTTCTAGGGTTACAAAGAGTAATCCTTGTCACATGCAAATAACAGTTGAAAGAGGAGTCGTGCATTTTGTAGATCCAGTTTCTAAGACAAAGTATTACTCTAGCTCTTTTTAGTCTCCAACTTGATACTTGATACTTCACTAACTTGAGTAGCTTTCTCAATTAAATTCCTGTTAGTTCCTGTATCTAAGCTGTAAAAGGACTGATGTTGGGCAGCCGCAGCGGTGGCGGCAGTGCAGCAGTGGCTGGTCCAGCTGAAGGGCCATCAGCAGTGGAACCAAGGCGACACAGGGTCCAGTTAAGCCCTGCGCCCACGACCACTGACCTTCGCTGGCCAGCCGGGCTGCAAGCAGCTGTGGATTTAGGGTGCTTTTCACCGCACAGAAGCCACTTTAGAACTCTGCCTCCCGCCAGTCAGGAGAGACTCACCTCCATCTTGGTTTCAGACTCCAGAGAGATCAGACAGACTGAGGTACACAAACATAACCCGAGGCCAACATCGTGGGGGTCTAAGCCCGACGGGCAATGGCCTGCACCCAGGCCCTGGGCTGTTCGGGGGGCCATCGGAGTGCCAACCCAGCCAGGAGGATTTTTTGCCCGGGCTGGCGCAAGCGCCGCCATTTTGCCTACGGGATGCCAGAGAGCTCTAGCAGGCAAAGCCGGCTAACAGGCATAGCCTGAGGCTAACAAAGCAGGGGTCTAGGCCCCAACAGGACCTGGACTGACCCCAAGAACTGGGCGGCTTGGTGGGCCATCTGTGTGTCAACCCGCCCAGGAGGTTGTTAGCCCAGCAGACTCTCCCAGCACTTTCAGGGAGCGCGAGCGCACATGCCCGCCATTCTGGCCACCTGACAGACCCGATTAACAATCATAGCCCGAGGGGAACTTTGCTCGGACCTTGGCCTCTCAGGCTTTTGCCTGGACCCAGGGCCTGAGCAGCCAGGCTAGCCTTGTGTGCACCAACCCGGTTGGGAGATCGGCTGCCCAGCAGAGTGATCAGCTCGTGGAAAAGGTCCCGGCAGCATACACCATCAGGACTCCCTGAAGGTGCAAACGGGCTCCATCTGGTTCACAGACACAATCTGGGGCAAAGCACACTAGAGCTGCAAGGGCACCCAAGAGGAGGACAGCACATCAGCAATCTGCTACAGGGGAAACCCAACCATATAGTGTTGCAGTAATAGCCCCAGAGCCCCTCAGGAGGCCAAAACACCAGCCAGGGACAAGACCAACTAACTCCAGAGAACAAGATGGCAAGGGGCAAACGCAGGAACGCTACTAACAGAAATCTAGGCAATATGGCAGTATCTGAACCAAACTCTCCAACATCAGCAAGTCCTGATTATGCCAACACACCAGAGAAACAAGATTTGGATTTAAAATCACTGATCATGATGCTGCTAGAAGAACACAAAAAGGACATAAATGAATCTCTTAAAGAAATACAGGGGAACATGAATAAGCTAGAAACCCGTATAATGGAAACAGAAAAATCACTTAAAGAAACGCAGGAGAATAAGGCTCAAGAGATAGAAGCAAATAAAGAAGAAACACACAAAAAAAAACTTAAAGAAAGGCAGGAGAACTTGAGTCAAGAGGCAGAAATCATGAAAGAGGAAACACAAAAATCTCTTAAAGAATTACAGGAAAACACAAACAAACAAATGATGGAACTGAGCAAAACCATCCTGGATCTAAAAACAGAAGTAGAAACAACCAAGAAATCACAAAGGGAGACAACTTTGGAGATAGAAAACCTTGAGAAGAAATCAGGGGCCATAGATGCAAATATAAACAACAGAATACAAGAGATGGAAGAAAGAATTTCAGATGCTGAAGATACCATAGAAATCATTGACTCAACAGTCAAAGAAAATGCAAAATGCAAAAAGCTTGTATCTCAGAACATCCAGGAAATCCAGGATACAATGAGAAGACCAAACTTAAGGATTATAATAGATGAGAGTGAAGATTTACAACTGAAAGGGCCAGCAAATATCTTCAACAAAATTATGGAAGAAAACTTTCCCAACTTAAAGAGAGAGATGCCTATGAATATACAAGAAGCCTACAGAACTCCAAACAGACTGGATCTGAGCAGAAATACCTCTCGCCACATAATAATTAAAACCCCAAATGCACAAAACAAAGAAAGAATATTAAAGGCAGTAAGAGAAAAAGGCCAAGTAACATATAAAGGAAGACCTATCAGAATAACACCAGACTTCTCACCAGAGACCACGAAAGCTAGAAGATCCTGGGCAGATCTCATGCAGACTCTAAGAGAACACAAATGTCAGCCAAGACTACTATACCCAGCAAAACTCTCAATTACAATAGATGGAGAAACCAAGACATTCCATGACAAAACCATTTTTACACAATATCTTTCCACAAACCCAGCTCTACAAAGAATAGTAGGAGGAAAACTCCAATACAAAGAGGGAAAGTACACCCTGGAAAAAGTAAGATAGTAACCTTCCTTCATCAAACCCAAAAGAAGATAATCACTCAAATATAAAAATAACATCAAAAATGACAGGAAGTAATAATCTCTATTCCTTAATATCTCTTAACATCAATGGACTCAATTCCCCAATAAAAAGACATAGACTAACAGACTGGATAAGAAAACAGGACCCTACATTTTGCTGCATACAGGAAACACACCTAAATGTCAAAGACAAAAACTACCTTAGAGTAAAAGGCTGGAAGACAATTTTACAAGCCAATGGTCTTGGGAAACGAGCCGGAGTAGCCATTCTAATATCAGATAAAATTGACTTTCAACCTAAAGTCATCAAAAGAGACACTGAGGGACACTTCTTGCTGGTCAAAGGAAAAATCCACCAAGAAGAACTTTCAATTCTGAATATCTATGCGCCAAATGCAAGGGCACCCTCATTCATAAAAGAAACTTTACTAAAGCTCAAAGCACACATTGCACCTAACACAATAATTATGGGGGACTTCAACACTCCACTCTCCTCAATGGACGGATCAGGAAAACAGAAACTAAACAGGGACAGTAAAACTAATTGAAGCTTTGGACCAATTGGATTTGACTGATATTTATAGAACATTTCACCCTAACGCAAAAGAATATACCTTTTTCTCAGCACCTCATGGTACCTTCTCCAAAATTGACCATATAATTGGTCACAAGACAGACCTCAACAAATACAGGAAGATCGAACTAATCCCATGCCTCCTATTAGAGCACTATGGTGTAAGAGTGGTTTTCAATAGCAACAAAAACAACAGAAAGCCCACATACACATGGAGGCTGAACAATACTCTACTCAATGACACCTTGGCCAAAGAAGAAATAAAGAAAGAAATCAGAGACTTTTTAGATTTTAATGAAAATGAAGGCACAACATACCCAAATCTTTAGGACACAATGAAAGCAGTGCTAAGAGGAAAACTCATAGCCCTGAGTGCCTCCAAAAAGAAAATGGAGAGAGCATATACTAGCAGTTTAATGACACACCTGAAAGCCCTGGAACAAAAAGAAGCTATTTCACCCAGGAGGAGTAGAAGACAGGAAATCATCAAACTCAGTGCTGAAATCAATCAAGTGGAAAGAAAGAGAACCATACAAAGAATCAACGAGTCCAGGAGCTGGTTCTTTGAGAAAATCAACAAGATAGATAAACCCTTAGCCAGACTGACCAAAGGGCACAGAGAAAGTATCCAAATTAACAAAATTAGAAATGAAAAGGGAGATATTACAACAGAAACTGAGGAAATCCAAAAAATCATCAGATCCTACTACAAAAGCCTATACTCAACACAACTGGAGAATCTGGAGGAAATGGACAATTTCCTAGACAGATACCAAATACCAAAATTAAATCAGGACCAAATAGAACATCTAAACAGTCCCACAACCCCTAAAGAAATAGAAGGGGTCATAGAAAGTCTTCCAACCAAAAAAAGCACAGGACCAGATGGTTTCAGTGCAGAATTCTATCAGACCTTCAAAGAAGACCTAACACCAATACTCTTCAAAGTATTCCACAAAATAGAAACAGAAGGAACCCTACCCAATTCCTTCTACGAAGCCACAATTACGCTGATACCAAAACCACACAAAGATCCAACAAAGAAAGAAAACTTCAGACCAATCTCCCTTATGAACATCGATGCAAAAATACTCAATAAAAGTCTTGCCAACTGAATCCAAGAACACATCAAAATGATCATCCACCATGATCAAGTAGGCTTTACCCCAGGGATGCAGGGTTGGTTCAATATACGGAAATTCATCAATGCAATCCACTACATAAACAAACTCAAAGAAAAAAACCACATGGTCATTTCATTGGATGCTGAAAAAGCATTTGACAAAATTCAGCATCCTTTCATGCTTAAAGTCTTGGAAAGAACAGGAATTCAAGGCCCATACCTAAACATAGTAAAAGCAATATACAGCAAACTGGTAGCCAGCATCAAACTAAATGGAGAGAAACTTGAAGCAATCCCACTGAAATCAGGGACCAGACAAGGCCGCCCACTTTCTCCTTATCTTTTCAATATTGTACTTGAGGTACTACTTCGGGCAATTCGACAACATAAGGAGGTCAAAGGGATACAAATTGGAAAGGAAGAAGTCAAACTATCATTATTTACAGATGACATGATAGTCTACCTAAGTGACCCAAAAAACTCCACTAGAGAACACCTACAGCTGATAAATAACTTCAGCAAAGTGGCAGGTTATAAAATCAACTCAAGCAAATCAGTGGCCTTCCTATACTCAAAGGATAAGCAGGCTGAGAAAGAAATTAGGGAAATGACCCCCTTCACAATAGCCACAAACAGTATAAAGTACCTTGGGTGACTCTTACAAAACATGTGAAAGATCTGTATGACAAGAACTTCAAGACTCTGAAGAAGGGAATGGAAGTAGACCTCAAAAAATGGGAAAACCTCCCATGCTCATGGATCGGCAGGATCAATATAGTTAAAATGGCCATTTTGCCAAAAGCACTATACAGATTCAATGCAATACCCATCAAAATCCCAACTCAATTCTTCACAGAGTTAGAAAGAGCAATTCTCAAATTCATCTGGAATAACAAAAACCCAGTATAGCTAAAACTATTCTCAGCAACAAAAGAAATTCTGGGGGAATCAGTATCCCTGACCTCAAGCAATACCACAGAGCAATAGTGTTAAAAACTGCATGGTATTGGTACAGTGACAGGCAGGCAGATCAATGGAACAGGATTGAAGATCCAGAAATGAACCCACACACCTATGGCCACTTGATCCTCGACAAAGAGGCTGAAAACATCCAATGGAAAAAAGATAGCCTTTTCAACAAATGGTGCTGGTTCAACTGGAGGTCAGCATGCAGAAGAATGGGAATTGATCCATCCTTGTCTCCTTGTACTAAGCTCAAATCCAAATGGATCAAGGACCTCCACATAAAGCCAGACACTCTGAAGCTAATAGAAAAAAAAACTGGGGAAGACCCTTGAGGACATTGGTACAGGGAGAAAGTTTCTGAATAGAACACCAATAGCGTATGCTCTAAGATCAACAATTGACAAATGGGACCTCATAAAATTACAAAGTTTCTGTATGGCAAAGGACACCATCAAGAGGACAAATCGGCAACCAACAAATTGGGAAAAGATCTTCACCAATCCTACATCAGATAGAGGGCTAATATCCAATATATATAAAGAACTCAAGAATTTAGACTCCAGAAAACCAAACAACCCTATTAAAAAATGGGGTACAGAGTTAAAGAATTCTCACCTGAAGAACTTCGGATGGCGGAGAAACATCTTAAAAAATGCTCAACTTCATTAGTCATTAGGGAAATGCAAATCAAAACAACCCTGAGATTTCACCTTATACCAGTCAGAATGGCTAAGATTAAAAATTCAGGAGACAGCAGGTGTTGGCGAGGATGTGGAGAAAGAGGAACACTCCTCCACTGTTGGTGGGGTTGCAAATTGGTACAACCACTCTACAAATCAGTCTGGCAGTTCCTCAGAAAACTGGGCACCTCACTTCCAGAAGATCCTGCTATACCACTCCTGGGCATATACCCAAAAGATTCCCCAGCATGTAATAAGGATACATGTTCCACTATGCTCATAGCAGTCCTATTCATAATTGCCAGAAGCTGGGAAGAACCCAGGTATCCCTCAACAGAAGAGTGGATGCAAAAAATGTGGTATATCTACACAATGGAGTACTATTCAGCCATTAGAAACAATGAATTCATGAAATTCTTAGGCAAATGGATGGAGCTGGAGAACATCATACTAAGTGAGGTAACCCAGACTCAAAAGATGAATCATGGTATGCACTCACTAATAAGTGGATATTAACCTAGAAAACTGGAATACCCAAAACATAATCCACACATCAAATGAGGTACAAGAAGAACGTAGGAGTGCCCCCTTGTTCTGGAAAGACTCAGCCAAGCAGTATAGAGCAAAATCAGAACAGGGAAGTGGGAAGGGTTGGGTGGGAAAACAGGGGGAGGGAAGGGGACTGATGGGACTTTCGGGGAGTGGGGGTACAGAAAAGGGGAAATCATTTGAAATGTGAATAAATATATCAATAAATTAAAAAAATTATAAGGCAAAAAAAAGAAAGAGGAATTACAAACATTTTCTGATAAAAAAAAAGGACTGATGTTACCACTTAAATGGTCAGAATAAAGGTTGAATGATGATAGTTTTCATAAGGCCATTGTAAGAGTTCCCAGCATAGGTCAGGAGCTTGGCCAATGGCAGTGACTATTGTGTTATTAGACCCCATCTTATTTCTTATTATCTTACTTCAGGCAGAGGATGAGTGTCCTTTTGGTAAAATGGATTAAACTTCAAAAGGTCAATGCCAAGAGCAAGGAGATAGGAGATGGGTGTATAAAGTCAGAACAAGAAATTTCCTGGGCTTTAAAAAGTATAGATTCCCCGGCATGCAATAAAGACACATGCTTCATTATATTCATAGCAGCCTTATTTATAATAGCCAGAAGCTGGAAAGAACCCAGATGCCCCTCAAAGGAGGAAGGGATACAGAAAATGTGGTATATTTATACAATGGAATACTACTCAGCAATTAGAAACAATGAATTCACAAAATTTTTAGGCAAATGGTTTGATCTGGAAAATATCATCCTAAGTGAGGTAACCCAATCACAAAAGAATACACATGGAATGCAATCTCTGATAAGTGGATATTAATTAGCCCAGAAGCCCTGAATACCCAAGGCACAAATTGCATAACAAATGACTCCTATGAAGAAGTATGGAGAGGGTCCTGATCCTGGAAAGATTGATCTAGCATGGGAAGGGAATATAAGGACAGAGAAAAAGGAGGGAGGTGATTGGAGAAGGGATGGAGAGAAGAAGGTTTATGGGACATATGGGGAGGGGGGATCGGGGAAAGGGGAAATCATTTGGAATGTAAACAAAGAATATAGAAAATAAAAATATTAAAAAAATGTTTATGGGACATATGGGGAGGGGGTATCCGGGAAAGGGGACATCATTTGGAATGTAAACAAAGAATATAGAAAATAAAAATATTAAAAAAGTATAGAATTAAAGATTGTCCTATGAGAAGGGAAGGAGAGAGAGGGACACACACACACACACACACACACACACACACAGAGTATTTTTTGTCTCTGATAATTTTGTTAGGGAAATTTTAAGACTTATCTGCTATCTAGTTTTTGAACATGGAAGTTTCACATGGAACACTGACTACTAATACTAACTCTGTAAAACCCATCTCAGGATGGATTTATGCCCAATCTGCTGAAGTTTTAGAAAATGATTAGTAAATGACCCAGTTCTACAATTTTTAGTTCATATCAAAATGACCTAGTACATAGATATGAAAGTGATGCCAGGGAAACAGGGTTAAGTGATCTTCCAATCAAACTGAAGATCAAAACTGATCCTCCAATCAAAATCCAAATGGATCCTCCAGTCAAAATGAGGTTCCACATAAAGGGAAATAGCTCAGTGCTGAGTCCATTTTCATAGATTTTTAAAAGGAGTTAGCACATTTTTTTCTCTTAGCAAATGATAAGCTATTTACAACCAGTTTTTTTTCTAAAAAATGAGAACTACCACACTATTTTTAAGCACATGAATGCATAAAACCACCAAAGTGGTGTTTTTATAACCCAGAGATGTTATATAAACCTCTCTGGTAAATTATAAAGCATAGGGACCATAGTAATAGGAGAAAAACCAGCCAATGAGCTAATTTCAAATAAAGATTGGGAAAATATGACTATAATTTCCTTTTCACCTTTGTTTGAACAGAAGGAAAATGATACTATTGTTTAAATGTATTATACAGCATATAATGAAACATCACAGTGACTTATAGACACTTCCAACAGAATCATGCAGGACATATGTCTGAAAACATCACCTTTCAGCAAATATTAAAAAATGCTGACCCAGTGAAGGGTGATTTCCCAGCCTTTATTTTCCACAAAGAGGCCTCTTTAGTGAATCATATTCAGAAACCATGTGTTTCAGTGTCTGTGTTATGTGTGGACCCTTGGTCACGACATTATCTCCAAGGGTTCCTGCTTGCCGGTTACTATTCATGGAATTTCATACATCTGCATCCACTATCCTTAGCAATCATTAGCTTTCCATATATGGGTATTTGTCTATAGATAGGTTCGAAGTGCCTTTAGTAGTAATTGTAGTAATCGTCTTGCTTCTCTCTGGGTTTCTCTTTCATTCGTCAACTGTCTCAATACAGATCCAAGAACTGGCTACACCTCTCCAACCCAGAGAGTAGAATGTGGCAGCAAACCCACCCAAACAGATCCGCCCCGTTTCATACCCACTGAGAAAGGCAGGGTGGTTCCGGTGGCCTGAAGAGCTTCCCCAGCACCTCTGGGCTTTCTCTTTCTCAGCTACAAGATCTGCTCTGGTCTTGGATATCTATCTGGAGTTTATAGGTACCTTTACTTCCTTGCTTCAAGCGAGCCTATCCCATCTTTATAGAGTTCCAAAGTCCTTCCATTGCTCACGTTCACCCCATTTGTAAATGAGAATGTGTTTCCATTTGTATTGTATGCTGGGAAATGTGTTGTGACTCACTTATGCTGGGAAGTGTGTTGTGATGCTTCCAGACACTTCCTGTTCCCTTCTCCAGCCCCTTTGCTTTCTGACCTTCACCAAAGCAGTGCCACACTACATTCTAGTGCCTTCTAAACCAGACAAGTACAACTGTAAAATGCAGACAATGACAAATGGAAAGAGGAGGAGCAAAAGTGCCTGCTCTCTGGACCCTGCAACTGAGGATAATTCATCAGGATCTGCAAACTTTTGTATGCCAGGATTTGTTCTACGTACAAATGTACATCGTTTTTATAAAAACTCGCCAAATTAAGATCAGGTTATGTAGATTTTCTTTATTACACCTCTTTAACTTACCATGTAATTCACACCTTTACATGTCAATCAACCCTTAATACTGGCATGTTATAATTTTACAGACATTCTAACTATTCATGTTCAGTTGTGTCTTAGAGGTGCAAATGAGTGTCATGTATGTGACAGTTTGAGTCAAGGGTCCTGCTTGAAGGATGGGCATCATTAAAGGAACAAGAGATTGAAATTGTTTTAGCAGGACAGAGGACTCAGAGTTGCTGTCTGAGAAGGAATCCTGTGGTCAGCCTGATTCATAGCACCTTGTTAGTAAGCGAGTGAGGTGGACAATGAGCAGTGTTCTTTAAGTCTCTTGTCCCCACTCTCTGGCTTAGCAGACTTACCTGCAGGTAGAGAGTCTCTTCATAAGGCGGTGGCCAAGTGTAAGAACACCTGTGTAAAACAGAATAAAACACTAGGGTGACTGGTGTCAGCCATCATCAAGTTTTGACATAAACTGTGTATTTCCTTTCTGTAAAAACACACAGAGAAGACTCTCTTTGGGGGGGGGGGTAAACTGTTGCATAGTTCACCATACAGAATTCTGGAACAGTCTTGAGGTCAATCGAGGTCCTAGGGAATCTTTTTTCTCCATTAAAGTAGTATCACTAACTAGCTTGGAGAAGTTACGCTGGTGGCATGGTCCTGTCGCTATTATTAACACGTGTGACTGCTGCCACACGGCTAATGTTCCTAGGAGCAGACAGGACTTGTTGGGAGACTATTACAGATTTACTTTTGGGAAGTGACAGGAAGTTAACTTTCTCAGGGGCCTACAGTTAATAAGTGCTGATGAATAAGCTCTCAGGATACTTCCTCCACATGTGTGGTGAGTACTCTCATTCCTCACATGGGCTGCTTTCTGACTGGAGTAATTTCTGTGGAAAAGCAAGAAGCTAGCCTGTAAGCATGCACATACTTTGGATATTTTGACACAAACCTGTAATAACCTGGGGAGGGGGAACCTCAGCTGGAGAAGCACCTGGATCTGATTGACCTATAGCCATGTCTATGGGCATTTCCTTTACTTTTTTTTTCCCTTAATTTTAAATTTTAGCTGTATGGGTGTTTTGCATGCATGTGCTTATACATTACATGCATGATTGCTTGCAGGGGTCAGAAGAGGGCATCATATCCAGAGGGCTGGAGTTACAGATGGTTTTGAGTTGTATTGTGGGGGCTGGGAATTGAACCCATGTCCTCTGGAAGAACAGACAGTGCTCTTAACCCGTGGGGCATTTTCTTGATTTGCTGATTGATATACAAGAGTTCAACCAACTGTGGGCCACACCATCCTTAGGCAGGCGGGAGTGGGGTGTGTGAGAAAGGGAGCGGGGGTGGGGTGGGGTGGGGGGGGTGGGGTGAGCCGGAAAGCAGTGCTTTACAGTGTCTGTTTCTGTTCTCGCCTACAGGATTCTGCACTGAGTTTCTGCCCTGACTTTCCTCAGTAATGGACTGTAACCTACAAATCAAATACGCACTTTCCTCTGCTAGCTCATTTTGTTTAGTGTTTTATTATAGCAATAAAGAGCAAACAGATGGCCATCTCTTAATAAGGTTCATTACTTACTGAGTGAAATAAGGAAACTATAACACAAGTTTCTGTTTCATACATGCATATGTGTTTCCATCAACTCTACCCTGTTTCTTCCTGCCCATTCCCCTCTCCTACAGCTATCCCTTTCCAAGCCCATGAACTCTTTTTCAAACCCCTCTGAGCCCACCTAGTGTTGCCAGTACTAATTTCCTCTCTGAAACTATGTGACTTCAAAATGTGAGAGGTGATTGAGAACTCCATAATAATTCTTGTCTAGTGTGTCTCTTTGGGGTAAAAAATTCCTCTTAAAGCATGAGCCTGCTGAAGAGCATGCATCCCAACAGTTAAGGATTAGTTAGTCATATGTCTATTAAAGAGCAGACTCACTAAATGTTTGCTGAGGCCCAGCTCTGTGGAGGCCAAAGTCCAGACTTTGGTAATTGAACATAGGAGGACATGCCTGCTACCCTTCTAGGCTGCTTTCTTTAGGTCCTTCTCCTCTCCCTCTTGTCTATCTGAAAGGTTGAACTATGCAGAGAACCTACATCTCCAGCCTTAGCATCAGAGTCCTCCCAGTTCACTGGTGATATGACATGGAAAGGTAACAGTGGCAGATGCTTTTGTGTGTGCTGTGTTTATATTAGGATGGGGAATATTTCTAACATGGTAACGACTTTCATTTTACTTGTAATATGGTTGAGTTTCAAAAACAATATGACAGCTATTATTTTAAGTACAAAGTAGTCTGATACTGCTCAGCACCAGTAGCCTCTAGAGCATAGAAGGTTGTTTCACCATCTCCAGTCTTGGTAGCTAGTCAGAGAGTAATTAACATCAGCACTGTGTACATCTAAACACTTCAGCTGCAGATTTTCTCAACACCAGTCTTCGTGTACCTATTCAGATTAAATGGATCCAAAATGAGATTTTCAATTTCATTCCTAGTTGAAGAAAGGCATTTGCATCTTCAGAATCACTAGATTATTCTGACAGACAAGCATAGGAGAGTAGAAGTCTGTGAGTAGCATCGAGGCAAATTCCACAGCTACTCAATAGAGTTACTGAAATAACAAGGAGTAATGCACTTTATTTATACACTTCTGCATGCTCATTGTACACAGTATTGGGTTTCCTATGGATAATTTCTTTTAAACAAATCACTTACTTAGACCATATACACACTACTCTCTCCCTAATTATTCTCTCCCCCACCACTTCCTATTAGACAGTCTCTTTCTCTCTCCCTGTCCCTCCTTCCCTCCTTTCCTCCCTCCCTCCTTCCCACCTTCCCTCTCTCTCTCCCTCCCTCTCCCTCTTCCTCTCCCTCATCCCCTCTCTCTTTGTTCATGTGTGAATGGTTTTGTGTATCTGTGTAAATATGGGGTTTATAAGTGAGAAAAAGACAATGTTTTTCTTTCAGAATCTGTTTTTTCTGACTCACCCGATATCTGCTGATAAACACCTACCCTAAACTCTAACTTGGTTCCTAGGACCACTGCTTCCCTGAACCTGGGGGAAGCAGAAGAGTGTCCAGAAACTTCTTGTATTGTTTAAAAACTGCAATCCATGAATCTAAATTTATTTCCATAAAATAAAAGCAAAATCAATGGAAAATCCAGATAGATGTGAGGTCATACATGGGGGGATTAAAAATACTAGACCACATAAAGCTCAAGAGGAAGGAAGACCAAAATGTGAATACTTCGGTCCTTCTTAGAAAGGGAACAAAATACTCACTGGAACAAATACGGAGACAAAGTCTGGAGCAGAGGCTGAAGGAAAGGCCATCCAAAGACTGCCCTACCTGGGGATCCATCACATATACAATTACCAAACCCACACACGATTGTGGATGCCAAGAAGTGCTTGCTGATGGGAGCCTGATATAGCTCTCTCCTGAGAGGCTATGCCAGAGCCTGACAAATACAGAGGCAGATGTTCGAAGCCAATCACTGGACTGAGCACAGGGTCTCCAATGGAGGAGCTAGAGAAAGGACTGAAGGAGCTGAAGGGGTTTGCAACCTCATAGAAAGAACAATAATATCAACCAACCAGACACCCCAGAGCTCCCAGGGACTAAACCACCAACTAAGGAGTACACATAGAGGGACCTATGGCTCCAGCCACATATGCAGCAGAGGATGCCTTTGTTGGGCATCAATGGGAGGAAAGTCCCTTGGTTCTGTGAAGGCTCAATACCCAGTGTAGGGGAATTCAAGGGCAGGGAGTCAGGAGTGGGTGGGTGGGGAAACACTCTCATAGAAACGGGGAGGGGATGGGCTAGGGGACTTCCGGGGAGGGGGGAGGAATTGGGAACATTTGAAATGTAAATAAAATATCCAATAAAAAATAGTGT